>NC_091194.1:37337458-37447458 GCF_040958095.1 Procambarus clarkii
CTATCATATCTACATTTGAAACTGTGTATGGAGTCAGCCTCCACAACATCACTGTCTAGTGCATTCCATTTATTAACTACTCTGACACTGAAAAAATTCTTTCTAACATCTCTGTGGCTCATCTGGGAACTAAGTTTCCACCTGTGTCCCCTTGTTCGTGTCCCAATCGTGCTGAAGAGTTTGTCTTTGTCCACCCTGTCAATTCCCCTGAGAATTTTGTAGGTAGTTATCATGTCTTCCCTTACTCTTTTGTTTTCCAGGGACGAGAGGTTCAGCTCTTTTAGCCTTTCCTCATAGATCATACCTCTCAGTTCCGGGACGAACCTGGTGGCATACCGCTGAATCTTCTCTAACTTTGTCTTGTGTTTAACTAGGTATGGACTCCAGGCTGGAGCTGCATATTCCAAGATTGGTCTGACATAAGTGGTATTAGGGTCTTGAACGATTCCTTAAACAAGTTACTAAAGGCAGTTCTTATATTGGCCAGTCTAGCATATGCCGCTGATGATATCCTTTTGATGTGGGCCTCTGGGGACAAGTTCGGTGTGATATCCACCTCCAGATTTTTCTCTCTTTTTGACTCATGCAGGATTTCACCTCCCAGATGATACCTTGTGATCAGCCTCCTGCTCCCTTCGCCAAATTTCATTACCTTACACTTTCCTGAGTTGAACTTTAGCAGCCATTTTCTAGACCATTCCTCCAGTTTGTCAAGGTCATCTTGTAGTCTCTGTCTATCTTCATCAGTCCTGATTCTTCTCATATTTTTTGCATGATCAGCAAACATTGAGAGAAATGAGTCTATACCCACTGGAAGTTCATTTACATATATTAGAAACAGAATTGGTCCAAGTACTGAGCCCTGTGGGACTCCGCTGGTGACATCTCGCTACTTTGATGTCTCCCACCTCACCGTTACTTGCTGTTTCCTGTTGCTTAAGTACTCACATATCCACTGGAGCACCTTCCCTTTTACTCCTGCCTGTAGCTCCAACTTTTTTAACAGCCTTTTATGGGCTACTGTGTCTAAGGCTTTCTGGCAGTCCATGAAAATGCAGTCGGCCCACCCATCTCTTTCCTGCCTAATTTTTGTTGCCTGGTCATATAATTCTAATAAACCTGTGAGGCACGATTTACCATCCCTGAACCCATGTTGGTGGTGAGTTACAAAGTTATTTCCCTCCAAATGCTCTACGAGCCTTTTCCTCACGATCTTCTCTGTCACCTTGCATGGTATACAAGTTAGGGAAACTGACCTGTAGTTCAGTGCATCTTGCCTGTCACCTTTCTTGTATATTGGGACTACGTTAGCTGTCTTCCACCTTTCTAGTAGGTCTCCTGTTTCCAGTGACCTATTATACTCCATAGAGAGTGGCACACTTAGTGTTTCTGCACCTTCCTTTAGTATCCATGGTGAGATTCATTCAGGCCCAACAGCCTTTGTTGGGCCTGTGTTTGTGTACTCACCTAATTGTGTCTGCAGGATCGAGCATTGACTCTTGGAGTCAATGCTCGATGCCTTTCGAGCATCGGTTGTTTACAGCAGTGACTATGGTCCTATTTCGCTATCATACCTAGAATTAAAATTATGAATAGCATTTGCTTCCACAACCTGTTCCTTAAGTGCATTCCATTTTCCCACTACTCTCACGTTAAAATAAAACTTCCTAACATCCCTGTGACTCATCTGAGTTTACAGCTTCCACCCATGTCCTCTCGTTCTGTTGTTATTCCATGTGAACATTTCGTCTATGTCCACTCTGTCAAACCCCCTGAGTATTTTATACGTTCCTATCATGTTCCCCCTCTCCCTTCTTCTTTCTAGTGTCGTAAGGCACAGTTCCGTCTGGCGCTTCTCATACCCCATCCGTCGTAACTCTGGGACGAGTCTTGTTGCAAACCTCTGAACCTTTTCCAGTTTCCTTATACGCTTCTTCAGATGGTGACTACATGATGAGGCGGTATACTCTAAAACTGGCCTCACGTAGGCAGTGTAAAGCGCCCTAAATACCTCCTTACTTAGGTTTCTGAATGATGTTCTAACTATTGCCAGTGTAGAGTACGCTGCTGTCGTTATCCTATTTATATGTGCTTCAGGAGATAGATTAGGTGTTACGTCCATGCCCAGGTCTCTTTCTTGCTTCGTCACAGGTAGGCAGTTCCCTTTCATTGTGTACTGTTCCCTTGGTTTCCAATCTCTTAATCCCATTTCCATAACTTTACATTTGCTCGTGTTGAACTCCAGTAGCCATTTCTGTGATCATCTCTGCAACCTACTCAGGTTCTCTTGGAGGATCCTGCAATCCTCATCTGTCACAACTCTTCTCATCAACTTTGCGTCATCTGCGAACATCGACATATAGGACTCTACTCCTGTAAACATGTCGTTAACATATACTAGAAATGGAATTGGTCCCAGCACCGACCCTTGTGGTACTCCATTCGTCACAGTTCGCCAGTCCGATTTCTCGCCCCTCACCGTAACTCTTTGGCTCCTTGCTGTTGGGTAGTTCCTTATCCATGCTAGAACCTTTCCTCCCACCCCCGCCTGCCTCTCGAGTTTGAACAGGAGTCTCATGTGTGGTACTGTACCAAAGGTTTTTTGGCAGTACAGAAATATGCAGTGTGCCCAACCATCTCTGTTATGTCTTATCCTCGTTATTTTATCATAGAATTCCAAAAGGTTTGTTAGGCACGATTTCCCTTTCCAGAACCCATGTTGATGTTTGTTCACAAACCTAATGTTCTCCAGGTGTGCAACCAGTCGTAGCCTAATTATTCTTTCCAGTATTTTACAGGGGATGCTTGTCGGTGATACGGGTCTATAGTTAAGTGCCTCCTCCCTATCACCTTTCTTGAAGATCGACACGACATTTGCCTTCTTCCAGCAACTGGGTAATTCTCCTGATATAAGTGACTCATTAAAGATCATTGCCAGAGGCACGCTGAGGGCCTGTGCTGCTCCTTTTAGTATCCACGGTGATTCTTTGTCTGGTCCAACTGCTTTAGTTGCTTCCTGTGTTGTCAACTGTTGCATTACCTCCTTTGCTGTCACCTCTATATCTGATAGTCTTTCATCTAGGGTAATCTCTTCTAACAATGGGAGCTGTTCAGGCTCGGTAGTGAACAATCCATGGAAACTGGTATTCAGTGCCTCGCACATTTCCTTGTCACTTTCAGTACATGCCCTCTCTGTTTTCCTTAGTCTTGTCACTTGATCGTTCACCGACATTTTTCTTCTTATATGGCTGTGTAGTAACTTAGGTTGTGCTTTTTATTTGATCGCAATATCCCTCATAGTCCCTCTCCGATGTTCGTCGTATGTTAATGTAATCGTTCCTAGCTCTGTTGCAGCTGATCCTGTTGTCCTCTTTCCTTTGTCTTCTGTACTTCCTCCACTCCCGCCTACTGGCCATTTTTGCTTCCTGACATTGTCTATTAAACCATGGGTTATTATATTCCTTCTTATTTTTTCCCTTTACTGTTGGTATAAATCTTTCTTCGGGCTCCTGGCATTTCTGTATGACTAGGTCCATCATATCTTGGACTGTTTTTCCTCTAATTTCTTCCTCCCACTACACTTCACCCAGATAGTCCCTTATCCTCCTATAGTCCCCTTTCTTGTAGTCAACTCTAATTTTCCCTGATCTCTTGTCCGATGGTCACAAGTTTGAATTCCATCATGTAGTCAAAGACTAAGACACAATGGTCGCTGACCCCTAGAGGTATTTCGTGCTCCAAATTCTCAATGTCTTCTACGTTCTGGGTGAAAATCAGGTCTAATAGGCTCGGTGCATCTCCTCCTCTTTCCCTTGTGTCTTCCTTCACATGTTGTGTCAGGAAATTCCTGTCTATAACATCTACTAATTTTGCTCCCCACGTTTCGTCCCCTCCATGGGGATTCCTTGATTCCCAATTTATCTCTCCATGATTTAGGTCCCCCATGATCAGCAGCTTTGCTCTCATTCTGTGGGCTAGTGTTGCTGCCTTCTGCAGTTCATCTATACATGCTTTGTTGTTGTCATCATACTCCTGCCTGGGTCTTCTACTGTTTGGTGGGGGATTGTAGATTACCAAGATCACAATCTTCCTCCCATCTACTGTCAGAGTTCCATGTATGAAGCTTGTGCTCTCATTGGTAACCCGATTTCCCAGGTCTTCAAACTTCCATTTCTGCTTTATTAGGAGTGCCACTCCCTCTCCCTGTCTCTTTGTCCTCTCTTTTCTTATCACCTGGTACCCCTCTGGAAAGATTGCATCTGAGATCATGTCATTTATTTTAGTTTCCACTATTGCAACCATGTCAGGATCTGCCTCACTCACTCTTTCTTTTATCTCTTCTGCTTTATTAGATACCCCATCAGCATTGGTGCACCAAACCTTGAGATTCTTCATGGAAACTCTTTTACTAGATTTTGCCCTTTTTCTGGGGGTTTGGTGGATGCCTGGGGGGATCCGGTGGGGTGTCTTGGGGATCCAGGGGGTTGTCTGGGGGGATCCGGGGGGTGTCTGGGGGGATCCGGGAGGTGTCTGGGGGATCCAAGGGGTGTCTAGGGGAATCCAGGGGTGTCTGGGGGGATCCCGGGGGCGTCTTGGGGATCCAGGGGGTGTCTGGGGGGATCCGGGGGTGTCTGGGGGGATCTGGGGGGTGTCTTGGGGGATCCAGGGGGTGTCTGGGGGGATCCGGGGGGGTGTCTGGGGGGATCCGGGAGGGATCTGGGGGGATCCGGGGGGGTCTGGGGGGATCGGGGGGTGTCTGGGGGGATCTGGGGGGTGTCTGGGGGGATCCAGGGGGTGTCTGGGGGGATCCAAGGGGTGTCTAGGGGAATCCGGGGTGTCTGGGGGGATCCCGGGGGCGTCTTGGGGATCCAGGGGGTGTCTGGGGGGATCCGGGGGTGTCTGGGGGGATCTGGGGGGTGTCTTGGGGGATCCAGGGGGTGTCTGGGGGGATCCGGGGGGATCCGAGGGGGTGTCTTGGCGGATCCGAGGGTAGGTGTTGGCATTGGGGCAGAAGGGGGGAAGAAGGAAATGGAGGAAGAGGTTGGGGGGTCCAACAGTCCCTCCACTGGGGGGGGGGTCATGTGCCCCCCTCGTAAGGGAGGGCGTCACATGGAAGGAGAGGGGATGAAGAGGGATGAGGGCTAGGTGGGTTTTGGGGGTTGAGGGGATGAGGGCTGGGCGGGTTTTGGGGGTTGAGGGGATGAGGGCTGGGCGGGTTTTGGGGGTTTAGGGGATGAGGGCTGGGCGGGTTTTGGGGGTTGAGGGGATGAGGGCTGGGTGGGTTTTGGGGGTTGAGGGGATGAGGGCTGGGTGGGTTTTGGGGGTTGAGGGGATGAGGAGGTCCATGGAATGTGGGATGAAGCAGATGGATTTGAATGCAGTGGGGTCAGAGGGGTCATGGGAGGTGTTGTGTGTATTTGTGTGTACCCACCTATTTGTATTCACCTATTTGTGCTTGCGGAAGTTGAGCTCTGGCTCTTTGGTCCCGCCTCTTAACTGTCAATCAACTGGTGTACAGGTTCCTGAGCCTATTGGGCTCTATCGTATCTACACTTGAAACTGTGTATGGAATCAGCCTCCACCATATCACTTCCTAATGCATTCCATTTGTCAACTACTCTGACACTAAAAAAAATCTTTCTAATATTTCTGTGGCTCATTTGGGCACTCAGTTTCCACCTGTGTCCCCTTGTGCGTATGCCCCTTGTATTAAATAGCCCGTGTTTATCTACCCTGTCAATTCCTCTGAGAATCTTGTACGTGGTGTACATATCCCCCCTAACTCTTCTGTCTTCTAGCAACGTGAGGTTTAATTCCCGTAGTCTCTCCTCGTAGCTCATACCTCTCAGCCCGGGTACTAGTCTGGTGGCAAACCTTTGAACTTTTTCCAGTTTGGTCCTATGCTTCGCTAGATATGGACTCCATGCTGGGGCTGCATACTCCAGGATTGGTCTGATATAGGTGGTATACAAAGTTCTGAATGATTCCTTGCACAAGTGTCTAAATGCCGTTCTTATGTTAGCCAACCTGGCATATGCCGCTGATGTTATTCTCTTGATATGGGCTTCAGGGGACAGGTCTGGCGTGATATCAACCCCCAGGTCTTTCTCTCTCGCTGGCTCGTGTAGAATTTCATCCCCCAAATGATACCTTGTAACTGGCCTTATGCTCCCTACACCTATCTTCATTACAAAACATTTGCTTAGGTTAAACTCTAACAACCATTTGTTTGACCATTCCTTTAGTTTGTCTAGGTTTTCTTGAAGCCTCAAGCAGTCCTCTGTCTTTATCCTTCTCATAATTTTGGCATCGTCAGCAAACATCGAGAGGAATGAGTCTGTACCATCCGGGAGATCGTTCACATATATCAGAAAGCGGATAGGAACTAGTACAGATTCCTGTGGGACTCCACTGGTGATTTTACGTCAATCTGTAGTCTCATCCTCTCACTGTAACTCTTTACTTCCTATTCCTTAGGTATTTCCTTATCCACTGGAGCACTTTACCAGTTACTCCTGCCTGTCTCTCTAGCTTATGTACCAGCCTCTTATGGGAGACTGTATCAAAGGCTTTCCGACAGTCCAAAAAAATGCAGTCTGCCCAGCCTTGTCTTTCTTGCGTAATCTTTTTCACCTGGTCGTAGAATTCTATGAAGCCAGTAAGGCAAGATTTACCTTCCCTGAACCCATGTTGGTGCTTTGTCACGCAGTCCCTTCTCTCCAGATGTGTTACTAGATTTTTTCTCACGATCTTCTCCATCACTTTGCATGCACACACACACATATGTGTGTGTGTGTGTGTGTGTGTGTGTGTGTGTGTGTGTGTGTGTGTGTGTGTGTGTGTGTGTGTGTGTGTGTGTGTGTGTGTGTGTGTGTGTGTGTGAATGTGTGACTATACATGTTGGCTTATCTATATAAGTGAATGAATGTTTCTGCAATGTATTAGGCAAATATATGTATAGAACCTTTCAAGAGCTCTCCCGCGACTCTCAGGTATGGCTCTACACCTGACAGCTGCACGAAACCCCAGAATTTATAATGCCTTTCTTTAGTGCTGAGTTTGAGGCCTTTCACCTGCGGAAGGGTTATTAAGGCCACCATTATTACTTACGTATAATTTATTCACTTTAATGACTAAAGTATACATAGCACGTATTAATTTTGTCTTGAACACAGACCAGAACTTAAACAAACTCTTAGTGTATACAGTGATAAGAAAGCTATGCTTGTCGGTGTATATCTTAGCCTCATGTATGAGAAATAAAAGTATTGAAGAATAAATAGCATACATTTCCCATCTATGTCTTGCTGTGCGCCGTGAAACTTAAAGTAATATGTTTTAGACATTTATCTCGCACAATAATATAAATTAATGAATGTATTTACATCCTAATTAGCAGCGGAACTCGAATAAGCTAATTAAAAGAGTTATTATCCAAATATATATTTTGTATATCCTTATCATTGCTATTTAAGTTAAGTTCAAATTAAAGCTGTAAGTAAGTTTGGACAGATCTCAGGTAAGTGGTGAGCGGCACAGACGTCCCTCCTATTGTCAACTTAGGGGCAGACCACCTTAGTCCCAGGATCATCGTGCACAGGTTGTTTTTGTTGTTTCAGATTTAGCTACTCAGAACGAAGTGTCCATGTAGCACGGGCTATGGTAAACCCGTAATTGACTTCGGTTATTCGCGATAATCTTGTAACTGTGATATTTGGGTTAAAGTTTTAAATGGAGGTGGGGATTCCTCCGTTTTCCCGGTTTATTTTTCGCTTCTGTTTTAGTGCACTAGTTTTAGTCTTGTTTTAATAACATTATCTTGATGGCGAATGCAGAATGTTCACTAGTGAGTCCCATTCCTCAACGGCTTTTCTAATCATTGTAGTCGCGGTGGAATGTGCATCAAATGCAGTTGCTGTCGTTGGATTAATGTTGAGTTTGATGCGCAGGGCTTCAGTAGCTTTACATTCCAGTAAGTAGTGCAATAGTGGCGCCTCTGCTTCTGTTCCACTGATGTGACACTCTTTAACTATGGGTTCATTACCTCCCAGCGGCACTTGTAACCAAGTCTGAGTCTGAGTATGGCTACTGCAGTGTCTCTGGATATATTTTTGCCAGGCTTGAAAGAGTAATACCCAGTGGCTTGTTCGTACAATATCGCAGTGAATCTTCCTTCCTCTACGTTGGCTCTGTGGCGACTATTGATAGTTAGTATTTTCTTCTTAATTTGCTCCTTAATCTGTAAAAAAACTGGAGGTATTTGAACCTGTACAACAGGTGGAGCAGTGGAAGTTTTTGCTAGTGAGTCTGCCTTTTCATTACCATCTATGCCAATGTGACTTGATATCCAATTTAGGGTGATTGACAGCCCTAGATTATGGGCTTCTTTTCCTGTATGTTGGATTTCTGTGAGGAGTTGTATATTATCTCTGTGCTGACTGGATAACAATGCCTGGAGCGAAGATTTAGAGTCGGTATGAATGATGACATCATGTAAATTATTCTCAATTGTATAGTTTATGGCCTCCTTCAGGGCATAAAATTCTGTTTGCAATGTTGAGCACCCACTATTCATGCTCCAGTAAGCTTCATGGTTGGTAGTGTAAACTGCTGCCCCAGCAGAACCTCTTTCTTGATCAACTGATCCGTCTGTTAAGATGTGAGTCGTTGTAGGTCTTGAAATGGTTTCCATTTGTTGTTCTATGACTGCTTCAAGCCTCTGCGAGTCACATGCTGATTTTTTAACTGGTAATCCTTCAATGATTATCTTTAGACTCGATTCTTCCCATGGAGAAGGCTGCCGAAAGTGTTGATATGGTCTATCTTCCCCTTTGTTTTTAATGGTTCATTTCAAGTCCACTTTTTCTAGAATCTTGACCAGATTAACCATCCATGTACTTGTTCTATATTGAAGGTTTTTCTGAAACGATCTCTGTATGCTGTCTTTGTATTACAGTCTGGCGGTGGTTCCAACAAGTTTTGCTGTTATGGTGGCTATCCTTCATTTGATCCTGTTTTCTAATGCTGGTAAGTTGGTTTCCATTCTTAGATTCTTGCTACGCATCCCTATATGTGTTCCCAGCATTGTTCTGTGAGCATCATTTTGAGACACTTCCAGTTTCTCCCATTGGTTATCACTGAGGGATGTAAGAGCAGGACCATGATAGTCAGTGAGTGACCTAACTGCTTGAACGTAGTACATTTTGTGTACTGGTAGAGATGCACCCTCTCTAAGACTGGTCAGGGAGCGCAAAGCTGAGTTTCTGGCTTTACAACGTTGCCAAAGATATTTAATTTCTTGTGTGAATTGAAAAGAGGTAACCCACTCAATTTCTTGTCCTTGTATTGCGAGTCTGATGTCTTGAGTTCTCATTTTAACGGTCATTGCTTTTGTTTTATTGCTGTTTATTTTCACTGCTATGCGTTCCGCTTCCCTGCTGATAATATCTAGGCATTTTTGTGCATGGTTCCTTGTGCCTTTGCCATTGATGATGACCACAAAGTAGTCTTCATAGTTAAGCAGTTTGGCTTTTGGTAACTTGAGCTTCATGAATTGCTCCATGAGACAGTTGAAGAGGAAGGGGCTTAGTATTCCTCCCTGCGGAGTTCCCTTTTCCAGCCTCTTTGAGGTCGATGTTTTTTCTTGGAATTTGACTTTAGCTTCTCGGTTTAGCAGGCTTCCTTTGGCAAAGGTAAGAGCCTGTCCTTTGATTTCCTTATCCACAAGGCAGCACAGTGTAGCTGGAGCACTGGCTAACTCGAAGGCTTTTTCAATGTCAAGAAAAATAAGGAAAGTATTAATAAAAATAAAATAAATAAGGAAAAAAAGGTTTGTCATTGATTTGATCCATGAGGGAGGTAAGGCATTCTGTGGTTCCAACACCTTTTCTGTAAGCAAACATATTTTGGTGTAGTGGATTGGCTTTCCATTCAGTTCGATTAAGGGCCATTCTTTCTGCAGTTTTGGCCAGACAGCTTGTTAATGAGATGGGTCTTGGATTTCCTGGGTCTTTAGGTTTTGGAATGAGAACTACAATTGCACTGTTCCAAGAGAGTGGTCGGGTTCTTGTAACCCATACTCTGTTGATGAGACTCAAGAAGGCTTCTTCGCCCTTTTCCCCATAGCTTGGCTAGCATGTTGTAAGTGATTTTGTCCTCGCCTGGAGCTGTATTTTTTTTTCTTTGTAGCACTTCTGAGTTCTTTCAAATTGAAAGGTTGGTCTGGTTCGTCAGGTAAGGCTAAAGCATCATCTATTTTTTCCATCTTGCTGCTTGAAGTCTTTGTTGGTGAGTCAGAGTTGCTTAAGGAAGTTGAGTGGAACTGGCTCTAGATGCAAATAGATTTGCTAACCTTTCTGCTTCGTGCTCTGGATGAACATGATGTGGCAAAGCAGGAGGCGATTTTCCTTTGGCCTTGTTGATCTGCCTCCAGATGTCGCCCAAGGATGTATGCTGATTTAGCTTGGCGCACCGCTAGAGCCATTTTTCTTTTCTGATTTTTGCTGTTTCTTCGTGCACATGATCTCGGACAGCTCTAAGAAGTCCTAGATTAGCTTCGGTTCTATCTTTTCTGAAATTCTTTCGTGCACCATTTATTCTGTTATGTAGCTCTTTGATCCTATCACAGTAATACCAATGGTCCTTATGTTGTTGGGTGATTGTTTTCCTCTTAGGGATGGCGTGATTTGCTGCTCTATGTATTTCATTTACTAAATCTTTTTCCATTTCTTCGGTGTTGTCAGGAGGAAACTTCGTCCAATCTGTTCTGATAAAGTCCCATCCGGGCTCGGGAGCTGGAGGTCTGGGAGGTAGTGCTATATTAATAATTGTTTTTGTAGCAAAGTGGTCACTGGTCAGAACATGATCCACTGACCAATGACACAACTCAAATACTGGTGGAAACAAACGTGAGATCCAACTTTCCCCCACCAGTGTGGGTTGGTTCCGTCGAATTAAGCAGACTGGTTTCTGGCACTTCATCCAAAAGGTGTTCAATATGTCTTCCGTTGGCGTCGGTTCTTGGTGAATCAAGAAGTAATTCACTATGAGCGTTGAAGTCACCAGAGATGATAGTAGGTGTAGTGACTGCTATTTCAAAGATTGTTGAGAGATCCATGTCGTGTTCTCTGGCTCTTGTATACATTGAAGATGGACAGCGTTGAGTTCCTCATAGTGAGATTAACTCCCCATAATGTCGACGTTCTCGCCACAGTTGGGCAGGTCTGTGATTGCTGTGGCATTGATATGATTTCTTACTAGAATTGACATGCCTCTGGTGCCACCTTGTGCCGTAGGGCAATGGAAACCTTGATATCCTGGGATATTGATATTTCTTTCAGTCCTGGTGAGTGTGGATGGGGATGTGCTGATCTGGGAGTGATTGGGATGTGCTGATCTTGGAGTGATGGGGATGTGATGATCTGGGAGTTATTGGGATGTGCTGATCTTGGAGTGATGGGGGATGTGCTGATCTGGGAGTGATGGGAATGTGCTGATCTGGGAGTTATCTGGATGTGCTGATCTTGGAGTGATGGGGATGTGATGATCTGGGAGTGATTGGGATGTGCTGATCTTGGATGATGGGGAAGTGCTGGGCTGAGAGTGATGGGGATGTGCCGAGCTGGTAATCAATATATATATATATATATATATATATATATATATATATATATATATATATATATATATATATATATATATATATATATATATATATATATATATATATATATGAGAAACTCTCCAGACACAAAACAGAACGCTTTAAAAGAGACTAACGTCGTCTATGCCTTCAAATGCCCTCTTGGGGACTGTAAGCTCCAAAAAACCCAGTATATAGGCAAGACAACAACATCTCTTTCTAGGCGTTTAACGATGCATAAGCAACAGGGCTCCATTAAGGAACATATAATCTCTTCCCACAACCAAACCATCGCCAGAGAAATCCTAGTAAACAACACAGAAATCATCGATAGATACAGCAATAGCAGACGGCTTGACGTTTGCGAGGCATTGCACATCAAGAAGTCAACACCAGCAATCAACAGCCAATTAATGCACAACTATATTCTACCCACCTCAAGACTCCGCTCCAATATAGAAGCATCAAGAAATATGGACCAATAGGCTTTCTACAATCACTTCTATTCAATACCCATTGTTTCATGTTCTGGCTTGTGTTGATGAAATTAATACCTTATTAAATACCACCTCACCCCATCCACCTCACTCAAAAAAAAAAAATATATATATATATATATATATATATATATATATATATATATATATATATATATATATATATATATATATAATATATATATAACTGAAAACTCACACCCCAGAATTGACTCGAACCCATACTCCCAGGAGCAACGCAACTGGTATGTACAAGACGCCTTAATCCACTTGACCATCACGACCGGACAAAATGAGGTGATAGCCGAGGCTATTTGAACCACCCCACCGCTGGCACTCGGATAGTAATCTTGGGCATAGCATTTTACCAAATCACCTCATTCTTTGGGGCACACGTGAGGAACACAAATGCGAACAAGCCTGAATGGTCCCCAGGACAATATGTAACTGAAAACTCACACCCCAGAAGTGACTCGAACCCATACTCCCAGGAGCAACGCAACTGGTATGTACAAGACGCCTTAATCCACTTGACCATCACGACCGGACAAAATGAGGTGATAGCCGAGGCTATTTGAACCACCCCACCGCCGGCACTCGGATAGTAATCTTGGGCATAGCATTTTACCAAATCACCTCATTCTTTGGGGCACACGTGAGGAACACAAATGCGAACAAGCCTGAATGGTCCCCAGGACAATATGCAACTGAAAACTCACACCCCAGAAGTGACTCGAACCCATACTCCCAGGAGCAACGCAACTGGTATGCACAAGACGCCTTAATCCACTTGACCGTCACGACCGGACAAAATGAGGTGATAGCCGAGGCTATTTGAACATTTGTGTTCCTCACGTGTGCCCTCGTAAATTAATATAAATTATGAGATTAATGTTTTAGGCCATGTTCAAGATAGATCCTACGATGGGGAAGAGCAGGTAATTTGGGGACATTGTGGATCCTCCAGCAGTACTTAGTGATTATGAACGTGGAGATAATTACGCTTGTTAGTGGGAAAGTGTAGTTGATTGTCAAGCGAAAGTACACACACGCAAACACATTTTTTTTTCTCTCTCTCTCTCTCTCTCTCTCTCTCTCTCTCTCTCTCTCTCTCTCTCTCTCTCTCTCTCTCTCTCTCTCTCTCTCTCTCTCTCTCTCTCTCTCTCTCTCTCTCTCTCTCTCTCTCTCTCTCTCTCTCTCTCTCTCTCTCTCTCTCTCTCTCTCTCTCTCTGTATCTCTTGCTCACACACATACACACACATGTGAGGCACTCATAGGGTCCTCGCGGCTGAGTGGACTGCGCTCTGGGTCGTAGTTCAATGGTTCCGGGTTCGATCACAGGCAAAGGCAGAAACAAACCGGCAGAGATTCTTTCATTCCGATACACCTGTTCACCAAGCAGTAAATAGGTCCCTGGGAGTTAGACAGCTGTTACGGGCTAGTTCCTGGGAATAAGTGTGTTCTCAGGTGAAGAGAAAGAATCTAAGAGGCATGAGTTACGAAGAATTGCAGCGTGAACTGCACCTCACGTCGCTGACAGAAGAGCTTGAGGAGACATGATCACCACGTACCAAATTCCCAGGGGAATTGACAGGGTAGACAACGATGAATTATTTAACAAGAAAGAAGGTGAGAGAAACTTTATGCCCATTTGTCTCCGCCTCCAGCGGGGATCGAACCCGGAATCTCACTACGAATCCAAAGCGCTGTCCACTCAGCTGTCAGGTGCCCTGACGCCTGACAGCAGAAATTAGAAACAACATTAGAAATAACTTTTTCAGCGTCAGAGTAGTTAACAAATAGAATACACTAGGAAGTGACGTATTGGAGACTGACTCTATACACAGTTTCAAATGTAGATATGATAGAGCTTGAAAAGCTCAGGAATTTGTACACCAGTAGACTGACAGTTGAGAGGCGGGACCAAAGAATTAAAGATCAATCCCCGCAAACACAACTAGTGAGTACAAGTGGGTGAGTACACACACACACACACACACACACACACACACACACACACACACACACACACACACACACACACACACACACATACACACATACCTAAGCAACAGGAGTTACAGTGAGGGGTGAGACCTCATATTGGCGTGAAGTCACCAGTGGAGTCCCACAGGGCTCTGTACTCGGTCCTATCCTGTTTCTGATATACGTAAATAATCTCCCGGAAGGTGTAGAGTCATTCTTCTCAATGTTTGCTGACGACGCCAAAATTATGAGAAGGATTAAAACAGAGGAAGACTGCTTGAGGCTTAAAGAAGACCTAGACAAACTGAAGGAATGGTCGAACAAATGGCTGTTTAACCCAAGTTAAATGTAATGTAATGAAGTTTACATTACATTTATAGATTGAGTTTATAAATGATTTATAGATTATAGATTACATTATAGATTGAGTTTAACCCAAGCAAATGTAATGTAATGAAGATAGGTGTAGGGAGCAGGATGCCAGGTACAGGGTATCCTTTGAGAGTTGAAATTCTTTAAGAGTCAGAGAGAGAAAGACCTGGAGGTTGATATCACGTCAGACCTGTCCCCTGCAGCCCATATCAAGAGGATAACATCAGCGGCATATGCCTGGTTTGCCCACATAAGAACGGCCATTAGAAACTTGTGTAAGGAATCATTCAGAACTTTGTATACCACATATGTCAGACCAATCCTGGAGTATGCAGCCCCCAGCATGGAGTCCATATCTAGTCAAGCATTAGACTAAACTGGAGAAGATTCAACGGTTTGCCACCAGACTAGTACCCGAGCTGAGAGGTATGAGCTACGAGGAGAGACTACGGGAATTAAACCTCTCGCCGCTTGAAGACTGAAGAGTTAGAGGAACATGATCAGCACATACAATATTCTCAAAGGAATTGATAGGGTAGATAAGGACATGTTATTTAACACAAGGGGAACACGCACTATGTGACACAGGTGGAAACTGAGTGCCCAAATGAGCCACAGAGATATTAGAAAGAACGTTTTTAGTGTCAGAGTGAGGCAGACTCCATTCACAGTTTCATGTGTAAATATGATAGAACCCCCATAGGCTCAGGAACCTGCACATCAGTTGATTGACAGTTGAGAGGAGGGAGCAAAGATCCAAAGCTTAACCCCCGCAAGCACAAATAGGTGAGTACAAATAGGTGACATACACACACACACACACATTATAGGGCCTCCTTGCGGATGAATGGACAGCGCATGGGGGTCGTAGTCCCAATGGCCCTGGTTCGATTCCCGGCGGAAGCTGAAACAAATTGCAGACTTTCTTTAACCCTGATTGACCTGTTCACCTATCAGTAAACTGGTACCTGGGGGTTAGACAGCTGCTACAGCCAGCTTCCTGGGGGGGGTGTACTCACCTAATTGTGCTTGCGGGGGATGAGTTATGGATCTTTGGTCCCGCCTCTCAACTGTCAATCAACTGGTGTATAGATTCCTGAGCCTATTGGGCTCTATCATATCTACACTTGAAACTGTGTATGAAGTCAGCCTCCATCATATCACTGCCTAATGCATTCCATTTGTTAACTACTCTAACAGTGGAAAAAAATTATAATGTCTCTGTGGCTCATCTGGGTACTAAGTTTCCACCTGTGGCCCCTTATCCGTGTTCCACCAGTGCTAAATAGTTTGTCTTTGTCCAGCCTGTCAATTTCTCAGTCCTCGCTGATAATTTTGTAGGTAGTTATCATGTCTCCCCTTACTCTTCTGCCTTCCTGGGACGTGAGGTTTAGCTCCCATAGCCATATCTCGTAGCACATACCACCCTCTTCTGGGACTAGTCTGGTGGCGTACCTCAGATATAATATTAGATATAATAGAAGAAAAATAGATTGTTTAGAAAGGCGGGGTCCAAGACCTAATAGCTCGATTATGCAGACTCAAATAGTAAATACACTCATACACACACATACGGTTGAAAGGCAGGACCAAAGAGTCAGAGCTCAACCCCAGCAAGCACAACTAGGTGAGTACAATTAGGTGATTAGGTGAGTACACACACACACACACACATCAAGAGGATACCTCTTGATGTTATCAAGAGGATAACATCAGCGGCATATGCCAGGTTGGCTAACATAAGAACGGCCTTTAGAAACTTGTGTAAGTAATCTTTCAGAACATTATATACCACATATGTCAGACCAATCCTGGAGTATGCGGCTCCAGCATGGAGTCCATATCTAGTCAAGCATAAGACTAAACTGGAAAAGGTTCAAAGGTTTGCCACCAGACTAGTACCCGAGCTGAGAGGTATGAGCTACAAGGAGAGACTACGGGAATTAAACCTCACTTCGTTGGAAGACAGAAGAGTTAGGGGGGACATGATCACCACATTCAAGATTCTCAAGGGAATCGACAGGGTTGATAAAGGCAGGCTATTTAACACAAGGGGAACACGCACTAGGGGATACAGGTGGAAACTGAGTGCCCAAATGAGCCACAGAGATATTAGAAAGAACTTGTTTAATGTCAGAGTGGTTGACAAATGGAATGCATTAGGAAGTAATGTGGTGGAGGCTGACTCCATACACAGTTTCAAGTGTAGATATGATAGAGCCCAATAGGCTCAGGATCCTGTACACCTGTTGATTGACAGTTGAGAGGCGGGACCAAAGAGCCAGAGCTCAACCCCCGCAAGCACAACTAGGTGAGTACACACACACACACACACAGGGGGCCTGGTAGCCTGGTGGATAGCGCGCAGGACTCGTAATTCTGTGGCGCGGGTTCGATTCCCATACCAGGCAGAAACAAATGGTCAATGTTTCTTTCACCCTGAACGCCCCTGTTACCTAACAGTAAATAAGTACTTGGGAGTTATTCAGCTGTCACGGGCTGCTTCCTTGTGTGTGTGTGTGTGTGTGTGTGTGTGTGTGTGTGTGTGTGTGTGTGTGTGTGTGTGTGTGTGTGTGTGTGTGTGTGTGTGTGTGTGTGTGTGCTTGTGTGTGTGTGAGTGTGTATGTGTGTGTGTGTGTGTGTGTGTGGGGGGGGGGGGAAAGTAGTTAGTAAACAGTTAATTGACAGTTGAGAGGCGGGCCCAAAGAGCAAAGCTCATCCTCCGCAAACACAACTAGGTGAAAACAGACCTCACGGAATAGTAACAGAACGAGGGGACATGGGTGGAAGCTGGAAACTCAGATGAGTCATCTGAGTTTCTTGCTAACTCAGAGATGTTAGGAAGTATTCATTTAGCGTGAGAGTAGTGAAAATGGAATGCACTTAAGGAGCAGGTGGTGGAAGTAAACTCTATTCATAATTTTAAAACTAGATATGATAGGGAAATGTGACTGGAGTCATTGCTGTAAACAACCGATGGCTAGAAAGGCGGGATCCAAGAGTCAATGCTTGATCCTGCAAACACAAATAGGTGAGTACACACACACACATACACACACACACACACACACACACACACACACACACACACACACACACACACACACACACACACACACACACACACACATACACAAACACACACACACACACACACACATACACACACACACACAAGCACACACACACACACACACACACACACACACACACACACACACACACACACACACACACACACACACACACACACACACATACACAAACACACACACACACACACACACACACACACACACACACATGCACACACTACCAGGGGTCTAGTAGCTGAGTAAACAGCGCGCAGGACTCGTAATTCTGTGGCCCGTGCTCGATTCCCGGACCAGGCAGAAACAAATAGCCAAAGTTTCTTTCACCCTGATGCTCCAGTTACCTCACAGTAAATAGGTACCTGGGAGTTAGACAGCTGTTACGGAGCTGCTTCCTCGGTGTTTGTGTGTGTGGAAAAAAATTAGTTAGTAGTTAGTTACAGTTGATTGACTGACAGTTGAGAGGCGGGTGGAAAGAGCAGAGCTCAACCCTAGGTAAATACAACTAGGTGAGTAAACATTCACACAAACACAACAGACGTTGTGCCACTTAAACAATATTAGCAAAGTTTCGGAGTCAGTGAAGGTTAATCATACCGAGATGAGTTACATTTACGCCTCTATGTAAATTCATCATATTCCTGATTGTTGGGAATGATTGTGCATGATGAACGGTTTCATTTCCTGCTGCTAAGGGAAAATAAAACGAAATTATTTAACACAATGAATTAATTGGAAGATTTTTCGAATATTTTTTCCATAACCAAAGGATATCTTGGCAAACCGATCACCTAATGAAGGAATATTTCATTCACTTAGATCTTCTGAAGTTAGAAGTCGGGTTTAATGTGTCAGTTTTGTTCCAGTTATTTACTTCTCGGACCCATCGTTATCGTGAGCATTTAGGGTCCGGTTTGACATCTCCGATGATCCAAGTGAATGATGTATTACTGCGCACACTAATGAATAATTGTATATATTTCTATGAAAAATATCTGTTTTCATTTATTTTTTTCAAAATATTTTCGTAGGTATAGTGGCGGGCAGTTCCAAAAATCGTCGAGGGGGTCTGAATGTGACCCCGACACGCTGTTCTCGTTTGAATTCTGGTGACACCGACCATCCTATGTTCATCCCACACCCCAGACCACTCTCTGTGTGAATTTGAGTGAAACTTTGCCCAAGTCTCTGGCGTCAAACTTGGGACTGACACACTGACAAACATTACTGACACAACAGGATGTCTACTAAATCAAGTCCATGTATATAAACCCACATTAGTAATAGAGTTAATTCCCTCATTGCCCCAATATATTTTCTTACTAATATCACGCTAGTGTGAGTTCCTTCGGTACTTGAAGCTGGAGCGTCATTAGTGAAAGAACTCAACTGTCTATACCAGAGTGCGTAGGGGGGGGGCGTATGTGTAACACCTGGACTGTTTACATATAGGTCAGGTATACACATAGCTATATACACATATAGGTTACATACATAACCGCATGTGTATAATGTGGCTATAGTAGAGGTCTCCAGACGTCCTGTGGATTATTTTGATTTCCAGATTGTATAACTCTTGCCTTGAGAGTCGCGGCATTGCAGTCACAACGTCGAGGGTTCGAACCCACTTATTGCTCCATCTGATTTTCACAGTACCAATATTAATATTACTACCAACATTGCTGTTACCACCGGAGCCACGCCAGGTACTCATGGTACTCAAGGTATTCATGGTACTCAAGGTACTCATGGTACTGAGGGTACTCAAGGCAATCATGGTACTCAAGGTACTCATGGTACTCAAGGTACTCAAGGTATTCATGGTACTCAAGGTACTCCTGGTACTCAAGATACTCATGGTACTCAAGGTACTCATGGCACTCATGGTACTCAAGGTACTCATGGCACTGAAGGTACTCAAGGTACTCATGGTACTGAGGGTACTAAAGGTACTCATGGTACTGAAGGTACTCATGGTACTGAGGGTACTCATGGCACTGAGGGTACTCAAGGTACTCATGGTACTCAAGGTACTCACGGTACTCATGGTACTCATGGAACTGAAGGTACTCAAGGTACTCATGGTACTGAGGGTACTCAAGGTACTCATGGTACTCATGGTACTGAAGGTACTCAAGGCACTCATGGAACTGAAGGTACTCAAGATACTCATGGTACTCAAGGTACTCATGGCACTGAAGGTACTCATGGTACTGCGGGTACTCAAGGCACTCATGGTACTCAAGGTACTCATGGTACTGAGGGTACTCATGGCACTGAGGGTACTCAAGGTACTCATGGTACTCAAGGTACTCAAGGTACTCATGGTGCTCAAGGTACTCAAGGTACTCAAGGTACTCAAGGTACTCATGGTACTGAGGGTACTCAAGGTACTCATGGTACTCAAGGTACTCACGGTACTCAAGGTGCTCAAGGTACTCATGGTACTCAAGGTACTCAAGTTACTCATGGTACTGAAGGTACTGAAAGTACTCAGGGTACTCAAGATACTCAAGGTACTCATGGTACTCAAGGTACTCAAGGTAGTGAAGGTACTCAAGATACTCATGGTACTCAAAGTACTCAAGGTACTCATGGTACTCAAGGTACTCATGGTACTCAAGGTATTCAAGGTACTCAAGATACTCATGGTACTCAAGGTACTCAAGGTACTCATGGTACTCAAGGTACTCATGGTACTCAAGGTACTCATGGTACTCAAGGTACTCAAGGTGCTCATGGTTATCTTGAGATGATTTCGGGGCTTTTTAGTGTCCCCGCGGCCCGGTCCTCGACCAGGCCTCCACCCCCAGGAAGCAGCCCGTGACAGCTGACTAACACCCAGGTACCTATTTTACTGCTAGGTAACAGGGGCATAGGGTGAAAGAAACTCTGCCAATTGTTTCTCGTCGGCGCCTGGGATCGAACCCAGGACCACAGGATCACAAGTCCAGCGTGCTGTCCGCTCGGCCGACCGGCTTCCTAGTCCCTATGGTACTCCAGGTACTCATGGTACTGAAGGTACTGAAGGTACTCATGGTACTCAAGGTACTCAAGGTACTCAAGGTACACAAGATACTCAAGGTACTCAAGGTACTAATGGTACTGAAGGTACTCATGATACTCAAGGTACTGAAGATACTAAAGGTATTCATGGTACTCATGGTACTGAAGGTACTCAAGGTACTCATTGCACTAAAGGTACTCAAGGTACTCATGGTACTCAAGGTAATCAAGGTACTCAACGTACTCAAGGTACTCATGGTACTCATGGTACTCAAGGTACTCAAGGTACTCATGGTACTCAAGGTAATCAAGGTACTCAACGTACTCAAGGTACTCATGGTACTCAAGGTACTCATGGTACTCATGGTACTCAAGGTACTCATGGTACTCATGGTACTCAAGGTACTCATGGTACTCAAGGTGTAACACTGTAAAAGTGTTTGAGTTAGTTTATTTAAAATATATATAGAGTACATGAGTCACAGACAAGGATCTGAGAGGCGCCAGTTGTCTGCCTGAGATCTCACACCTCAAAGCGTTAATGACCTCAAGTGACCTGAGGTCAGATCAAGAGAATTTCACCTTGCTTCCGCTAAGCTTATAATTGTAGTCTGGTAGCCTTCAAACATGCCGACGTTTAAGGAGTGGCTGGGTAGTGCCAGAGGCTATCTACTTGTGGGCGGAGTTAGCTACTAGGTTCCCCAATATAAACTCAGAGAGCTATCCAGCATGGGGCAATCAAGAGAACAGCAGACGAGCAGGGCAGAGGAGACGGCCCTAACAGGGAGGCTGTCGGCCGGCAGGGCGGGAGTCTCTGTCAACTACAGACCCCCCCCCCCCCTCTATCCAGCTATAGGCAGAGACACTTGGTGAGTTGAGCAGTAAGGTGACTTGGTCGTGTTTACATATGTTGTGTGATGATCAGGGGCAGTCAGTTGTAGTGCTCTCAGATTCTTGGAGGATGACTCACTTTGAATATTAATCGTTAACATTTTAATTGGATTGCTTAAGTTATGATACTTATCATGAAAAATATAATTGTTGAATTTATTATTTAAATGGTCTTTCACTGAGTTGAGTGAAAGTTGAGAGTTGAGTTGAGGTGAGAAAACCTCGGTGGTTACTAGATTCAAGATATTAATGAGTACATGTTTGGAGTTGATACATGATAAAGATGGGAACTACTAATAATGATCTCTTGATAACATCATTTGAGAATTTTGTGATACAGACAAGTTCCATTCCTTGTCTTGTATGTGATGATCTAGAATGGATGGTGGCAGCATTTCGTCTTCTACTATCTACTCTTCTATTTCTACTATCTACTATTCTACTTCTACCTATCTACACTTCTCCCTCCACCCCTCTCTAAACTCTCACTTTCAACTAATGACCCTCCTCGCTCCTCCGACCTCTCTGCCTCTCACCCCAAACCCTCACTAATTACTTCACTATTCATTTCTTTCCTTTCGTTTTCTCTTATACGTTTGTGGCAATGATTCTGTATTCTAGAGTTCTCTCTAGAGTTTCGGGTAGCTGATCCAGTTACGGCGCCTTGTAGTCTTAGCACCTAGGTAGTCAAATACCTAGGTTACAAGGTGTTGAACGAGAGAGGTTGCCTTAGGAACTCTGGAGGGTGCTCTAGAATAGTTAGCTAACTGGGGACGGGATAACGGACTAGAGAGAGCTGTTTCCCCCGGCCTCGTTAGTTAACTGGGGGGTGGAATAATGGACGAGATAGAGCTATTTCCCCCACCCCCCGTTACAATGTTGGCAGCGGTGTTAACAATGTTTAAGGTATTGGTGTTCTTTTGAACATTGTTCAGTCCCACGTGTCTTATTGCCGCTCAGGCGCTATCAGGGAGATCTTGACAGGTGTTTAATATTCGCGAGTTAGCGAACTTTTTTTCAGGTTAGGAGATGGTGATTCTCTGGTGTTGTGTTTAGTGATTTTGTGAGTTTTGTGGTATTCAGGGAATGTTCACCAGAACTTGCGTGTGTAGTGATTTATGTTAGTAATAAGATTTGGCGATTTGGGAACTTAGCGGTGTTGGTAGTGCAGGTCAGCTGAGTGTGACAGGTGACCTCGCTTGTCCCACGGGGACACCCAGCCACCGCTGGTCTCCAGGTCAGTGGGGAGTGGCAGGTGTAGTTTTTAAGTAGTGGTTCTGCTCAGATTATTGCGATCGACTGTTTTACTCCATTTGAACGCAATAACCCGAGGTGTACTGGTATTGTACAGCATGCTAGGGGGAGGCTTAGTATGTCAGTAGACTTCACGTTGGGGACGCTCGACGTTAGATAGTCTGGTCACAGGGGTGGCAACAGTTTGGAGTTGTTGACCGGCGGAGATGCTAGGGAAACACTCTGGGTCACGTAGGTGGCTGTAGGTTAAGGGTGGGAGTAATGGATATTTAAGTACGTAAGATTAAGAATGGTACAGTTAAGTTAGGCTAGTGTTTTGTCTATTAGTGTTGATTTTTTTTTTTGACAAG
The DNA here is from genome assembly GCF_040958095.1 of Procambarus clarkii. Classification (NCBI taxonomy): domain Eukaryota; kingdom Metazoa; phylum Arthropoda; class Malacostraca; order Decapoda; family Cambaridae; genus Procambarus; species Procambarus clarkii. The sequence goes on from NC_091194.1 coordinate 37,360,548, forward strand.
TTAAAAGTAGTGACGACCTTATTCTCTCTTCTCTAACTTTACTCTGTTACTGTTTTATGTTCCACCAAGTCAATATCATTCAGAGTTAATTGGATTATTAAAAAAAAAAAAATTGAAGTGTAGTTGTTGCCAGGAGGAGAGCGTTATGATATAACTGTGTAACCCTATACAAACTACAGGGTCACACAAACAGCATGGAACACGGGTATTGTCGCCTTTCTGTTCATCCACAGGTGGGAGCCAGAGGAGAGGCGCGACGCATATACAAAAGAGGGAGACGGCTGCTGTGTACCACACTCACGGGCGTTTATCACCACCTCGACGACCAGCCCCCTACCTGGAGGTCATGGCTCCACCACCACCACCACCCCAGGGGACCCCAAGATGCAGCCCTCTCGGTCGGTCAACATTGGTCTACCCAGTGGACCCCAGGACGGACCCCAGTGGACCCCAGGTCGTTCTGCAGACGACCCAGTAAAGATGGAAGAGGAGCAACAACGACTCCAGTCTGTCCCACCAACATCGGTCTACCCAGGATGGACCCCAGGACGGACAGACCCCAATGGACCCCAGGTCGCTTGTCAAAGACCCATGGGAGGAGGAAGAGAGAAGAAAGAAGAGAGAAGAAGGAAGAGAGAAGAAAGAAAAAAGAAGAAGACAAGCTGAGTGAGACACGATGCCTAGTGTTCCTTGCTGGTGTCAGCATCATTGCATGGAGCGTAATTGCAAGACAGGATCGTTTGCCTTAACTGGCCGCCCCTCCTGCAAGCACGTTGCTCTGTTGAGTGATTCTTCCTGTGTCATGCGGACTTGATGTGGCTGTCAGAAGTAGCTCTCTGAAGGAGGCGTGCTGGAGCAACAGGGAGGAAGAAGAGTAGGATGGGATTTCTACTGTTGGCAACTATATGAAGGTCTCGAAACTTGTAGTCCCTATAGCTGTGAAGAACCCCAATATACGTCTCTCATGGTGACTGACGTAGGGCCAATTACAGATCAGCTGGGACAACCGAATTCCACGGTCCTGTGCGCAGTTCAAGTAGTAACGGCTTTCGGGTTGACCAAGGGTTGTTGTGCGTTAACGACGGAGAAGCGACGGAGGCAGTTGTGTTGAAGAAATGTGGTACAGGATTATCTACAAGACCAAGCAGTGACGTCGCCCAGCCAGAGACAATGGACGTCTGTCTACATATTTCATTTTTTTAGAGTAGGATGATGTATATTTGTTTAGCTAGGATGTATTTTTTTTTTTGTTAATAAAGTTGTTGCACACAGCTAGCTTGCTTTAGCAGTGTTGCAAAAACTTTATTTCGGGGAGAAGGGGAGATGTAACACTGTAAAAGTGTTTGAGTTAGTTTATTTAAAATATATATAGAGTACATGAGTCACAGACAAGGATCTGAGAGGCGCCAGTTGTCTGCCTGAGATCTCACACCTCAAAGCGTTAATGACCTCAAGTGACCTGAGGTCAGATCATGAGAATTTCACCTTGCTTCCGCTAAGCTTATAATTGTAGTCTGGTAGCCTTCAAACATGCCGACGTTTAAGGAGTGGCTGGGTAGTGCCGGAGGCTATCTACTTGTGGGCGGAGTTAGCTACTAGGTTCCCCAATATAAACTCGGAGAGCTATCCAGCATGGGGCAATCAAGAGAACAGCAGACGAGCAGGGCAGAGGAGACGGCCCTAGCAGGGAGGCTGTCGGCCGGCAGGGCGGGAGTTTCTGTCAACTAGAGACCCCCCCCCCCTCTATCCAGCTATAGGCAGAGACACTTGGTGAGTTGAGCAGTAAGGTGACTTAGTCGTGTTTACATATGTTGTGTGATGATCAGGGGCAGTCAGTTGTAGTGCTCTCAGATTCTTGGAGGATGACTCACTTTGAATATTAATCGTTAACATTTTAATTGGATTGCTTAAGTTATGATACTTATCATGAAAAATATAATTGTTGAATTTATTATTTAAATGGTCTTTCACTGTGTTCCCTAGAGAGTTGAGTTGAGGTGAGAAAGCCTCGGTGGTTACTAGATTCAAGATATTAATGAGTACATGTTTGGAGTTGATACATGATAAAGATGGGAACTACTAATAATGATCTCTTGATAACATCATTTGAGAATTTTGTGATACAGACAAGTTCCATTCCTTGTCTTGTGTGTGATGATCTAGAATGGATGGTGGCAGCATTTCGTCTTCTACTATCTATTCTTCTATTTCTACAATCTACTATTCTACTTCTACCTATCTACACCTCTCCCTCCACCCCTCTCTAAACTCTCACTTTCAACTAATGACCCTCCTCGCTCCTCCCTACCTCTCACCCCAAACCCTCACTAATTACTTCACTATTCATTTCTTTCCTTTCGTTTTCTCTTATACGTTTGTGGCAATGATTCTGTATTCTAGAGTTCTCTCTAGAGTTTCGGGTAACTGATCAAGTGACGGCGCCTTGTAGTCTTAGCACCTAGGTAGTCAAATACCTAGGTTACAAGGTGTTGAACGAGAGAGGTTGCCTTAGGAACTCTGGAGGGTGCTCTAGAATAGTTAGCTAACTGGGGACGGGATAACGGACTAGAGAGAGCTGTTTCCCCCGGCCTCGTTAGTTAACTGGGGGGTGGAATAATGGACGAGATAGAGCTATTTCCCCCACCCCCCGTTACAAAGGTACTCAAGGTACTCATGGTACTCAAGGTACTCATGGTACTCATGGTACTCAAGGTACTCAAGTTACTCATGGTACTGAAGGTACTCATGATACTGAAGGTACTCATGGTACTGAAGGTACTCATGGTACTCAAGGTACTCATGGTACTCATGGTACTGAAGGTACTCATGGTACTTATGGTACTCAAGGTACTCAAGGTACTCATGGTACTCAAGGTACTCAAGTTACTCATGGTACTGAAGGTACTCATGATACTGAAGGTACTCATGGTACTCATGGTACTGAAGGTACTCATGGTACTCATGGTACTCAAGGTACTCATGGTACTCATGGTACTCATGGTACTGAAGGTACTCATGGTACTCATGGTACTGAAGGTACTCATGGTACTCAAGGTACTCAAGGTACTCACGGTACTCAAGGTACTCATGGTACTCAAGGTACTGAAGGTACTCATGATACTGAAGGTACTCATGGTACTGAAGGTACTCATGGTACTGAAGGTACTCATGGTACTCAAGGTACTCATGGTACTCATGGTACTCATGGTACTGAAGGTACTCAAGGTACTCATGGTACTCAAGGTACTGAAGGTACTCATGGTACTGAAGGTACTCATGGTACTGAAGGTACTCATGGTACTCAAGGTACTCATGGTACTCATGGTACTCATGGTACTGAAGGTACTCAAGGTACTCATGGTACTCAAGGTACTGAAGGTACTCATGGTACTCAAAGTACTCAAGGTACTCATGGTACTCATGGTACTCATGGTACTCATGGTACTCACAGTACTCACGGTACTCATGGTACTCATGGTACTCAAGGGTAGCCAAACTTGACTCCAGAAACCTCTGAGGGAAAGTCAACCATCGATACTAACATATATGACTTTAACAAGAAAAACTCATCTTTGGCTCTTTTTCGTGATGATAAATGACAATTACGTTATCACGGCATATATAACAGATGTGTTGGTGGGGAACATGCTGCAACGAGCCAAACACAAATGATAGAAAGCCACAAACACTGAGAAACGAAGACAAATCAATAGAGAACATTAAGATGCAACTTAAAAATGACTGGTTACTCACCCCAGTCTTCTTCCTCGGCCGCTAGTGTGAGGCCTCGGCCCGGGCTGGTGGGCACGGAGGTAACGGCCAGCACGGCCATACACGTCCACACCACGCCCCAGTCCTGCCCTCGGCCGCTCCGGCCCCACCACATGTCTGGGCCACCTGGCGGGTCGAGAGCTGGCCGACACCATGCAACCTTCTCTCAGCTGGAACACTCTCTTATCCAGCTCTTCTCTGGCCTGCTCCTCTTCCTCGGGTTTCTCTCCTGTCTTGTTTTCTCCTTCTCTTCCCCTTCTTTTGTTTCTCTCTCTTCCACTTCTTCACGCAGAAGTAGCGTCACTTTTTTGTGATTTTTGGTAAGTTTCATCTCTCTTACTTTCGTTTTTGGCTTTATTGTTTACCTTCCCTTATTCAAATTCCGGTTCTTTATAGGGCAATGTTTCTGTTGTGCCTCTCATGAGTGTTTGTCGTAAGCTTCGTAAAGTATATATGTAGCTGAGATTGTGTGTGTGTGTGTGTGTGTGTGTGTGTGTGTGTGTGTGTGTGTGTGTGTGTGTGTGTGTGTGTATGTGTGTGTGCGTGTGTGTGTGTGTGTGTGTGTGTGTGTGTGTGTGTGTGTGTGTGTGTGTGTGTGTGCGCGCGAGCGCGCGCACGCGAGGGGACGCCAGAGGGTAGAAATGACCCGTCAGAGCACACCCCACAGCGAGGATGTGGCTCCCCTGATACCACTTCCTATGTTTTCCTAATGCACTCTTTCTCTCTCTCCCTCTCGTGTTAGAGCCACTGTTGGAGCCTCGCAGCATCCAGATCCTCCTCCCTATCTCTATTGCACTCTCACATCAACTCTCTTTTCAAGTTACATAACTATCGCCTTTACATAACTATCGCCTTTATTCTTTTCCATTTTAAGAGCCCTTATGGAGAAGGTAAATTCTCCAAAGAAGGTATAGCCAGTTTTACGGTCAGGGTGTCAAAGTGTTCATCTCTAGACTGGTAATATATATGCAGATCTCTTCACCATAACGCCTCCATCATATTCCAGGAGCCACCTTGACAGCAAACCTTGTCTCAGAACACAAGAGCACTACACTGTGGTTCATCTCATGGACACATCCTGTTCCTGTGAGAAGATCCGTAGGAGAAGTGATGAGGGTTCGAACCTATGCAGAGGGTGTTCCTACACACGTTTTTTCATTTACGCAATCACGTTAGTCTGATAACTTTGTGTGTCGTGGTTCGTGTGTCGTCTGCTTGACTGTGGTGACGGTGGAGGGCAGGATGTCGGGTTTCCTTTGTGGCAACGATCTGTGGGGAAAGAAAACCAATATTAGAGAATATAAACAATAAATTGCAAGCACCCACATGACACCTCTATGTTGCACATCCACGTATAATTAAGCGGTTGTTACTGCTCAGGGTACGATGTAATCTGTTACTTAGTTCACCAAGCTGGTTTGTCAATTATGCCTTTGGGAGTAACGCTGCGGCTATCTGTACAGTGCTTCCACACAGCCCATTATCCCTGTTGCGTCACAGGGATAGAGTCACAGATGGAGTGAGAGAGAGAGAGAGAGAGAGAGAGAGAGAGAGAGAGAGAGAGAGAGAGACACTGAGACTGAGACTGAGACTGAGAGACTGAGACTGAGAGACTGAGACTGAGAGACTGAGACTGAGAGACTGAGACTGAGAGACTGAGACTGAGAGACTGAGACTGAGAGACTGAGACTGAGAGACTGAGACTGAGAGACTGAGACTGAGAGACTGAGACTGAGAGACTGAGACTGAGAGACTGAGACTGAGAGACTGAGAGACTGAGACTGAGAGACTGAGACTGAGAGACTGAGACTGAGAGACTGAGACTGAGAGACTGAGACTGAGAGACTGAGACTGAGAGACTGAGACTGAGAGACTGAGACTGAGAGACTGAGAGACTGAGACTGAGAGACTGAGACTGAGAGACTGAGACTGAGAGACTGAGACTGAGAGACTGAGACTGAGAGACTGAGACTGAGAGACTGAGACTGAGAGACTGAGACTGAGAGACTGAGACTGAGAGAGAGAGACTGAGAGACTGAGACTGAGAGACTGAGACTGAGAGAGAGAGACTGAGAGACTGAAACTGAGAGACTGAGACTGAGAGACTGAGACTGAGAGAGAGAGACTGAGAGAGAGAGACTGAGAGAGAGAGACTGAGAGAGAGAGACTGAGAGAGAGAGACTGAGAGAGAGACTGAGAGAGAGACTGAGAGAGAGACTGAGAGAGAGACTGAGAGAGACTGAGAGAGACTGAGACTCTGACACAATACTCCGAAGTGATTGTTCTCGTTTACGTCACAGGATTACGTCATTTTAATTAAAGTAGTCCTCTCAGGTATTGTGTGCAAGTGAAGCATTATTGATACCTGCAAAAGGTGACGTTAAACGGACATCCAAATGGAGTGTATCCTCAACATAGTCACCAACACAGTACGCCAACTATTATCAGAAAATATTATTCCCTATCGAATTTTGAAGAATATGTTTTTACCTGAGTAAAGCTCGAGTAGAGATTCACAAATATACATTAAAAATAATTTATTTACAAGAACTATCTAAACTAGTACAGAACACAGGAATAAACATGAAAACATTCTCAAATTATTTGTAGTAATCTCACTCAAAAACATAGTTTAAAATATTCGAACTTTCTTATCAGCATGGCTTTAACAGCTTCTGACATTACACCTGATACATGCACCAGGGCTGATACATACACCGGGGCTGATACATACACCGGGGCTGATACATGCACCAGGGCTGATACATACACCGGGGCTGATACATGCACCAGGGCTGATACATACACCAGGGCTGATACATGCACCAGGGCTGATACATACACCAGGGCTGATACATGCACCAGGGCTGATACATATACCAGGGCTGATACATGCACCAGGGCTGATACATACACCAGGGTTGATACATGCACCAGGGCTGATACATGCACCAGGGCTGATACATGCACCAGGGCTGATACATGCACCAGGGCTGATACATACACCAGGGCTGATACATGCACCAGGGCTGATACATACACCAGGGCTGATACATGCACCAGGGCTGATACATGCACCAGGGCTGATACATGCACCAGGGCTGATACATGCACCAGGGCTGATACATGCACCAGGGCTGATACATGCACCAGGGCTGATACATGCACCAGGGCTGATACATGCACCAGGGCTGATACATGCACCGGGGCTGATACATGCACCAGGGCTGATACATGCACCAGGGCTGATACATACACCAGGGCTGATACATACACCGGGGCTGATACATGCACCAGGGCTGATACATGCTACAGGGCTGATACATGCACCAGGGCTGATACATACACAAGGGCTGATACATACACCAGGGCTGATACATGCACCAGGGCTGATACATGCTACAGGGCTGATACATGCACCAGGGCTGATACATACACCAGGGCTGATACATACACCAGGGCTGATACATGCACCAGGGCTGATACATGCTACAGGGCTGATACATGCACCAGGGTTGATACATACACCAGGGCTGATACATACACCAGGGCTGATACATGCACCAGGGCTGATACATGCTACAGGGCTGATACATGCACCAGGGCTGATACATACACAAAGGCTGATACATACACCAGGGCTGATACATGCACCAGGGCTGATACATGCACCAGGGCTGATACATGCACCAGGGCTGATACATGCACCAGGGCTGATACATACACCAGGGCTGATACATACACCAGGGCTGATACATGCACCAGGGCTGATACATGCACCGGGGCTGATACATGCACCGGGGCTGATACATACACCAGGGCTGATACATACACCAGGGCTGATACATGCACCAGGGCTGATACATGCACCGGGGCTGATACATACACCGGGGCTGATACATACACCAGGGCTGATACATGCACCAGGGCTGATACATGCACCAGGGCTGATACATGCACCAGGGCTGATACATACACCAGGGCTGATACATGCACCAGGGCTGATACATACACCGGGGCTGATACATACACCGGGGTTGATACATGCACCAGGGCTGATACATGCACCAGGGCTGATACATACACCAGGGCTGATACATGCACCAGGGCTGATACATGCACCAGGGCTGATACATGCACCAGGGCTGATACATGCACCAGGGCTGATACATGCACCAGGGCTGATACATACACCAGGGCTGATACATGCACCAGGGCTGATACATGCACCGGGGCTGATACATGCACCGGGGCTGATACATACACCAGGGCTGATACATACACCAGGGCTGATACATGCACCAGGGCTGATACATGCACCGGGGCTGATACATGCACCGGGGCTGATACATACACCAGGGCTGATACATGCACCAGGGCTGATACATACACCGGGGTTGATACATGCTACAGGGCTGATACATGCACCGGGGCTGATACATACACCGGGGCTGATACATACACCAGGGCTGATACATGCACCAGGGCTGATACATACACCGGGGTTGATACATGCACCAGGGCTGATACATGCACCAGGGCTGATACATACACCAGGGCTGATACATGCACCAGGGCTGATACATGCACCAGGGCTGATACATGCACCAGGGCTGATACATGCACCAGGGCTGATACATGCACCAGGGCTGATACATACACCAGGGCTGATACATGCACCAGGGCTGATACATGCACCAGGGCTGATACATGCACCAGGGCTGATACATGCACCAGGGCTGATACATACACCAGGGCTGATACATACACCAGGGCTGATACATGCACCAGGGCTGATACATACACCGGGGCTGATACATACACCAGGGCTGATACATGCACCAGGGCTGATACATACACCAGGGCTGATACATACACCAGGGCTGATACATGCACCAGGGCTGATACATGCACCAGGGCTGATACATACACCAGGGCTGATACATGCACCAGGGCTGATACATACACCGGGGCTAATACATACACCAGGGCTGATACATACACCAGGGCTGATACATGCACCAGGGCTGATACATGCACCAGGGCTGATACATACACCAGGGCTGATACATGCACCAGGGCTGATACATGCACCAGGGCTGATACATACACCGGGGCTGATACATGCACCAGGGCTGATACATGCACCAGGGCTGATACATGCACCAGGGATGATACATGCACCAGGGCTGATACATGCACCAGGGCTGATACATACACCGGGGCTGATACATACACCAGGGCTGATACATGCACCAGGGCTGATACATGCACCAGGGCTGATACATGCACCAGGGCTGATACATGCACCAGGGCTGATACATGCACCAGGGCTGATACATGCACCAGGGCTGATACATGCACCAGGGCTGATACATGCACCAGGGCTGATACATGCACCAGGGCTGATACATGCACCAGGGCTGATACATGCACCAGGGCTGATACATACACCGGGGCTGATACATACACCGGGGCTGATACATGCACCAGGGCTGATACATGCACCAGGGCTGATACATGCACCAGGGCTGATACATGCACCAGGGCTGATACATGCACCAGGGCTGATACATACACCGGGGCTGATACATACACCGGGGCTGATACATACACCGGGGATGATACAGACATCACGGCTCCTACAAACTTCACGATAGAAACAAACAACATTACTGAGCAAACATCATGCTTGATGTTGTGACAGCCTGACAGGTGAGGGGACAGGGCTCGGGATTCGTAGTCCTTAAGTTCCGGGCATGATTCCCGGTGGAGGCGGAAACAAATGGGCAGAGCTTCTTTCACCCCTGATGCACCTGTTACCTAGCATAAATGGGTACCTGTGAGTTAGACAGCTGCTCCGGGCTCCTTCCTGGGGGTTGTGAAACAAAAAGGAGGCCTGTTCGAGGACCGGGCCGCGCGGACGCAAAGCTCCGAAATCATCTAACGATATTTTCAAAATAGATGTGAACATCAGGGCTAATATTAACATCAGGAATGATGCGAACATCAAAGCTGATACAAACCTTATTGGCAAATACGAACATCCCGGCTGATTCGAACATTAGCGCATTAACATGACACAAGTTTGAGGGCTGACATGAACATGAGGGACTATACCAAAATCAGGGCTGAGTTAAGGGCAAACAACCACCTCCAAGATATAAGGAAAGTTTCCTGGATATAAACAATAAGATGGCACATATCAGTGGCCATCTTTGCCATCTCTTTGCCAATTTAATATGCCATCTCAGTACCTACAAATTAACCTCTCCTCTGTTCTTACGTATATTTTATAAATAAAATTTTATTATTATTATTAGAAGTAGTATTAATGTTTGTAGACGGGATTAGTTTGCTCCTCCGATATATTTTGTAACTATAATGCTGTTAAGAAGACATTAAGATGATATACCGGAATATGTAGCAGGTAATATCAGGAAAGTTGTCTTGTAACCTTTGTGCCCAGATGTTACTGAAGCAATTACCTGTCACCTTGCGCGTTATGATTGTCCTAGACGCTTAAAACATAATTTATGCATAAATCAAGTTAATTGAGAAGTCCATAAATAAACTATGAAATTGCTTCGTTTTGGAATTCCGCTCCAGTATCGTGCATAACTTCATAGCGAACTTCAAATCAAGCAATTTTAGTCACCAAACGACACGAGACTTTCACCATCCATTTGACCAAGTTCAACTTCTCAACCTCACAGACAAAGGTGAAGTGAACACCAAACATGAACACTGCACGACACTGTGCACACTTGGGTGTGGAGTGAAGATGTGGTCACCTTGTCAAGAGGTAATAACGTTTATAATGTTCATTGGTCGGTTGACATAATGAATGGGATATCAAGTAACAGTGCTGTACTGGTCTTGCTGATGGAAGAAAGTTACTATATATGAACTGGCTGCTGAGCATTTAATGATAGTTTGATGTCAAGAGTTTGTGCTATGTATGGTTTGCTGTAGGTGCTGTATCTGTTCCTTATTAAGTTCATCGTGGTTATGATTTTTATATAGATGGGGACAGGTGTAGGCCTTCACAACAGTCTTCTCTTGCTTCTGTTAAACCTTACCATAATAGCTTTCCCTGGGTTAACTAGGACGAGGAGTTAAGGACGGGTGACCAGTCAATCCTCTCCGGTGAGAGTTCTACCATAAGCCCTGTAGGACTGTAAATATCTCAAGAAGGTCTTGATGTTTCTCAATATAATTTTTTTCTTAAATAGAGCCATGTGCAGTGAAATAGAAACCTCACATTCACAGTATACATTTACTAAAGGTAAACAAACAAAATATCACTATTGGGTTATGTCAGACACAAAAGTCACCAAACCCAATAAATTCCGAGAGAGTATACACTGTGACTCGTGTCTTGGTATCACTCAGTAAACAACCTCACTGAATGCCTGCCCTCTGCCACGCTCCAAGCTCTGACCCAAACAACATAAATATGCTCCTTCCATACCATTCCATACACTGAGACAACCAAACGGACTCTCCTACTCCTTTGACCTATTTATTTAAGCAGCAGTAAACGCATCTCATACATATCAATGCTGTGGGTATGTGATAAAGGTCACGGTATTATCTCCTGGTGAGAAACTGGGCAGTTAAATAGGCTGAGAGACAGAGGGTGAGAGAACAGGGTGGAAGGGTGAGAATTAGAGAAATAAACAAAATAGAGAGACAGAGAGAGAGAGAGAGAGAGAGAGAGAGAGAGAGAGAGAGAGAGAGAGAGAGAGAGAGAGAGAGAGAGAGAGAGAGAGAGAGAGAGAGAGAGAGAGACAGAGAGAGAGAGAGAGAGAGAGAGAGAGAGAGAGGGAGAGAGAGACAGAGAGAGAGAGAGAGAGAGAGAGAGAGAGAGAGAGAGAGAGAGAGAGAGAGAGAGAGAGAGAGAGAGAGAGAGAGAGAGAGAGAGAGAGGGAGAGAGAGACAGAGAGAGAGAGAGAGAGAGAGAGAGAGAGAGAGAGAGAGAGAGAGAGAGAGAGAGAGAGAGAGAGAGAGAGAGAGAGAGAGAGAGAGAGAGAGAGAGAGAGAGAGAGAGAGAGAGAGAGAGAGAGAGAGAGAGAGAGAGAGAGAGAGAGAGAGAGAGAGGGAGAGAGAGACAGAGAGAGAGAGAGAGAGAGAGAGAGAGAGAGAGAGAGAGAGAGAGAGAGAGAGAGAGAGAGAGAGAGAGAGAGAGAGAGAGAGAGAGAGAGAGAGAGAGAGAGAGAGAGAGAGAGAGAGAGAGAGAGAGAGAGAGAGAGAGAGAGAGAGAGAGAGAGAGAGAGAGAGAGAGAGAGAGAGAGAGAGAGAGAGAGAGAGAGAGAGAGAGAGAGAGAGAGAGACAGAGACAGAGAGAGAGAGAGAGAGAGAGAGAGAGAGAGAGAGGAGAGAGAGACAGAGAGAGAGAGAGAGAGAGAGAGAGAGAGAGAGAGAGAGAGAGAGAGAGAGAGAGAGAGAGAGAGAGAGAGAGAGAGAGAGAGAGAGAGAGAGAGAGAGAGAGAGAGAGAGAGAGAGGGAGAGAGAGACAGAGAGAGAGAGAGAGAGAGAGAGAGAGAGAGAGAGAGAGAGAGAGAGAGAGAGAGAGAGAGAGAGAGAGAGAGAGAGAGAGAGAGAGAGAGGGAGAGAGAGACAGAGAGAGAGAGAGAGAGAGAGAGAGAGAGAGAGAGAGAGAGAGAGAGAGAGAGAGAGAGAGAGAGAGAGAGAGAGAGAGAGAGAGAGAGAGAGAGAGAGGGAGAGAGAGACAGAGAGAGAGAGAGAGAGAGAGAGAGAGAGAGAGAGAGAGAGAGAGAGAGAGAGAGAGAGAGAGAGAGAGAGAGAGAGAGAGAGAGAGAGAGAGAGAGAGAGAGAGAGAGAGAGAGAGAGAGAGAGAGACAGAGAGAGAGAGAGAGAGAGAGAGAGAGAGAGAGAGAGAGAGAGAGAGAGAGAGAGAGAGAGAGAGAGAGAGAGAGAGAGAGAGAGAGAGAGAGAGAGAGAGAGAGAGAGAGAGAGAGAGAGAGAGAGAGAGAGAGAGAGAGAGAGAGAGAGAGAGAGAGAGAGAGAGAGAGAGAGAGAGAGAGAGAGAGAGAGAGAGAGAGAGAGAGAGAGAGAGAGAGAGAGAGAGAGAGAGAGAGAGAGAGAGAGAGAGAGAGAGAGAGAGAGAGAGTGTGCTGTAGGGAAGAAGAGTGTAAGGAGAAAGAGAAAAAGACAGACAGACAGAAAGAAAATAAAAGAAAGTGAGAGATATAGAGTAAAACAAGAACAGGCACATAGAGAAGTTACACATATATATAGAGATATAGAAAACTCCCAAATCAAGGCCAACACTTGCTATATCAAGTGAGAACGATTACAGCTATGTAATGAGTTGTGTGTAATTCAGTTTGTATGAAATGTGGTCTTCACACCAGTTCAAATAGGCCCATCGAATCTGAGATCAGTGATCATTTAGAATCCTGTACACTGCATGTTTGAGACCAACCTTTATATATGCTGCTGGACCGGGAATCTTTTCCTTAAGAAAGACTTTAAAACTATGTAAATAGGACAGATATACGACAGGATCTATCCCATAATTATTACACCTGAAATCTGAACGACGATATACAGAACAGTGTGATCAGGTTGTATGCTAGAGACATGAAAGATTGTAATGAAAGTCGGTTTAGTGAACTAAGTTCCCTTCTTAGAAAGCAATTGTGTCATCACAATGCCACACGCTTCAAACACCTCCACACAACTCAGATCTTGCTGTATATTTTACATTCTGTCAATTATAATCTTGCTGACAGCAAATGTTTATTGGTAAAGCTTGTTTTCTGAATTTTGCTCTTTCTGTCCTAATACTGTCCCACTGTGCTGGTAAGCTGTTTTTATCGTTGGGTAATGGCCGTCAGGTGGTCTGATCCTCCAGCCCAGTCTTGCTGCTGAAGAAGACTTGAACAAGTCGAAAACGTTTTAGCTCCTTTCCCAATTAAGTGTGGTCTTCAACACACACCTGTGCATATATATAAAGATAAATATATATATATATATATATATATATATATATATATATATATATATATATATATATATATATATATATATATATATATATATATATATATATATATATATATATATATATATATATATATATATATATATATATAATACACCGTCCCTCCAAGGAGGGACAAATCACTTGCTTCCTCGGTCCTGAGGGCGATAAATGAATACCCAAGAGGGGACAACCTAGTTCGCCTGCCTCTCCGAGCAAAACACACCCACCGCAGAAATGGTAACAACAACATACCGGAAACGTACAAAATCAGAGCACAAATCACCAAGAAAATTGAAGAGGGAAATACCGCAAGTGCTATTAGAGTCCTCACCAGTGACGAGAAAATTGCTCCTCGAAACTCAGCCACAGCACGGGCCCTGCAAAGCAAGCACCCACCCAGAGCCCCTCAAGGCGACAACATCGTTCCGCCATCAGCTGACACCATTTCAGACCCATTAACAGTTGGTGAATCTGAGGTCTACAAAGCAGCCCTTTCTTTTCCACCTGGGTCAGCAGGCGGCTTTACAGGGTTAAAACCTCAACATATCAAGCAAATGTTAAATCCTGCGGTTGGTGATGCTGCACAAGATCTTCTTATGGAACTCACAAGGTTCGTCAACATGTGTCTGGCTGGTGAGATACCTGAGGTCATCAGGCCTCTCTTTTTTGGTGCCTCCCTCTGTGCTCTCAAAAAGAAGGACGAAGGAATCAGGCCAATCGCTGTTGGCAACACTCTCCGACGCCTGATTGCCAAGGCTGCTACGAGGGTTGTCAGCCAGCAAGCGGCTGAATTGCTGAAACCAATCCAGCTAGGATTTGGAATCCCCCAAGGCTGTGAAGCGGCTGCCCATGCAGCACGAGCATACATCACAAACATTTCTGATGAAAAGGCCCTGCTCAAACTGGACTTTAAGAATGCCTTCAACATGGTAAGAAGAGATGCAGTACTTTGTGCCGTACATCGCCATTTCCGGCCCCTCTACCCGTTCATACTATCGTGCTACAGTGGCGAGTCAAAACTGCTCTTTGGTGAACATGAAATCAGATCATGTGAAGGTGTTCAGCAAGGTGATCCTCTTGCTCCCCTTCTTTTCTGCTTAGTCTTAAAAGAAATCACCGAAAGCTTGTCCAGCGAGTTCAACATCTGGTTTTTGGATGATGGCACTATAGCTGGCACCGTAGACCACCTCTTGTCAGATATCAGGAAAATAAGGGAGCAAGAAGTAAGCCTGGGTCTCGTCCTGAACCCTTCCAAGTGTGAAGTAGTCTCCTCCAACCCAGACATCGTAGCTAGAATAAGGTCTGCCTTGCCTGGAGCCCATGTCATTAGGGCCGAGAACAGCACCCTCCTTGGAGCTCCCCTCGGGTCTAACGCCATTGAGGAGATCCTCGACAAGAAAATCGCAGACCTTAGGAGGATGGAAGACAGAATAGGTGACATCGATGCCCACGATGCTTTTTATCTCCTCACCAAATGCCTATCCCTTCCGAGGCTAACCTACTTTCTGAGGTGCGCCCCATCTTACAACAACCCAAAGCTTGACGAGTATGACCTCCTACTGAAGACCATGCTGGAAAAAGTTGTTAACCTCTCTCTCAACGAATGCCAGTGGAAACAAGCCACTCTTCCTGTCAGGCTCGGTGGCTTGGGTGTCCGCACCGCCACCCAAATTGCAGTCCCAGCCTTCCTGTCTTCCTCCTCAGCATCAGATGACCTGGTTAAGGAAATTCTACCTGACACCCTGAGTGATGTAGCGGGGATACAGGACCCCCACTACACGGAATGTGACACGAAATGGGGTGCCATGACAGACCCAGCACTCAGACCAGCCATGCCGAAAGCCAAGAAACAATCCAGTTGGGACAGCCCCATTGTAGACAAAGAAGCCACAGCTTTGCTGGAGGCAGCAACAACCCCCAGTGATCGTGCACGCCTCACAGCTGTGCAGGCTCCCCATACAGGGGACTTCCTTCTGGCAGTCCCTATGTCTGCGACAGGCACACGTCTTGATCCGCAGGAGCTCCGTATTGCAGTCGCTCTCCGCCTTGCTGCCCCTATCCACACTGTTCACAGGTGTATTTGCGGCGAGGCAGATGCTGACGAATATGGATTGCATGGCCTGCACTGTGGAAAATCGGGTGGTTGGCACACTAGACACGACGAAGTCAACGACATCATTAAAAGAAGCCTTGCCTTTGCTCAGTGTCCAGCGGAGAGAGAGCCCCGCAACCTACTGAACCGTGACTCTGTTAGCTTTGCCGGCCGACCAGACGGAATCACACTGCGTCCGTGGAAGGGTGGCAGGCAGTTAGCATGGGACTATACTTGCGTATCCACCCTGGCAACGACATACATCACCCTCTCTGCCGGCACGGCAGGAGCCGCAGCGACACACAGAGAAAAACAAAAGTCAGTCAAGTACAGGCAATTAGATCAAAGGTACAATTTCGTTCCAATAGGGTCTGAGACCCTAGGCCCATGGGGTGAGAGTGCAAGAAGGTTTCTTAAGGATCTTGGTTCCAAGCTCATTGACACCACAAGAGACCCTAGAGCAGCAAGTTTTCTCTTTCAGCGCCTCAGTGTCGCGATCCAGAGGGGAAATGCCCGCTGCATCCTCGGTTCCTGCCCGGCGTCGGAGGAGTTCGAGGAAATCTACAGCCTCTAGGAAGCGAACTTTTTCTTGTGTCCTCTTAATGTTCATTTTTTGTATAAAATCAGATATGTAACTGTATAACCTTGCATAATAAAGTATATATATATATATATATATATATATATATATATATATATATATATATATATATATATATATATGTATATATGTCGTACCTAGTAGCCAGAACGCACTTCTCAGCCTACTATGCAAGGCCCGATTTTCCTAATAAGCCAAGTTTTCGTGAATTAATGTTTTTTCGACTACCTAACCTACGTAACCTAACCTAACCCAACTTTTTCGGCTACCTAACCTAACCTAACCTAACCTAACCTAACCTATAAAGATAGGTTAGGTTAGGCTAGGTAGGGTTGGTTAGGTTCGGTCATATATCTACGTTAATTTTAACTCCAAAAAAAATAAAATTGACCTCATACATAATGAAATGGGTAGCTTTATCATTTCATAAGAAAAAAATTTGAGAAAATATATTAAGTCAGGAAAACTTGGCTTATTAGGCAAACCGGGCCTTGCATAGTAGGCTGAGAAAAGC
The DNA here is from genome assembly GCF_040958095.1 of Procambarus clarkii. Lineage (NCBI taxonomy): Eukaryota > Metazoa > Arthropoda > Malacostraca > Decapoda > Cambaridae > Procambarus > Procambarus clarkii. The sequence goes on from NC_091194.1 coordinate 37,377,541, forward strand.
GCAACCCGTTCTCGCAAATTTAATAAGTCAATATTGACTTATTAAATATGTGCATAGGTGACATACTTAACATAATAGTTTCCCTTGAAAAGCTTCATAGAAAACACCGACCTTACCTAACCTACTTAGTACGTTAAGATAAGCATCTTATTGCTTCGTAATTACAATTATTACCTAACCTATACCTATAATAGATTAAGTAACAATTGTAATTACGAAGCTATAAGATGCTTATTTTAACATACTAAGTAGGTTAGGTAAGGTCGGTGTTTTCTATGAAGCTTTTCAAGGGAAACTATTATGTTAAGTATGTCACCTATGCACATATTTAATAAGTCAATATTGACTTATTAAATTTGCGAGAACGGGTTGGAAAAGCGTTCTGGCTACTAGGTACGACATATATATATAGAGAGAGAAGTTTTTAAATGCGTTTTTAAAAAACAGCGCCATCTGTTGCACATAAAAGACACATTCACGGTATACTAAATATGTCACGAATTCCATTTCAATATTTCCGATTGCATTGATATGTTTTATTTTCAAAGATTTCGATATATTTCATTTTTTTTTAATTATTATGTGTGACAATGTGTTGGAATTGAGCTGTGTTGTTTACCATACCGTTCATTTCGAAAGTATAAGTAGACATGCCACACCTGTGACAGGTAAAACTATGCTTTTCTTGAAAAACAGCGCCATCTGTTGCATGTAGGAGCAATACACATGCTATACTAAATATGTTACAATTCCATTTCAGCGTTTCTAATTGCATTGATAAATAGAATATTCATAGATTTTGATTTATTTTCATCTTGATTCAATTATTTTGTGTGAATTGCGTTGGAATTGAGCTGTATTGTTTACCATACTGTTCATTTCGTGAGTATAGTTTATTTTCTTATTTTTTCACATTTTCATTTCATTTTTTAACAGTTTTTTTTATTTCAGTGATGGGAACATCAGATCACTTGATGTTCACAATTTTCTGACGGGAACATCAGACCATTTGGGAAGGCATCGGACGAGGGAGTGGGGAATGGTGGGGATGACGAGGGGATGGAAGTGAGAGATGGAAGGAAAGGACGAGGGGACAAGAGAGGATGTAATGATAGGGAAGGACAAGGGGAGGGGGGGGGACGAGAGGATGGGGGAATGGAGAATGGTGGGAGAGAACAAAGGGACAGGGGAGTGGGGCATAATTGGAAGGAAGAGGGGATGGTGGAGTGGGGAATGGTGGGGAGGACGAGGGGACAGCGAAGGTTGCTGTGGGTCAGCAACGTGTGGCCGGGTACTGCTAGTATATATATATATATATATATATATATATATATTGTGACAATAATCTCCTTCAAGAGATTGAGCCTGCTCTTCCCTTCATAATTACGTCGTCACAATTATATAAAAGACTATGGAAGAAATGTCAAACAACGACAACAACACCCGCACCAGCAAGGCTTGCCAGGGTGAGCAGAAACGTATGCATCCAGCCACCTGTTCGAACTCCAACCACCAAACTACCCGTTGATCGCTACGGCTCCGCTGATTGGTCGCCGGTCTGGCTGCACCTGCACTCGCCCCCCAATACTACCTGATGTCTGGGGTCACCCCAACATCAGTCCTCAGAATGTTCCGTGCTTTCGTAGCCAGCACTCCTCCCAGCTAGACTCTAGAGTGTACTGAGAGAGGTGGTGGCTTTAAGCCAATATTCCAGCACCTCCCACTTAACTTTTGTGTTGCACTTCTTATTATTTTGCCTTAACGTAACTTTCATTGTGTCATTTCAGTATTCTTATTATTTTGATTCATTGATTTTATTATACATATTTGTTTGTGCATTATTTTCATGTTTTGATTTATTTAACGTAATTAAAATTTCATTGTTAAAGTTTTACTTGTGTTTTGTGTGTCTTCTCCTTACCTTACCACAGACGAAGTTCCAGTTTTTCTATTTTTTTTTTATAACTATGTGACGAGGCCATACCCCTAGCCTTAAACAGCCGAACACCAACGCGTTACCGTCACAATATATATATATATATATATATGTCGTACCTAATAGCCAGAACGCACTTCTCAGCCTACTATTCAAGGCCCGATTTGCCTAATAAGCCAAGTTTTCATGAATTAATGTTTTTTCGTCTACCTAACCTACCTAACCTAACCTAACCTAGCTTTTTTTGGCTACCTAACCTAACCTTACCTATAAATATAGGTTAGGTTAGGTTAGGTAGGGTTGGTTAGGTTCGGTCATATATCTACGTTAATTTTAACTCCAATAAAAAAAATTGACCTCATACATAGAGAAAAGGGTTGCTTTATCATTTCATAAGAAAAAAATTATAGTAAATATATTAATTCAGGAAAACTTGGCTTATTAGGCAAATCGGGCCTTGAATAGTAGGCTAAGAAGTGAGTTCTGGCTACTAGGTACGACATATATATATATATATATATATATATATATATATATATATATATATATATATATATATATATATATATATATATATATATATGCGAACAAGCCTGAATGGTCCCCAGGACTATATGCGAATGAAAACTCACACCCCAGAAGTGACTCGAACCCATACTCCCAGAAGCAACGCAACTGGTAACTACAGGGCGCCTTAATCCGCTTGACCATCACGGCCGTCAAAAGGAAGTGATAGCCGAGGCTATTTGAGCCACTTCCCCGACGGCAACTCGGATGGTAATCTTGGGCATAGCATTTCACCAAATCACCTCATTCTTTGGGGCACACGTGAGGAACACAAATGCGAACAAGCCTGAATGGTCCCCAGGACTATATGCGAATGAAAACTCACACCCCAGAAGTGACTCGAACCCATACTCCCAGAAGCAACGCAACTGGTAACTACAGGGCGCCTTAATCCGCTTGACCATCACGGCCGTCAAAAGGAAGTGATAGCCGAGGCTATTTGAGCCACTTCCCCGACGGCAACTCGGATGGTAATCTTGGGCATAGCATTTCACCAAATCACCTCATTCTTTGGGGCACACGTGAGGAACACAAATGCGAACAAGCCTGAATGGTCCCCAGGACTATATGCGAATGAAAACTCACACCCCAGAAGTGACTCGAACCCATACTCCCAGAAGCAACGCAACTGGTAACTACAGGGCGCCTTAATCCGCTTGACCATCACGGCCGTCAAAAGGAAGTGATAGCCGAGGCTATTTGAGCCACTTCCCCGACGGCAACTCGGATGGTAATCTTGGGCATAGCATTTCACCAAATCACCTCATTCTTTGGGGCACACGTGAGGAACACAAATGCGAACAAGCCTGAATGGTCCCCAGGACTATATGCGAATGAAAACTCACACCCCAGAAGTGACTCGAACCCATACTCCCAGAAGCAACGCAACTGGTAACTACAGGGCGCCTTAATCCGCTTGACCATCACGGCCGTCAAAAGGAAGTGATAGCCGAGGCTATTTGAGCCACTTCCCCGACGGCAACTCGGATGGTAATCTTGGGCATAGCATTTCACCAAATCACCTCATTCTTTGGGGCACACGTGAGGAACACAAATGCGAACAAGCCTGAATGGTCCCCAGGACTATATGCGAATGAAAACTCACACCCCAGAAGTGACTCGAACCCATACTCCCAGAAGCAACGCAACTGGTAACTACAGGGCGCCTTAATCCGCTTGACCATCACGGCCGTCAAAAGGAAGTGATAGCCGAGGCTATTTGAGCCACTTCCCCGACGGCAACTCGGATGGTAATCTTGGGCATAGCATTTCACCAAATCACCTCATTCTTTGGGGCACACGTGAGGAACACAAATGCGAACAAGCCTGAATGGTCCCCAGGACTATATGCGAATGAAAACTCACACCCCAGAAGTGACTCGAACCCATACTCCCAGAAGCAACGCAACTGGTAACTACAGGGCGCCTTAATCCGCTTGACCATCACGGCCGTCAAAAGGAAGTGATAGCCGAGGCTATTTGAGCCACTTCCCCGACGGCAACTCGGATGGTAATCTTGGGCATAGCATTTCACCAAATCACCTCATTCTTTGGGGCACACGTGAGGAACACAAATGCGAACAAGCCTGAATGGTCCCCAGGACTATATGCGAATGAAAACTCACACCCCAGAAGTGACTCGAACCCATACTCCCAGAAGCAACGCAACTGGTAACTACAGGGCGCCTTAATCCGCTTGACCATCACGGCCGTCAAAAGGAAGTGATAGCCGAGGCTATTTGAGCCACTTCCCCGACGGCAACTCGGATGGTAATCTTGGGCATAGCATTTCACCAAATCACCTCATTCTTTGGGGCACACGTGAGGAACACAAATGCGAACAAGCCTGAATGGTCCCCAGGACTATATGCGAATGAAAACTCACACCCCAGAAGTGACTCGAACCCATACTCCCAGAAGCAACGCAACTGGTAACTACAGGGCGCCTTAATCCGCTTGACCATCACGGCCGTCAAAAGGAAGTGATAGCCGAGGCTATTTGAGCCACTTCCCCGACGGCAACTCGGATGGTAATCTTGGGCATAGCATTTCACCAAATCACCTCATTCTTTGGGGCACACGTGAGGAACACAAATGCGAACAAGCCTGAATGGTCCCCAGGACTATATGCGAATGAAAACTCACACCCCAGAAGTGACTCGAACCCATACTCCCAGAAGCAACGCAACTGGTAACTACAGGGCGCCTTAATCCGCTTGACCATCACGGCCGTCAAAAGGAAGTGATAGCCGAGGCTATTTGAGCCACTTCCCCGACGGCAACTCGGATGGTAATCTTGGGCATAGCATTTCACCAAATCACCTCATTCTTTGGGGCACACGTTTTGACGGCCGTGATGGTCAAGCGGATTAAGGCGCCCTGTAGTTACCAGTTGCGTTGCTTCTGGGAGTATGGGTTCGAGTCACTTCTGGGGTGTGAGTTTTCATTCGCATATAGTCCTGGGGACCATTCAGGCTTGTTCGCATTTGTGTTCCTCACGTGTGCCCCAAAGAATGAGGTGATTTGGTGAAATGCTATGCCCAAGATTACCATCCGAGTTGCCGTCGGGGAAGTGGCTCAAATAGCCTCGGCTATCACTTCCTTTTGACGGCCGTGATGGTCAAGCGGATTAAGGCGCCCTGTAGTTACCAGTTGCGTTGCTTCTGGGAGTATGGGTTCGAGTCACTTCTGGGGTGTGAGTTTTTATTCATATATATATATATATATATATATTATTATTAGGGGAGGTATTATTATTGTATCAACCCATGTATATCTTGTAACCATCAAATGCATAATAAAGCATAAAAAATAAAAAAGGAAGGGGGTGGTAGAAGAAAAGCACACAGAAACTGTATTGGAGGGGATCTAAACATTCCCTCTAATGCGTTATGCGTGGTTTCCTCCGAGGCTATGGGTCCCCCTTCTTCCAGCTAGAGGTGGTACTCCCTTCCATATTACTATTATTGATTTATATATATATATATATATATATATATATATATATATATATATATATATATATATATATATATATATATATATATATATATATATATAAATTGTTACGATAATCTTGTAAGAGCAGGCTTCGGATGAGAGCTGTTACGATAATCTCCTTCAAGAGAGATTTGGCCTGCTCTTTCCTATCGTCATGTTACTTCAGTACATCTACAACATCTAGACACTACAAGCAAGTGTAGTACATATTTAGTCAAATACATTTTGCCAGGCGCAAACGTATCAAACACTCGCTCTCCACCTCCCCCCTCCCTCGTCGCCGATCACCAAACTACCATTTCCAGCCTGCCCGCTTCTGATTGGTGAATCGACGTCTGCACCACTGAACCTCAGCGCCATCTACCTAGCTGATGTCTGAGCCTGTACCAGCCATTGGAGTTAGAATATCCTGTGCTATCAAGCTGAAACAGCCATCTGATATACGCTCTGTCTATTAGTGGATGTTCCCAGCCAGCACTTTATTCTCAGCACCTGTTAATTTCATTTTTGTCTTTATCAATTTTAGAGTAGCGTCACCACTATATTGTTTTACGTTTTTTTTTAATTTATAATCTTGTGAGTTTGCACTGTACATAGCCAAGGAATTGTCTTATTCATAATTTGTTTTCAATTTAATTAAAGTTTCATTGTTCATACTATTTGTTTTGCTTGTTTTGACTTACTTTACCACAGGACACAACAGCTACACAGTCATCTTTTTTATTTTAAATGTGATAAGCATTGACACCAGCCATTAGGAGGATGTGCCGAACACCTACACTTCTTTTTTCCATCACATTTAATGGGGCCTGTCCTAGGAGCCTCACTCAGGTACTAGTTCTAGAACAACAATTTGTGGTAAGTGTACTTGGCTTTGATACAGTTGCGTTTCAATATTTTCATTACTTTAAATATTTATATGGTGCTGTGTGTATTGTGCATTCCGAGGGTAGCATATTGTGAGTGTTGGATAACTTTGGATTACGTGGTGATTGGAGGCCTCAGTCATTCTCTTAATTGGTCATCCCTCCCTCCGTGTTATTACTCGTGGTTTTCCACCTTTTTTGTCCCTAGGATATTTCTCAAATTACGGCAGATCATCATTTTGGTACCCTGGTACTTTGATTTGTCTTCGGGCCAAAGCACCCTATCTTCTGCAATCCGACCAAAGGAGGATAAAGAGGGCCATAGTTCCTCTAGCACGGACTACGCTGTTGAGTTGGGACCTCAACAGCAGTTCTCGTAACCAGTTGTCACTCGCACCCCAACACGTCGGTCAGAGATAATGATATTTACTCAGGTAGGGAATTAGCTTTCTTTTTTCAGAGCACAAAGAATGCTAATTCTGTAAGTATCATATAATTAAGTAGGAAACCCCCCTTGCTTCTGTCCTATAGAGACTCTGCAAAGTATCCCTACATTGTTGACCAGACCACACACACTAGAAGTTGAAGGGACGATGACGTTTCGGTCCGTCCTGGACCATTCTCAAGTCGAATACAATCTACTTGAGAATGGTCCAGGACGGACCGAAACGTCGTCGTCCCTTCAACTTCTAGTGTGTGGTCTGGTCAACATACTTCAGCCACGTTATTGTGACTCATCGCCTGCCTATCCCAACATTCTTGGACTACCTTTTCACTTTTGAAACAATTAAAAGTTTCATTTGTTTTAGAAACTATCGGTTTCATTTATTTAGTAGGATTTTCTTGCCCTTATTCTCTTACATTGAGTACTGGGTACAAGATTTTCTGAGATTTTGATTGACTAATCATTTACCATACTAATATTAACGTTAATTGTTAACGATTAAATTTCCACAGGAGTTACCAGTTGCCACGTCATCCTGTTACTGACACTTACAATATCACAGGTATATTCGATGTACATTTATATGCTATTTCAAAATGTTTCGTCTCTCAGCATTTCGTAGTGATCCAGCAAGTGAAGTAGGGAACTTAAGTCGTGCCAAGAGGACCGAATTACAAACTCTTGCACAAGAGTATCAACTAGATGCTCCCCCTGGAGCCAACAAAAATGACTTGCACAATATTATCTTGGATCACCTCTTAGATGAAGGAATTATAGACTCTGATGCTCACGAAAACTATTCTATTGCAGATAAACATGCTCTGGCAGCTATGAAGTTAAAGCTCGAACTAGCGAACATAGAGCGGGAACAACAAAAAGAAGCTCTCCAGATACAGGAACGAGAGGCTGCCCGAAGGAAGAACAGGAACGCGAAGTGGACCTAAAAGAATGCGAGGCGGCCCTAAAGAAAGAACAAGAACGCGAGGCGGCCCTGGCGAAAGAAGCTCTACAACGAAAGTAACGTGAGGCAGCCCTACACCAAGAGCGTGAGCGAGTACAGCTTGAAGCAAGAAAACGTCACCTGGAGATGCAACGTGAGCACGATACGAAGCAAGCTGATATGTCTCTAGCATGTCGTCAACAAGAATTCACCTTGGAAACTACACGCCACACCCAGCGCCAACAAGCTACAGCTAGTCTTCCCGTAAGTTTCAATGTCTCGCATGCAAGTAAGTTATTGCCACCATTCGTTGAGACAGAGATAGATGTGTTTTTTACCACTTTAGAAACCCTAGCTAAAAAACTTAGCTGGCCTGAAGATCAATGGTCTACCCTTCTCAGAGTGCATCTCACAGGTAGAGATGCAGTTACTCTCAGTACCTTAGCGTCTGAGAATGACTACCAAACCCGGAAGCAAGCAGTTTTGGACGCCTACCTTCCCTCCACCGAAAGCTACAGACGAAAATTCAGTGATTATCTAAAGGCAAGTACCACCACCTTTTTAGAATTTGCCAATACAAAGAAAAGATATTTCATGAAATAGCTGGAAGCAGCACATGTCTCTACATTTTCAGAACTCGTCAACCTCATTCTAGTTGAGGAATTCTTTAGACGTGCTCTCCCTTCCGTCCGTTTATATTTAGCAGACAAAGAAGAAACCGACTACATCAGATGTGCGAAGTCGGCTGACACCTACAGCCTCATACACGGGCTTACACCAGACCCACCTTCCAGTAAGAAGTCTTGGTATAGTTATGACAAAGTGAGTACCGATCAAGCGAGCTCTCAATTGTATTGTAAGTATTACAAGCTCTATGGACATACCATAGATAAATGTGGAAAAGCCCAATACAAAGGCTATAGTGAAACTTCTAAACCCAAACCGACTCCTCCTAAGTCCGGTAAGCCTGTGATGAATGTTGGTGTTCCTGTTAATGATCTTTCTCTCTTCAGCAAACACCTGGATCCTGGAACTGTCTCTGCCAACAGTACAGATTCGGAGGGACGTTTCAAATTGAAGATCTTGAGGGACACAGCGGCTCTTCAGTCAATAATATTGAAATTGGCTGTGTCTAACATCACCTACACCGGGGAAACCGTTCTTGTCACTGACCTTACTGCTACCACTCCGTATCCACTCGCCAGAGTCCACCTGGATTGTCCTTTCGTGACCGGTGAAGTCCAAGTCGCCATCAGGGAAAAGCCTTTTCTCATGTCTGGAGTGCAACTTCTCCTGGGCAACGACTTGGCCAAAGATCTGCAACCTTCCAACCTGATCATCATGGACAAACCCCAGGTGTGTAACACTGTAGTGGACAATCCCATCTAAAAGTATGTTCCAGCAGAGGTCCAAGAAAATGATGAAGTTTCTCCTCCGGTTTTGGTGACCACCCGTGCACAAGCTGCACGCCCGCAACCTGCTGACTCTACTGCAACCGCTGTCCCTCACGACCCTCAAAACCTACCACAGAATCTTACTATGTTGGAGTTCCGTAAGTTACAGAGGGAGGATCCTTCATTAACACCATTATTCTTCCAGGCTGAGACTCAACCTGACAGTATCCCTGGAATCTTCCTAGAGAATCAGTTGCTCTACCGCAGGTACAGACCCAGTAAGCTGAAGGAGGATGACGATTGGGCAAATGTCGAACAACTAGTGGTTCCCACCAGCCTACGGCCCGATATTCTACACCTGGCCCACGGAGCTCTTTCTCACTATGGTTTTAACAAAACCTACCACGGAATCAGACAAGACTACTACTGGCCAGGTATGGTTAAAGACGTCAAAAGTTACGTGCAACAGTGTCATATATGTCAGATGGCAGGGAAACCTAACATCTCGATTCCCAAGGCTCCGTTAATTCCCATCCTGGTGACTGCGGAACCTTTCCGCAGTCTCATCATAGACTGTGTTGGTCTTTTACCCCGGACCAGTTCTGGCAACGCTTATATACTAACCATCCTGTGTCAAACCACCAGATTCCCCATAGCAGTTCCTGTAAAGAACATTACGGCTGCTACGGTGGTAAAATAACTATTGAAGATCTTTACCCAATACGGATTTCCACTGGAGATTCAAAGTGATTGCGGCACCAACATCACCAGTGATCTCTTCAAAAAGACACTAGAAGAGTTTAACATCACTCAGGTATTGTCCAGCCCCTATCATCCTGCCTCACAGGGTTCTCTTGAACGTAGTCACCAAATGATAAAACCACTCCTAAAGAAATTTTGCAATGAAACCATGAAAGACTGGGATAAACAACTTGACCTCATCATGTGTATTTTCAGAAGTCTGCCAAATGAGTCTCTAGGAGTATCTCCTTATAAGATGCTCTACGGACGTAAGTGCCGTACTCCTCTCAAGTCTTTTAAAGACTCTCTACGTAATGCTACCTTCAGTGACCCTCAGAATGTGCCCCAGTTTCTTCAAAACGTAAAGCACATTCTAGAGAGTTCGTAAATTTGCTAATGACAATCTATTGAAAGCTCAAGAAAGGATGAAGACTCATTTTGACCAACGCAGCAAAATCAGGAAATTTAAACCAGGAGACTTCGTGTTGGCATATTTTCCTATCCCAGGTTCTCCATTGCAAAGCAAGTTTTCAGGACCCTACCGCATCAAGGAGTGCAGAAACAATCACAACTACGTTCTTGAGACTCTAGATAGGCAGCGGAGGACCCAGTTGTGCCACGTCAATCTCTCAAGGAGTATAAAGGTATTCCCCCACTGTGCTAATATCACTCTCCACTTTCAAAGATCCATACCTCCACAGTGAGACCTTCCCTGCTTCTCCTCCGGAAAGCACTGACTCTGAGTCAGTGCCTTCCAACTCGGAAATCCTTAATGACCTTCCTCCTATTTACAGGACAGTAATAGTGCTCCTCTCATCAAAGTTCTTCATGAACATCAGAAGTTGTTCAACGATGATCCCCAAAAGTGTAATATGGTTCAGCACGACATCCAGCTGCTTCCTGCTACGCGGCAAATTCGTCAACCCTTCCACCGTATCAGCCCATACAAAAAGGAAGTTACGCGTACTGAAGTACAATACCTTCTGGATCATGGGCTGGCCACACCTTGTGAGTCCCCTTGGGCCTCACCCTGCATCTTGGTGCCAAAACCGCACGGTAAAGTACGCCTTTGTACCGATTATAGGAAATTGAATCTTGTGACCATCAAGGATGCTTATCCTTTACCACGCATAGATATCCTTGACGTGATAGGTAATGCCAAATATTGCCTGATAGGTAATGCCAAGTAATGCCTGACAGAGAGAGCAAAGGAAATATCAGCCTTCACCACTCCTTTTGGCCTATACAGATATGAACGCCTTCCTTTTGGACTGTGTAACGCCCTGGCCATCTTCCAGAGAGCTGTCAACCGCGTCATCTATGGCCTAGATCACACCTACGCCTACTTGGTCGACATCGTTGTGGCAACCAACACCTGGAGCGAACATCTGCTCCAGCTGCAACGACTGTTCTCGAAGCTCCTGACAGCTGGCCTTACCATCAACTTGGGCAAATCCACCTTTGCCAAAGGTAAAGTGCGTTATCTGGGTCATGTGATAGGGAGTGGCAGCATAGCTCCTTTAACAATTCACACTGAAGCCATTCAGCATTACCCACAACCTACAACCAGGAAGCAGCTCCTGCGCTTCCTTGGGCTTGCATCTTACTATCGTAGGTTTGTGAAGAATTTTAGTACGGTAGCGACACCAATGATTAATATGACCAGCCCCAAGCAACGGTATCATTGAACCATTCAACAGACCATTGCCTTTGAACAACTTAAATCTCTGCTATGTTCTGATCCCATTCACGCCTTTCCAGATATCACGAAGCCCTTCATCATCAATGTCGACGCCAGTGGTACCGGCATCGGGGGCGTCCTGATGCAACAACGAGGCGAGGAGGTTCTTCCTGTTAGCTACTACAGCTACAAGTTGAAGCCTCACCAGAAGAACTACAGCACTATCGAAAGGAACTCCTCTCCATCGTCCTGAATCTGCAACATTTCGAACCTTACCTACAGGGGAATCGGTCTATTACCATCTACTCGGGACCACAATCCTCTACGGTTCCTACAACAGGCCCAATTCAGCAATCAACGTCTTCTACGCTGGGCCCTTTACTTGCAGAATTTTATTCTGGAGATCTTCTACATCAAAGGTTCGGACATCATAGCCGACGCCCTCTCCAGAGTCTACGAGGTAGACACAGCTACTCCTACCTCTACAGCAGCCACTGAGGGAACTTAACCCGTAAGAGCAGGCTTCGGGGGAGAGCTGTTACGATAATCTCCTTCAAGAGAGATTTGGCCTGCTCTTTCCTATCGTCATGTTACTTCAATACATCTACAACATCTAGATACTACAAGCAAGTGCAGTACATATTTATAAAGTGTACTACATGTGTAGTACATATTTAGTCAAATACGTTTTGCCAGGTGCAAACATATCAGACAGTCGCTCTCCGCCTCCCCCCTCCATCGTCGCTGATCACCGAACTACCATTTCCAGCCTGCTCGCTTCTGATTGGTGAATCGACGTCTGCACCACTGCACCTCAGCGCCATCTACCTAGCTGATGTCTGGGCCTGCACCAGCCATTGGAGTTAGAATATCCTGTGCTCTCAAGCTGAAACAGCCATCTGATATACGCTCTGTCTATTAGTGGATGTTCCCAGCCAGCACTTTATTCTCAGCACCTGTTAATTTCATTTTTGTCTTTATCAATTTTAGAGTAGCGTCACCACTATATTGTTTTTTTTTTTTTTTTAATTTATAATCTTGTGAGTTTGCACTGTACATAGCCAAGGAATTGTCTTATTCATAATTTGTTTTCAATTTAATTAAAGTTTCATTGTTCATACTATTTGTTTTGCTTGTTTTGACTTACTTTACCACAGGACACAACAGCTACGCAGTCATCTTTTTTTTTTTAAATGTGATAAGCATTGACGCCAGCCATTGGGAGGATGTGCCGAACACCTACACTTCTTTTTTCCATCATAATATATATATATATATATCTACCACCCCCATTCTTTTGTATGTACACATATACATTTACTTTATTTGAACTTTGTTACAAAAAAGGAGTTACATATGGGTATATATATATATATATATATATATTAATATATATTATATATATAATATATATATATATATATATATATATATATATATAATATATATATAACTGAAAACTGGGTAATGCCTGGGGACCACTCCATATATATATATATATATGTTGTCGGGGTTACTCTAAATCTCACCAGTCACCACCAAGTACTAGTAGTGGTAACTGTTACTTACTGTAGCCCTGCGGGTCTTCACTCCATCCTCGAGGTGCCACTGTTCACCTGGAGAGTCTCCCCATCTGTCTCCAGCCGGCCTTATAACCTGAAGATGAGTGGGAACACGATCTACCCTCTTGAACGTGTGCCCGCCACGACAAAGGGCTCTACTGCTAACTGAAAGGTCACCAACTGGTGTTCTCCGTGTCCAGTAACACGTGAGTGGTATTGTGGAATTGTGGTAGAAGTGGCAGAGAGCACACTAAATAAAACTGGTAACAGGCAGGTTTATATCTCAATCACTCTCTCTCTTTCAATGGACTCAATAGCAACAAGTAATGGAGGGATAATACAAACACGAAGGTGGTTTTGTATTTTACTTAAAATATTAAAGAATTATAGCTCTGGATCAACAACAAGGCAACAAAGCACTCCCTCTTCATAATCTGGAACACTCCCCCCACCACCGAACATTCCCAGCTGCCACGCCCCCTTGCTGTATACTCTCTCTGTACTTGTTGTTCTGGCGTTAAGCGCCTATTTCCTTAAATTCACAGTAAACACAATACTGGCAATCAACACAGTAAATCACTACAATGGTAATAAACACAGGAAATTACTATACTGTCAATAAACACCGTAAATCGCTATACTGCCAATAAACACAGTCAATCGCTATAATGGCAATAAACACCGTAACTCCCTGTACTGGCATTAAACACAGTAGATCGCTATAATGGCAATAAACGCAATAAATTACTGTACTGGCCTTAATCACAGTAAATCACTTCAATGGCAATAAACATAGTAAATCACTGTACACATAAATATACTATTCAATACTCCAGCATATATATATATAGATCATTTCATCACTATTAGTAATGAGTCAATACTGGGAACACAGCCTTACACCAATAAATGGTATATATATAATATATATATATATATATATATATATATATATATATATTCTCTGGCACAAACTTATAACATTAATGTCACATGAAAGTAAATGTACTCGACACAGCAATCTCTTTGATAAATCACAGGTGCACTCACACACCACATATATATCTCATGAGAGCTCTCTACAGCATCTCTCTGCACAACTGTGCCCTACTATGACATAGACATTGGTGAGCCCTCGTCACGACATAGAAGATACTCTGGCTAAATAGCTGACTAAAGGGGAATGGGGAGGGAAAACTGAATTTAATTATTTCCACCTCAATGATGTGGACTTGTCCTCTGTTGAGAGTTGAATTGTAGCTCCTGGTCCCGGCTCTCGACTCGTTGTAGGAACGCCCCCATACACACACACTGATGCTCTCTCCAGGAACCCAATCAACACTCAAAAACGCGTCTTCACCGTGCTCTATCTTCTGCAGGCCCGTGCTCCTCCACAAGTTCTCGAATGGTTGGAGTCGGTCTCCTGGCTGTCGACTTCTCCTTGCAACTACGTCTGCAGTCCTTTCTCTCGGCTGCAGTCGTCCTGATTCCCAGTTAGCTTCGTTCTTCTTCTGCCTCTCGGTGGATTGGCCCAGTCGCTACGTCGTCACCTAAACTGGTGAAACTGCACGGTCATCCAGGACGTCACTGCTCAGACTTCACTTCTTCAACACACCTGTCACTGGAGCACTTGTTGCTCAATACTCGTCAATTCCTTCTTCGGTCTAACACATGGAATATAAGAAGACCTCACAGGGTGATTGCAGACTACAGGATGACGAGTAAAAATCCACCAGAGTGGGGCAAAACTGTCAGACTGACAGGACCCCCGATCGCACGTCCAACCTCCTCGACGTGTCGTGTCAAACTCCAGGGCGCCACGGCCCGCGCCGTCCGGACCCCCCTGCACTCGTGATGTCATACTTGCCAGGGGCGTTTTTCATTGGCTCCCTGTGCCACGTCACTGTTCTTGGCCAATCTGGTGCCACTGAAGTCACAACGTGTTGGCGGGAAAACGAAGTGGCTGGCGCCATCTTGGCGTCCTAAAGGGCCTAAGCCACTGGCCAAAACACTCGTCTTTTGCGAATTTCTCACCAACGTGAGAACACCCAACACTCCCACATATGTCAAATCGTTCCCTGGAATGCAGAGAACATTCGAATAAAGTGGATATGACTCTTGCAGCTGGCGTGGGAGAAATATAAGGAGGGGAACACCGTCACAATATATATATATATATATATATATATATATATATATATATATATATATATATATATATATATATATATATGTCATACCTGGTAGCCAGAATGCACTTCTCAGCCTACTATGCAAGGCCCGATTTGCCTAAAACGCCAAGTTTTCCTGAATTAATATATTTTCTCTAATTTTTTTCTTATGAAATGATAAAGCTACCCATTTCATTATGTATGAGGTCATTTTTTTTTATTGGAGTTAAAGTTAACGTAGATATATGACCGAACCTAACCAAACCTACCTATCCTAACCTATCTTTATAGGTTAGGTTAGGTTAGGTAGCCGAAAAAGTTAGGTTAGGTTAGGTAGGTTAGGTAGTCGAAAAACAAATAATTCATGAAAACTTGGCTTATTATGCAAATCGGGCCTTGCATAGTAGGCTGAGAAGTGCGTTCTGGCTACTAGGTACGACATATATATATATATATATATATATATATATATATATATATATATATATATATATATATATATATATATATATATATATATATATATATATATATATATATATATATATATATATATATATATATATATATATATATATATATATATATATATATATATATATATATATATATATATATATATATATATATATATATATATATATATATATATATATATATATATATATATATATATATATATATATATATATATATATATATATATATATATATATATATATATATATATATATATATATATATATATATATATATATATATATATATATATATATATATATATATATATATATATATATATATATATATATATATTGTTATGATCTCAATATATTGTTATGTTTCGCCTGCAGGAGAAACGAGTCTCCCTCCTTGAGAGTTATTCATCAAGCTTGACCTGATTAGAAGGTCTAGCAAATATTGAGGTGATAACACATATGTAAAATAGTTGCTTGGATATATATAACAATTTGAGATTATGGGCAATGAAGAAGAAAACAGATAAATGACTGGCTAGGAGATGTGGATATTTTGCTGGAGGCGTGAGGCTCGGTTCTGGAGGGATGTGTGCACGTGACAACGAGGCTAAGTGTTGGAGCTGCATCCCCTAAACGTGTGACGTTGAGCCTCTCTCCAAGAGCCAGAAGCGCCAAGGGTGATCTCCTAGTGAGGTATAAGCACTCTACCGAGTTGTGGGTTGGATATTCCATAGAGAAGGATCAACGACGACAACACAACCAACACACACAAACTATAATAATATATACATATATATATATATATATATATATAATATATGTATATATATATATAATACAATATATATATATATATATATATATATATATATATATATATATATATATATATATATATATATATATATATATATATATATATATATATATATATATATATATATATGTCGTACCTAGTAGCCAGAACGCACTTCTCAGCCTACTATTCAAGGCCCGTTTTGCCTAATAAGCCAAGTTTTCATGAATTAATTGTTTTTCGACTACCTAACCTACCTAACCTAACCTAACCTAACTTTTTCGGCTACCTAACCAAACCTAACCTATAAAGATAGGTTAGGTTAGGTTAGGTAGGGTTGGTTAGGTTCGGTCATATATCTACGTTAATTTTAACTCCAATAAAAAAAAATTGACCTCATACATAATGAAATGGGTAGCTTTATCATTTCATAAGAAAGAAAATAGAAAAAATTTATTAATTCAGGAAAACTTGGCTTATTAGGCAAATCGGACCTTGCATAATAGGCCAAAAAGTGAGTTCTGGCTACTAGGTACGACATATATATATATATATATATATATATATATATATATATATATATATTGTGACGATAATCTCCTTCAAGAGATTGAGCCTGCTCTTCCCTCCAAAATTACGTCTTCACAATTATATAAAAAGACTATGGAAGAAATGTCCAACAACACCAGCAAGGCTTGCCAGGGTGAGCAGAAACGTATGCAACCAGCCACCTGTTCGAACTCCAACCACCAAACTACCCGTTGATCGCTACGGCTCCGCTGATTGGTCGCCGGTCTGGCTGCACCTGCACTCGCCCCCAATACTACCTGATGTCTGGGGTCGCCCCCAACATCAGTCCTCAGAATGTTCCGTGCTTTCGTAGCCAGCACTCCTCCCAGCTAGACGTTAGCGTGTACTGAGAGAGGTGGTGGCTTTAAGCCAATATTCCAGCACCTCCCACTTAACTTTTGTGTTGCACTTCTTATTATTTTGCCTTAACGTAACTTTCATTGTGTCATTTAAGTATTCTTATTATTTTGATTCATTGATTTTATTATACATATTTGTTTGTGCATTATTTTCATGTTTTGATTTATTTAACGTAATTAAAATTTCATTGTTAAAGTTTTACTTGTGTTTTGTGTGTCTTCTCCTTACCTTACCACAGACGAAGTTCCAGTTTTTCTATTTTTTTTTATAACTATGTGACGAGGCCATACCCCTAGCCTTAAACAGCCGAACACCAACGCGTTACCGTCACAAGTTATATGGGGGCCTGTCCTAGGAGCTTCACTCAGGTACTGGTGCCAAGTGGTAATTGATGGTAAGCGTATTTAACTTTGTTAACGTAGCTTTACTATTTTTCATTCAATTTCATTTTTTATAAGGTGCGGTGTATTGTGCATTACGAGAGTAACATATAGTGAAGGTGAGACAACTTTGGATTACGTGGTGACTGTAGGCCGCAGTCATACTCTTAATTGGTCATCTCTCCCTCCTTGTTATTACTCGTATTTACCATCTATGTCCCTTGAATATTTCTCATTCTGACAGATCATCATATTGGTACCCTGGTACTGTGGTCTGCCCCGGGTCAAGAGTACCCAATCTTCTGCAATCTGACTGTAGGAGGACAAAGAGGGCCATAGTTCCTCTAGCTCGAACTTTAGTTGCTGAATTGGGACCTCAGCAGCAGTTCTCGTCACCAGTTGACACCTCGCACCCCTACACGTCAGTCAGAGATGATGATACATACAACGGTAGGGAATTAGCTTATTTTTTCAGAGCACAAAAGTTCGCTAATTCTGTAAGTATCATATTAAATTCAGTAGGAAAAACTTGCTTTATGTCCTTTAGAGACTTGGCAAGGTATGCCTACATCCTTGGACTACCAATTTTACTTTTGAAGCATTTAACTGTTTCATTTGTTTTCGAAACTTTGTTTCATTTGTTAGTAGGATTTTCTTGCCCTTATTCTCTTACATGAGTACCGGGTACAAGATTTCCTGCGCCCTTGATTTAATTTAATATCTTTCACTTAACGGTAATTGTTAAAGATCACACAGGATAGGTACCAGTTGCCACGTTGTCCTGTTTCTGACATTTCATTATTGAACATTCGTGTACCTTTATTTGCTAATTTCACCATGTTTCGTCTCCAAACTTTCCGTGCAAATCCAGCAGGTGAAATAGGGACTTTAAGTCGTGCCAAGAGGACTGAATTACAAACTCTTGCACATGAGTATCAACTAGAAGTTCCCTACCAAGCCAACAAAAATGACCTACACAACCTGTTGATGGATTACTATTTAGAGCAAGGTAAGATAGACTCTGAAACTCATGAAACTTACTATATTGCAGATAAAACTGACTTGGCAACGCTGAAACTCAAACTAGAGCTGGCCAAGATTGAACGAGAGCAGCAAAGGGAAGCCCTCGAACAACAAGAACGAGCTGCTGCCATACGAAGAGAGGAACAAGAACGAGAAATCACCCTCAGAGAACGTGAAGCTGCCTTGAGGAGAGAAGAACATGAACGTGGACTCGCCCTCCAGGAACGTGAGGTTGCACTACTCCAGGAGCGGGAACGAGTACAGCTTGAAACCAAACGACGCGAGTTGGAAATACAACGCGAACATGACAAGCAACAAGCGACTCTGGCTCTTGAGTGTCGTCAACGGGAATACACGTTGGAAACTTCACACCTCGCTCAACGCCAGCAAGCTACTGCCAATCTTCCCGTCAGTTTTAATATATCACATGCAAGTAAGTTAATGCCATCCTTTGTAGAAGCAGAAGTTGATGTGTTCTTTACCACCTTTGAAACCCTTGCTAATCAACTCAGTTGGCCTGTCGACCAATGGGCAACACTTCTCAGAGTCCATCTTACAGGTAGAGCTGCAGTCACACTCAGTACTTTGGCGTCTGAGAATGACTACTACACTCTGAAACAAGCAGTGTTGGACGCCTACCTCCTCTCTACTGAAAGTTATAGAAGGAAATTTCGTGACCACCTGAAGGCAAGTACCACTACCTTCCTTGAGTTTGCTAACACGAAACGGAGGTATTTCATGAAATGGCTGGAAGCAGCACATGTCTCTACTTTTACAGAACTCGTCAACCTGATGCTTGTTGAAGAATTCTTGAGACGTGTGCCGCCTCCTGTCCGCCTCTACTTAGCAGATAAAGAAGAAACCGACTACCTGAAGTGTGCTAAGTCGGCTGACACTTACAGCCTCATCCACCGGCTGACACCTGAACCATCCTCCAGTAAGAAGTCGTGGTACAGTTACGAGAAGGTGAGCCCCGATCAAGCTGGTTCACAACTGTACTGCAAGTATTGTAGACTCTATGGACATACCATAGACAAGTGTGGTAAGTCTCAATACAAGGGAACCACTGACCAACAACGACCCAAACCAACTCCTCCTAAGTCCGGTAAGCCTGTGATGAATGTTGGTGTTGATGTTAATGATCTTTCTCTTTTCAGTAACCACCTGTATACTGGAACTGTCTCTGCCAACGGTTCAAATCCGGAGGGACGTTTCAAATTGAAGATCTTGAGGGACACAGCGGCTCTACAATCAATCATCTTGAAGTCGGCTGTGCCCAACATAGTCTACACCGGGGAAACAGTCTTCATCACTGACCTCACTGCTACTACTCCATACCCTCTCGCCAGAGTCCACCTGGATTGTCCCTACGTGAACGGGGAAGTCCAAGTCGCCGTCAGGGAAAAGCCTTTTCCCATGCCTGGAGTGCAACTTCTCCTAGGCAACGACTTGGCAGAAGACCTGCAACCGACCAACCTGATCGTCATGGACAAACCCCAGGTGTGTAACTCTGTGCCAAGTAACCCTATTCTTGAGTATGTTCCAGCAGAGGTTCAAGAGAGTGATGAAGTTTCTCCTCCGGTTCTCGTGACCACCCGTGCACAAGCCGCACGTCCACAGCCAGCTGACTCTACTGCTACCGCTGTCCCTCAAGACCCTCAGAAACTACCCCCGCATCTGACCAAGTTGGAGTTCCGTAAGTTGCAGAGGGAAGATCTTACTTTAACACCATTGTTTTTCCAGGCTGAGACTCAACCCGACAGTATTCCTGGGTTCTTCCTAGAGAACGACTTGCTCTACCGCAGATATAGACCCAGTAAACTGAAGGAGGAGGACGATTGGGCCAACATCGAACAACTTGTGATTCCCACCAGCCTGCGGCCCACTATTCTACACCTGGCCCACGGAGCATTCTCCCACTACGGCTTCAACAAGACTTACCATGGGATTCGTCAAGACTACTACTGGCCAGGTATGGTAAACAACGTCAAACAGTACGTAAAACAGTGTCATACATGTCAGATGGCAGGCAAACCGAACGTCTCCATTCCCAGAGCACCACTGATTCCCATACAGGTGCCTGCGGAACCTTTCCACAGACTCATAATAGACTGTGTTGGTCCTTTACCTCGGACCAGTTCAGGTAACGCCTACATCCTAACCATCCTGTGTCCTACCACCAGATTTCCCATAGCAGTTCCAGTGAAGAACATCACGGCTGCTACGGTTATCAAACATCTACTGAAGATCTTCACTCAATACGGATTTCCCAGGGAGATTCAAAGTGACTGTGGCACCAACTTCACCAGTGATCTCTTCAAAAGGACACTGGAGGAGTTCAACATCAAACAGGTATTGTCCAGCCCCTATCATCCTGCTTCACAGGGTTCTCTTGAACGTAGTCATCAGACCATCAAAGCACTCTTGAAAAAGTTTTGTAGTGAAACCTCAAAGGATTGGGATAAGCAGATTGACCTAATAATGTGTATTTTCAGAAGTCTCCCCAATGAGTCCCTAGGAGTATCTCCTTATGAGATGCTCTACGGCCGTAAGTGCCGTACTCCCCTTAAGGCTTTCAAAGACTCTCTCAGAGATGCCACCTTCAGTGAGCATCAGAATGTGCCCCAGTTTCTTCAAAACCTTCAGCACATTCTAGAGAGAGTCCACCGCTTTGCTCATGATAATCTATTGAAAGCCCAGGTGAGAATGAAGACTCATTACGACCAGACCAGCAAAGTAAGAAAATTCAAGCCGGGAGACTTCGTCCTTGCTTATTTCCCTATCCCAGGTTCACCTTTACAAAACAGATTTTCAGGACCCTACTGCGTCAAAGAGTGCAGAAGCAACAACACATACGTCATAGAGACTCCAGATAGGCGGCGGAAGACCCAGCTGTGCCACGTCAACCTCCTGAAGCAATATAATGGTACTCCTCCCACTGTCTTGATTAATTGTTCTACCTTCACAGAACCCTACATCCACAGTGAGACCATCCCGGCTTCTTCTCCCGAAAGCACTGACAAGGAGTCGGCGCTTTCTAATTCCAAAATCCTTAATGATCTTCCCAAATGCTTTCAGGATAATAATCGTGCTCCTATGCCCTCTTCTAATTCCACTCTCACCTCGTCAGATAAGCCCTTCATCCTCCATGTCGACGCCAATGGTACCGACGTGGGTGGTGTCGTGATGCAGCAACGAGGCGAGAAGAATACACCTGTCAGCGACTACTGCTACAAGGATCTACGGAACAATTGGCAAGGAGCTACTCTTCCTCATCCTGAAGCTTCAGCACTTCACTCCACACCTGAAAAGTGCTCGGTCCACCATCAATACGGACCACACCACCCTACACCTCCTGCAGCACGCCCACTTCTCATCTCAACGTCTTCTACTATGGGCTTGCTACCTGCAGAAATTCAACCTGGAGACACGCTATACCAAGAGTCTGACAACATCTTAGCCCATGATCTCTCCAGAGTTTATGAAGTAGAAGCAACTCTATCCATTACTCCACCACATAACGACGTACTTCTTCCAGAACCGCAGGCTTCGGGGGAGAGTTGTGACGATAATCTCCTTCAAGAGATTGAGCCTGCTCTTCCCTCCAAAATTACGTCTTCACAATTATATAAAAAGACTATGGAAGAAATGTCCAACAACACCAGCAAGGCTTGCCAGGGTGAGCAGAAACGTATGCAACCAGCCACCTGTTCGAACTCCAACCACCAAACTACCCGTTGATCGCTACGGCTCCGCTGATTGGTCGCCGGTCTGGCTGCACCTGCACTCGCCCCCAATACTACCTGATGTCTGGGGTCGCCCCCAACATCAGTCCTCAGAATGTTCCGTGCTTTCGTAGCCAGCACTCCTCCCAGCTAGACGTTAGCGTGTACTGAGAGAGGTGGTGGCTTTAAGCCAATATTCCAGCACCTCCCACTTAACTTTTGTGTTGCACTTCTTATTATTTTGCCTTAACGTAACTTTCATTGTGTCATTTAAGTATTCTTATTATTTTGATTCATTGATTTTATTATACATATTTGTTTGTGCATTATTTTCATGTTTTGATTTATTTAACGTAATTAAAATTTCATTGTTAAAGTTTTACTTGTGTTTTGTGTGTCTTCTCCTTACCTTACCACAGACGAAGTTCCAGTTTTTCTATTTTTTTTTATAACTATGTGACGAGGCCATACCCCTAGCCTTAAACAGCCGAACACCAACGCGTTACCGTCACAATATATATATATATATTGTGACGATAATCTCCTTCAAGAGATTGAGCCTGCTCTTCCCTCCAAAGTTCGTCGATACATACATCCCTATACAACTAATATGGAAGAAATATCCAACAACGACAACAACACCAAGTTTTGCCAGAAGCACAAAACGTATGCAGCCAGGAACACCTGCTCCACCTCGAACCACCAAACTACCTGTCTTGTCGCCTGCTCATTGCTGATTGGCTGCGGGTCCAGTTGCAACTGCACTCCACCCACCACACTACTTGATGTCTGGGGCCACCACGACCTCAGTCCTCAGAATATCCAGTGTTTTCATCAGGTTAACACGTCTCGTTGGTAGACTAAGCTGTGGCTTACGTGTACTAAGAGAGGTGATAGCTTAAAGCCAATATTCCTGCACCTCTTATTTGATTGTATATTGTTCACTTGTTATTACTCACTTGTCTTAACGTAACTTTTCATTTTGTCATTTGATTATTCTTATTATTTTGATTGATTGATTTTATTATACGAATTTGTATGTCCATTTTATTCATGTTTTCCTTTCTAACGTAATTAAAATTTCATTGTTAAATTCACTTGTGTTTTGTGTGTCATCTCATTACCTTACCACAGACGAAGTTCCAGATTTTCTATTTTTTGTTTCTATATGTGACGAGGCCATACCCCTAGCTTTTGAACAGCCGAACACCAACGCGTTACCGTCACATATTATATAGGGGCCTGTCCTAGGAGCCTCGCTCAGGTACTGGTGCCAAGTAGTAATTTATGGTAAGCGTATTTAACTTTGTTAACGTAGCTTTACTATTTTTCATATTCAATTTAATTTTTTATATGGTGCGGTGTATTGTGCATTACGAGAGTAGCATATGGTGAAGGTGAGACAACTTTGGATTACGTGGTGACTGTAGGCCGCAGTCATACTCTTAATTGGTCATCTCTCCCTCCGTGTTATTACTCGTGTTTACCATCTTTGTCCCTTGGATATTTCTCATTTTTGACAGATCATCATATTGGTACCCTGGTACTTTGGTCTGCCCCGGGTCAAGTGCACCCAATCTTCTGCAATCTGACTGTAGGAGGACAAAGAGGGCCATAGTTCCTCTAGCTCGAACTTTAGTTGCTGAATTGGGACCTCAGCAGCAGTTCTCGTCACCAGTTGACACCTCGCACCCCTACACGTCAGTCAGAGATGATGATACATACAACGGTAGGGAATTAGCTTACTTTTTCAGAGTACAAAAGTTCGCTAATTCTGTAAGTATCATATTAATTTCAGTAGGAAAAACTTGCGTATGTCCTATAGAGACTCTGCAAGGTATGCCTACATCCTTGGACTACCAATTTTACTTTTGAGGCAATTAACTGTTTCATTTGTTTTCGAAACTCTGTTTCATTTGTTAGTAGGATTTTCTTGCCCTTATCCTCTTACATGAGTACCGGGTACAAGATTTCCTGCGCCCTTGATTTAAATTAATCATTTAACATCTTGTACTTAACTTTAATTGTTAAAGATCCCACAGGATAGGTACCAGTTGCCACGTTGTCCTGTTTCTGACATTCACTATAACTGTATATTCATTGTACATTTATTTGCTAATTTCACCATGTTTCATCTCCAAGCTTTCCGTGCAAATCCAGCAGGTGAAATAGGGACTTTAAGTCGTGCCAAGAGGACTGAATTACAAACTCTTGCACATGAGTACCAACTAGAAGTTCCCTACCAAGCCAACAAAAATGACATACACAGCCTGTTGCTAGATTACTATTTAGAGCAAGGTAAGATAGACTCTGAAACTCATGAAACTTACTATATTGCAGATAAAACTGACTTGGCAACGATGAAACTCAAACTAGAGCTGGCCAAGATTGAACGTGAGCAGCAAAGGGAAGCCCGCGAGCAGCAAAGGGAAGCAGCTGCCATGCAAAGGGAAGCCCTCGAACAACAAAGAGAAGCAGCTGCCATACGAAAGGAAGAACAAGAACGTGAAGCTGCCTTGAGGAGAGAAGAGCAAGAACGTGAGATCGCCTTACTCCGAGAACGTGAAAGAGTACAGCTTGAAACCAAACAACGCGAGTTGGAGATGCAACGCGAACATGACAAGCAACAAGCGACTCTGGCTCTAGAGTGTCGTCAACGAGAAATCGCGTTGGAAACTTCACACCTCGCTCAACGCCAGCAAGCTACTGCCAATCTTCCCGTCAGTTTTAATATATAACATGCAAGTAAGTTAATGCCATCCTTTGTAGAAGCAGAAGTTGATGTGTTTTTCACCACCTTTGAAACCCTTGCTAATCAACTCCGTTGGCCTGTCGACCAATGGGCCACACTTCTCAGAGTCCATCTTACAGGTAGAGCTGCAGTCACACTCAGTACTCTGGCGTCTGAGAATGACTACCAGACTCTGAAACAAGCAGTGTTGGACGCCTACCTCCTCTCCACAGAAAGTTATCGAAGGAAATTCCGTGACCACCTGAAGGCAAGTACCACTACCTTCCTCGAGTTTGCTAACACAAAACGGAGATATTTTATGAAATGGCTGGAAGCAGCACATGTCTCTACTTTTACAGAACTCGTCAACCTGATGCTAGTTGAAGAATTCTTGAGGCGTGTGCCGCCTCCTGTCCGTCTCTACTTAGCAGATAAAGAAGAAACCGACTACCTGAAGTGTGCTAAGTCGGCTGACACTTACAGCCTCATCCACCGGCTGACACCCGAACCATCCTCCAGTAAGAAGTCGTGGTACAGTTACGAGAAAGTGAGCACCGATCAAGCTGGCTCGCAATTGTACTGCAAGTATTGTAGACTCTATGGACATACCATAGACAAGTGTGGTAAGTCTCAATACAAGGGAACCACTGACCCACAGAAACCCAAACCAACTCCTCCTAAGTCCGGTAAGCCTGTGATGAATGTTGGTGTTAATGTTAATGATCTTTCTCTTTTCAGTAACCACCTGTATACTGGAACTGTCTCTACCAACGGCTGAAATCCGGAGGGACGTTTCAAATTGAAGATCTTGAGGGACACAGCGGCTCTTCAATCGATCATCTTGAAGTCGGCTGTGCCCAACATCGCCTACACCGGAGAAACTGTCTTCATCACTGACCTCACTGCTACCACTCCATACCCTCTCGCCAGAGTCCACCTGGATTGTCCCTACGTGAACGGAGAAGTCCAAGTCGCCGTCAGGGAAAAGCCTTTTCCCATGCCTGGAGTGCAACTTCTCCTAGGCAACGACTTGGCAGAAGACCTGCAACCGACCAACCTGATCGTCATGGACAAACCCCAGGTGTGTACCTCTGTGCCAATTAACCCTATACTAGCGTATGTTCCAGCAGAGGTTCAAGAGAGTGATGAAGTTTCTCCTCCGGTTCTCGTGACCACCCGTGCACAAGCCGCACGTCCACAGCCAGCTGACTCTACTGCTACCGCTCTTCTTCAAGACCCTCAGAAACTACCCCCGAATCTGACCAAGTTGGAGTTCCGTAAGTTGCAGAGGGAAGATCTTACTTTAACACCATTGTTTTTCCAGGCTGAGACTCAACCCGACAGTATTCCTGGGTTTTTCCTAGAGAACGACTTGCTCTACCGCAGATATAGACCCAGTAAACTGAAGGAGGAGGACGATTGGGCCAACATCGAACAACTTGTGATTCCTACCAGCCTGCGGCCCACTATTCTACACCTGGCCCACGGAGCACTCTCCCACTACGGATTCAACAAGACTTACCATGGAATTCGTCAAGACTACTACTGGCCAGGTATGGTAAATAGCGTCAAACAATACGTAAAACAGTGTCATACATGTCAGATGGCAGGCAAACCGAACATCTCCATTCCCAGAGCGCCACTGATTCCCATACAGGTGCCTGCGGAACCTTTCCACAGACTTATAATAGACTGTGTTGGTCCTTTACCTCGGACCAGTTCAGGTAACGCCTATATCTTAACCATCCTGTGTCCTACCACCAGATTTCCCATAGCAGTTCCAGTGAAGAACATCACGGCTGCTACGGTTGTAAAACATCTATTGAAGATCTTCACTCAATACGGATTTCCCAGGAAGATTCAGAGCGACTGTGGTACCAACTTAGCCAGTGATCTCTTCAAAAGGACACTGGAGGAGTTCAACATCAAAAAGGTATTCTCCAGCCCCTATCATCCTGCTTCACAGGGTTCTCTTGAACGTAGTCATCAGACTATCAAAGCACTCTTGAAAAAGTTTTGTAGTGAAACCTCTAAGGATTGGGATAAGCAAATCGACCTTATAATGTGTATTTACAGAAGTCTTCCCAATGAGTCCCTAGGAGTATCTCCTTATGAGATGCTCTACGGACGTAAGTGCCGTACTCCCCTTAAGGCTTTCAAAGACTCTCTCCGAGATGCCACCTTCAGTGAGCATCAGAATGTGCCCCAGTTTCTTCAAAACCTTCAACACATTCTAGAGAGAGTCCACCGTTTTGCCCATGATAATCTATTGAAAGCCCAGGAGAGGATGAAGACTCATTACGACCAGGCCAGCAAAGTACGAAAATTTAAGCCGGTAGACTTCGTGCTTGCATATTTTCCTATCCCAGGTTCACCTTTACAAAACAGGTTTTCAGGACCCTACCGCGTCAAGGAGTGCAGAAACAACAACTACGTCATCGAGACTCCAGATAGGCGGCGGAAGACCCAGCTGTGCCACGTCAACCTCCTGAAGCAATATAATGGTACTCCTCCCACTGTCCTAATGAATTACTCTACCTTCACAGAACCCTACATCCACAGTGAGACCTTCCCAGCTTCTCCTCCCGAAAGCACTGACAAGGAGTCAGCGCTTTCTAATTCCGAAATCCTTAATGATCTTCCCAAATACTTTCAGGATAATCATAGTGCACCTCTTGTCAAGATCTTCAGAGAACATCAGGAGTTGTTCCGAGATGACCCCCAAGAGTGTAATGTTACCCAGCACGACATCCAACTGCTCCCCGACACCCGGCCGATTCGTCAACCCTTCTACCGAATCAGCCCGAGCAAGAAGGAAGTCATGCGTGCTGAGGTGCAGTACCTCTTGGATCATGGACTGGCTACACCTTGTGAGTCCCCCTGGGCCTCACCTTGTATCTTGGTGCCCAAACCCCAAGGTAAGGTAAGGTTATGTACTGACTATCGAAAACTCAATAACGTAACTGTCAAGGATGCTTACCCCTTGCCTAGGATAGATGACATCCTTGACGCCATTGGTAGTGCCTAGTACTTGTCCCAAGTGGACTTGCTTAAGGGGTACTATCAAGTGTGTCTAACGGAGCGAACTAAAGAGATATCTGCCTTCATCACTCCTTTTGGACTTTTCAGATATGAACGCCTTCCTTTCGGACTATGTAATGCCCCGGCCACCTTTCAGAGAGCTGTCAACCGTGTCATCCAGGGCTTGGATAACACATACGCCTACCTGGACGATATCGTCGTAGCATCCAACACCTGGAGTGAACATCTGCTCCAGCTGCGACGTCTGTTCTCCAAGCTCCTGACAGCCGGCCTCACCATCAACCTGGGCAAGTCCACCTTCGCGAAAGGTAAAGTGCGTTATCTGGGTCATGTTATTGGGAGTGGCAGCCTAGCTCCGTTAGACTCACACACTCAAGCCATCCAACAGTATCCACAGCCTACCACCAGGAAGCAGCTCCTGCGCTTCCTTGGTCTTGCCTCCTACTACCGTAGGTTTGTGAGGAATTTCAGTACAGTCGCCACACCTCTAATTCTATTAACAAGTCCCAAGCAACGGTATAATTGGACCATGCAGCAAACCGTTGCTTTCGAACATCTCAAATTCCTCCTCTGTTCTAATCCCATTCTCGCCTCACCAGATATCACCAAGCCTTTCGTCCTTCATGTCGACGCCAGTGGTACCGGCATTGGTGGTGTCCTGATGCAACAACGAGGCGAGGAGGTTCTACCTGTCAGCTACTACAGCTACAAATTGAAACCACACCAGAGGAACTACAGCACTATTGAAAAGGAGCTACTATCCATCGTCCTGAACCTCCAACACTTCGCTCCGTACCTACAAGGCGCCAGGTCTACAACCATCTTCTCAGACCACAACCCTCTCCGCTTCCTACATCAAGCCCAATTCACCAACCAGCGTCTTCTACGATGGGCTTTGTATTTACAAGATTTCAACCTGGAGATCCGCTATATCAAGGGTTCTGACAACATCATAGCCGATGCCCTCTCCAAAGTTTATGAAGTAGAAGCGACTCCATCTATTACTCCACCACATAACGACGTACTTCTTCCAGAACCGCAGGCTTCGGGGGAGAGTTGTGATGATAATCTCCTTCAAGAGATTGAGCCTGCTCTTCCCTCCAAAGTTCGTCGATACATACATCCCTATACAACTAATATGGAAGAAATATCCAACAACGACAACAACACCAAGTTTTGCCAGAAGCGCAAAACGTATGCAGCCAGGAACACATGCTCCACCTCGAACCACCAAACTACCTGTCTTGTCGCCTGCTCATCGCTGATTGGCTGCGGGTCCAGTTGCAACTGCACTCCACCCAGCACACTACTTGATGTCTGGGGCCACCACGACCTCAGTCCTCAGAATATCCAGTGCTTTCATCAGGTTAACACGTCTCGTTGGTAGACTAAGCTGTGGCTTACATGTACTAAGAGAGGTGATAGCTTAAAGCCAATATTCCTGCACCTCTTATTTGATTGTATATTGTTCACTTGTTATTACTCACTTGTCTTAACGTAACTTTTCATTTTGTCATTTGATTATTCTTATTATTTTGATTGATTGATTTTATTATACGAATTTGTATGTCCATTTTATTCATGTTTTGCTTTTCTAACGTAATTAAAATTTCATTGTTAAATTCACTTGTGTTTTGTGTGTCTTCTCATTACCTTACCACAGACGAAGTTCCAGATTTTCTATTTTTTGTTTCTATATGTGACGAGGCCATACCCCTAGCTTTTGAACAGCCGAACACCAACGCGTTACCGTCACCATATATATATATGACAATGTCAGACCACGGAGGAAAATGAAACAGGAATTTCCTTAAGTACTTTCGTATATTAAATACATCTTCAGAAGGAATAATTTTACAGATCGAGTGATGGGTATAAATAGGCAGGAGAGAGTGGTGAAGTAAGGTGAGGTACAATACTTGGACAACGCAGACGGCCCATTGGCCCATCAGATGCACCCAATTGGCCCATCCGATGTAGCCCAATAGCCCATCTGATACAGCAGACATACAGGCACAATACATAGGAAATTATAACATAAAGAGGTAAATATATACAATGAATTAGTGAGATAAATGTTTTCCAATGATCCTACTTAAATCGCCCTTTAGCTGATCTATTAGAAATGGATCTAAGTTATATAGACCGCTGCTAATATTCAAATTACTTTCTTTGGTGATCTGTATCAAAGCAGATTCAATTATGTTTCTGTTATAGGTGCTTTTACAATTTGTTATTGAAGAAGCACTCTCCCAATCAATTTGGTGAGCTTTTTCTGACAAATGAACAAACAAAGCATTAGACAATTGGCCATGTCTTACAGAGTATTTATGTTGCGATATTCTACATATATGTAGAATATGGTTTCCAATGGTTTCGTTGAAGACATCATAAGAAGGAAGGTGAAACGCCATGCAACCTCTGAAGAGACCACTAACACAACACCTATACCCCCTATTAGACTATTTTACAGGAACTTCTTTTCCACAGCCCATAAAAAGGAGGAAAGGGTCCTGAAAGATATTGTCAGTAGAAACGTTATCCCTACAGACAAAAATCAGAAGATACAACTGACAATTTACTATAAAACCAAAAAAACGGCCAGCCTACTCATGAGAAACTCTCCAGACACAAAGCAGAACGTTTTAAAAGAGACCAACGTCGTCTATGCCTTCAAATGCCCTCTTGGGGATTGTAAGCCTAAAAAAACTCAGAATATAGGCAAGACAACAACATCTCTTTCCAGGCGTTTAACGATGCATAAGCAACAGGGCTCCATTAAGGAACATTTAGCCTCTTCCCACAACCAAACCATCACCAGAGAAATCTTAGCAACCAAAACAGAAATCATCGATAGATACAGCGATAGCAGGCGGCTCGACGTCTGCGAGGCACTACACATCAAGAAGTCAACACCAGCAATCAACAGCCAATTAAAGCACAACCATATTCTACCCACTTCAAGACTCCGCTCCAATATAGAAGCATCTAGAAATATGGGCCAATAAAAATAGGCCTTCTGCATTTACCTACTTTTAATACCTGTTTGTATTTCATTGTTTCGTGTTCTGTCTTGTGTTAAAAGTTTATTTTCACCTCATCCAAAACTATTGTAACATGTCACTTCACCCAAATGTACGTTTAAAAACTCGAAACATGTTTAAGCTCTATTCAGTTAAAGTTGCGTGTGTTTGTGTAAACTAAAGTCTTTAAAAATCTAATAGGTTTTACGAAACGCGCTCAAGTGTCGCGTCAGACTAGAAATAAAAATGAATTTTGGAGAAGTGATCTTTGAATTACCATCAACAGTGAAAAGAAACGTAAGAAAGATCGAGAAAATTCGTGTTAGAATTATTAATCTTACTTTTTTGGTCACATTTAATAATATATGTCTACAGGAAAGACTGCTACCAAAATATACTAATATATATATATTATATATATATATATATATATATATATATATATATATATATATATATATATATATATATATATTATATATATATATATATATATATATATATATATATATATATATATATATATATATATATATATATATATAAAAGAGAAGACCCCCCTTCTCAGCCAGAGAAGAAGGATCCCCCTTCTTCTCTGGCTGGAAGAAGGGGGACCCATAGCCTCGGAGGAAACCACACATAACGCATTGGAGGGAATATAGGTTCTCTCCAATACAGTTTCTGTGTGCTTTTCTCCTATCACTCCCCTTCCTTTTTTTTCTTTGCTTTATAGTGTATTTAAAGGTTACAAGACATACAAGACAAATGCCTAAAGGTTATGGATCTCCTGAAGCTCCTCCGCTTCATTACAGGAACCGAGGACGCAGCAAGCATTTCCCCTCTGGATCGCCACACTGAGGCGCTGAAACAAAAAACTGGAAGCCCTTGGGTCTCTGGTGACGTCAATGAGCTTGGAACCCAATTCCTTGAGAAATCCCAAGGCACTCTTGCCCCAGGGGCCATGCGTCTCAGATGCTATGGGAACAAAGAGGTATTGACCTTCCAGTCGCCTGTACTTGAGTGATTTTGCTGTTTCCCTGTGGTTGGCCGCCCCACCTGCTTGATCAGCTCCGAAGTGTACATAGGTGTCTACCAGGGTGGATACACATGTGTAGTCCCACACCAACTGTCTACCCTCCTTCCAGGAGTATATGGTGATGCCATCAGGGCGAAGTGTGGAGAAATCCCGGTTTTGGACCCCTAGGATGCGAGGTTCTCTCTCCGCTGGCCACCTAGCAGAGACGAGGCTTTTCTTCATGAAGTCATTGACCTCGTTGTGTCTTGCATGCCAGCCCTTTGTGCTTCCGCAATGCAACCCATGCAGTCCGTATTGGTCTGCTTCCACCCTGTTGCAAATACACTTGTATTCACTGTGAATTGGGGCACCAAGGCGGAGGGCCACTGCTACACGAAGGGATTCTGGATCTAGGCGCGTGCCCATTGCTGACATGGGTACTGCCAGGAGGAAGTCTCCTGCATGGGGGGCACGCACTGCTCTGAGGCGGGCTTTCTCCTTGTCTGATGTTGCGACGCTGAGCATGGCATCAGCTACTTTTTCCACCAGAGGGTGGTCCCAGCCGGACTGTTTGTGTTGTTTTGTTGGCTCTATAATGGTTGCTGGGGCTGCAAGAACATCCCACTGATTTGAACATTCAGTGAAAGCAGGATCGTGTATTCCTGCTGAATCCCTCAGGGTTGCAGGTAAGATATTTCTGACGAGGTGCCGTACATATATATATATATATATATATATATATATATATATATATATAACCAAAACGTGAGGTGAAGTAAGTTGACCATATGGGTCCACAGCAGCCTCATATCTACCTTTCTTCATGGTGGTTGAGGCAGTATGTCGAATATTCTGCTTTGATCATGAAGACTGTAGAATGTAACTGTCAACTTGATGTTGATAGCTGGTTGAGCGTATTTGATATGTTGAATTTCGTCAATGTCTAATCTTCTATTGTCGTTGTATCAAGGATAATTGATTTGAACTGGGTCGGCCTAGTGCAAAACCCCCTTCCTTGTCCCTTGTCCCTCACACCACCTCTGTCTCCCCTAGTTGCTGTAACATTCTTCAATAGACACCGTCTTCAACACTGTAAACATCTTCACACTACAGTCCTCCTCACACATATCCCACCCAGTCGCTCTCCACAAGTTCCTTCATAACCCCTCCCCGTGTACAAGCCCAAACTCACGTGATGTGTTGCCACATGTCCAAGCTCACACACTTGATTGTTCTTCCCGTAGGCACACACCCTTTTCCACTCTCCTCCATCCCAGCATACATTCACCCCTTCTGCGAGGGTTCCTTCCCAACGAACATGCCATTCCCCCGTCTCGTCCGTCCCTGCCCACACAGGACCTTACCCTATTCCCCCACCATACATAGTTACCCAGACCATACACCCCCCCATACACTGTTACCCAGACCACATACCCTCCTATACATAGTTACCCTGACCACATACCCCCCCCACCATTCACAGTTACCCAGACCACATACCCCACCATACACAGTTACCCAGATCACATACCCCACCATACACAGTTACCCTGACCACATACCCCCCACCATTCACAGTTACCCAGACCACATACCCCCCACCATACACAGTTACCCAGACCACATACCCCACCATACACTGTTACCCAGACCACATACCCCACCATACACAGTTACCCAGACCACATACCCCCCCCATACACAGTTACCCAGAACACATACCTCCCCTCCATCTCCACCCCTCCTCAGAAACACACCCTCCTGCTTCACCCCTTTTAAGTCTATCAGTGCTTCAGCCCACATTCATCAATCCTGTCACTTACTAAAGCCAACTCTCTTTCTCACCTTTCCATGCACACTCTCCTTGTCTCCTCCCCATAAACCTATTCTATGTTTGTGCCTACGTCTTCCATTCTCCCCCTCCCTCCAACTTCCCTCACAGGAATGCTCTCATATATGTACTCCGTGAATATGAGAACGTAGGTAATTTTAGTTTAATTAATATTTGCACCTACAATGCAGTGTGTCAAACATTTTACAGAAGTGTTACCGTGGGAGCATGAGTGTGCTGCTACCTGTCCAGGGGCACGTCCCACCTCCCACCCTGCTCCTGCTGGCCTAGCCCAGGCTCACCTCCCACCCTGCTCCTGCTGGCCTAGCCCAGGCTCACCTCCCACACTGCTCCTGCTGGCCTAGCCCAGGCTCACCTCCCACACTGCTCCTGCTGGCCTAGCACAGGCTCACCTCCCACACTGCTCCTGCTGGCCTAGCCCAGGCTCACCTCCCACACTGCTCCTGCTGGCCTAGCCCAGGCTCACCTCCCACCCTGCTCCTGCTGGCCTAGCCCAGGCTCACCTCCCACCCTGCTCCTGCTGGCCTAGCCCAGGCTCACCTCTCACACTGCTCCTGCTGGCCTAGCCCAGGCTCACCTCCCACCCTGCTCCTGCTGGCCTAGCCCAGGCTCACCTC
Source organism: Procambarus clarkii (assembly GCF_040958095.1). Taxonomy (NCBI): domain Eukaryota; kingdom Metazoa; phylum Arthropoda; class Malacostraca; order Decapoda; family Cambaridae; genus Procambarus; species Procambarus clarkii. Next base: position 37,412,457 of record NC_091194.1, read on the forward strand.
CCGCTCCTGTTCCTGCTGGCCTAGCCCAGGTTCACCTCCCGCTCCTGCTCCTGCTGGCCTAGCCCAGGCTCACCTCCCACCCTGCTCCTGCTGGCCTAGCCCAGGCTCACCTCCCACCCTGCTCCTGCTGGCCTAGCCCAGGCTCACCTCTCACCCTGCTCCTGCTGGCCTAGCCCAGGCTCACCTCCCTCCCTGCTCCTGCTGGCCTAGCCCAGGCTCACCTCCCACCCTGCTCCTGCTGGCCTAGCCCAGGCTCACCTCTTACCCTGCTCCTGCTGGCCTAGCCCAGGCTCACCTCCCACCCTGCTCCTGCTGGCCTAGCCCAGGCTCACCTCTCACCCTGCTCCTGCTGGCGTAGCCCAGGCTCACCTTCCTCCCTGCTCCTGCTGGCCTAGCCCAGGCTCACCTCCCACCCTGCTCCTGCTGGCCTAGCCCAGGCTCACCTTCCTCCCTGCTCCTGCGGGCCTAGCCCAGGCTCACCTCCCACACTGCTCCTGCTGGCCTAGCCCAGGCTCACCTCCCACCCTGCTCCTGCTGGCGTAGCCCAGGCTCACCTTCCTCCCTGCTCCTGCTGGCCTAGCCCAGGCTCACCTCCCACACTGCTCCTGCTGGCCTAGCCCAGGCTCACCTCCCGCTCCTTCTGGCCTAGCCCAGGCTCACCTCCCACCCTGCTCCTGCTGGCCTAGCCCAGGCTCACCTTCCACCCTGCTCCTGCTGGCCTAGCCCAGGCTCACCTCCCACGCTGCTCCTGCTGGCGTAGCCCAGGCTCACCTTCCTCCCTGCTCCTGCTGGCCTAGCCCAGGCTCACCTCCCACACTGCTCCTGCTTGCCTAGCCCAGGCTCACCTCCCGCTCCTGCTCCTGCTGGCCTAGCCCAGGCTCACCTCCCACCCTGCTCCTGCTGGCCTAGCCCAGGCTCACCTCCAACCCTGCTCCTCCTGGCCTAGCCCAGGCTCACCTCCCGCTCCTTCTGGCCTAGCCCAGGCTCACCTCCCGCTCCTGCTCCTGCTGGCCTAGCCCAGGCTCACCTCCCACCCTGCTCCTGCGCTGGCCTAGCCCAGGTTCACCTCCCGCTCCTTCTGGCCTAGCCCAGGCTCACCTCCCACCCTGCTCCTTCTGGCCTAGCCCAGGCTCACCTTCCACCCTGCTCCTGCTGGCCTAGCCAAGGCTCACCTCCCACCCTGCTCCTGCTGGCCTTGCCCAGGCTCACCTCCCACCCTGCTCCTGCTGGCCTAGCCCAGGCTCACCTCCCACCCTTCTCCTGCTGGCCTAGCCCAGGCTCACCTCCCACCCCGCTCCTGCTGGCCTAGCCCAGGCTCACCTCCCACCCTGCTCCTGCTGGCCTAGCCCAGGCTCACCTCCTTCCCTGCTCCTGCTGGCCTAGCCCAGGCTCACCTCCCGCTCCTTCTGGCCTAGCCCAGGCTCACCTCCCGCTCCTGCTCCTGCTGGCCTAGCCCAGGCTCACCTCCCTCCCTGCTCCTGCTGGCCTAGCCCAGGCTCACCTCCCTCCCTGCTCCTGCTGGCCTAGCCCAGGCTCACCTCCCTCCCAGCTCCTGCTGGCCAAGCCCAGGCTCACCTCCCACCCTGCTCCTGCTGGCCCAGCCCAGGCTCACCTCCCACCCTGCTCCTGCTGGCCTAGCCCAGGCTCACCTCCCACCCTGCTCCTGCTGGCCTAGCCCAGGCTCACCTCCCACCCTGCTCCTGCTGGCCTAGCCCAGGCTCACTTCCCGCTCCTGCTCCTGCTGGCCTAGCCCAGGCTCACCTCCCACCTCCCACACTGCTCCTGCTGGCCTAGACCAGGCTCACCTCCCTCCCTGCTCCTGCTGGCCTAGCCCAGGCTCACCTCCCACACTGCTCCTGCTGGCCTTGCCCAGGCTCACCTCCCACCCTACTCCTGCTGGCCTAGCCCAGGCTCACCTCCCACCCTGCTCCTGCTGGCCTAGCCAAGGCTCACCTCCCACACTGCTCCTGCTGGCCTAGCCCAGGCTCACCTCCCACCCTGCTCCTGCTGGCCTAGCCCAGGCTCACCTCTCACACTGCTCCTGCTGGCCTAGCCCAGGCTCACCTCCCACACTGCTCCTGCTGGCCTAGCCCAGGCTCACCTCCCACACTGCTCCTGCTGGCCTAGCCCAGGCTCACCTCCCACACTGCTCCTGCTGGCCTAGCCCAGGCTCACCTCCCACCCTGCTCCTGCTGGCCTAGCCCAGGCTCACCTCCCACCCTGCTCCTGCTGGCCTAGCCCAGGCTCACCTCTCACACTGCTCCTGCTGGCCTAGCCCAGGCTCACCTCCCACCCTGCTCCTGCTGGCCTAGCCCAGGCTCACCTCCCACCCTGCTCCTGCTGGCCTAGCCCAGGCTCACCTCCCTCCCTGCTCCTGCTGGCCTAGCCCAGGCTCACCTCCCCCCCTGCTCCTGCTGGCCTAGCCAAGGCTCACCTCCCACCCTGCTCCTGCTGGCCTAGCCCAGGCTCACCTCCCACCCTGCTCCTGCTGGCCTAGCCCAGGCTCACCTCTCACCCTGCTCCTGCTGGCGTAGCCCAGGCTCACCTTCCTCCCTGCTCCTGCTGGCCTAGCCCAGGCTCACCTCCCACCCTGCTCCTGCTGGCCTAGCCCAGGCTCACCTTCCTCCCTGCTCCTGCGGGCCTAGCCCAGGCTCACCTCCCACACTGCTCCTGCTGGCCTAGCCCAGGCTCACCTCCCACCCTGCTCCTGCTGGCGTAGCCCAGGCTCACCTTCCTCCCTGCTCCTGCTGGCCTAGCCCAGGCTCACCTCCCACACTGCTCCTGCTGGCCTAGCCCAGGCTCACCTCCCGCTCCTTCTGGCCTAGCCCAGGCTCACCTCCCACCCTGCTCCTGCTGGCCTAGCCCAGGCTCACCTTCCACCCTGCTCCTGCTGGCCTAGCCCAGGCTCACCTCCCACGCTGCTCCTGCTGGCGTAGCCCAGGCTCACCTTCCTCCCTGCTCCTGCTGGCCTAGCCCAGGCTCACCTCCCACACTGCTCCTGCTGGCCTAGCCCAGGCTCACCTCCCGCTCCTTCTGGCCTAGCCCAGGCTCACCTCCCACCCTGCTCCTGCTTGCCTAGCCCAGGCTCACCTCCCGCTCCTGCTCCTGCTGGCCTAGCCCAGGCTCACCTCCCACCCTGCTCCTGCTGGCCTAGCCCAGGCTCACCTCCAACCCTGCTCCTCCTGGCCTAGCCCAGGCTCACCTCCCGCTCCTTCTGGCCTAGCCCAGGCTCACCTCCCGCTCCTGCTCCTGCTGGCCTAGCCCAGGCTCACCTCCCACCCTGCTCCTGCGCTGGCCTAGCCCAGGTTCACCTCCCGCTCCTTCTGGCCTAGCCCAGGCTCACCTCCCACCCTGCTCCTTCTGGCCTAGCCCAGGCTCACCTTCCACCCTGCTCCTGCTGGCCTAGCCAAGGCTCACCTCCCACCCTGCTCCTGCTGGCCTTGCCCAGGCTCACCTCCCACCCTGCTCCTGCTGGCCTAGCCCAGGCTCACCTCCCACCCTGCTCCTGCTGGCCTAGCCCAGGCTCACCTCCCACCCCGCTCCTGCTGGCCTAGCCCAGGCTCACCTCCCACCCTGCTCCTGCTGGCCTAGCCCAGGCTCACCTCCTTCCCTGCTCCTGCTGGCCTAGCCCAGGCTCACCTCCCGCTCCTTCTGGCCTAGCCCAGGCTCACCTCCCGCTCCTGCTCCTGCTGGCCTAGCCCAGGCTCACCTCCCTCCCTGCTCCTGCTGGCCTAGCCCAGGCTCACCTCCCTCCCTGCTCCTGCTGGCCTAGCCCAGGCTCACCTCCCTCCCAGCTCCTGCTGGCCTAGCCCAGGCTCACCTCCCACCCTGCTCCTGCTGGCCCAGCCCAGGCTCACCTCCCACCCTGCTCCTGCTGGCCTAGCCCAGGCTCACCTCCCACCCTGCTCCTGCTGGCCTAGCCCAGGCTCACCTCCCACCCTGCTCCTGCTGGCCTAGCCCAGGCTCACCTCCCGCTCCTGCTCCTGCTGGCCTAGCCCAGGCTCACCTCCCACCTCCCACACTGCTCCTGCTGGCCTAGACCAGGCTCACCTCCCTCCCTGCTCCTGCTGGCCTAGCCCAGGCTCACCTCCCACACTGCTCTTGCTGGCCTAGCCCAGGCTCACCTCCCACCCTACTCCTGCTGGCCTAGCCCAGGCTCACCTCCCACCCTGCTCCTGCTGGCCTAGCCCAGGCTCACCTCCCACACTGCTCCTGCTGGCCTAGCCCTGGCTCACCTCCCACCCTGCTCCTGCTGGCCTAGCCCAGGCTCACCTCCCACACTGCTCCTGCTGGCCTAGCCCAGGCTCACCTCCCACACTGCTCCTGCTGGCCTAGCCCAGGCTCACCTCCCACACTGCTCCTGCTGGCCTAGCCCAGGCTCACCTACCACACTGCTCCTGCTGGCCTAGCCCAGGCTCACCTCCCACCCTGCTCCTGCTGGCCTAGCCCAGGCTCACCTCCCACCCTGCTCCTGCTGGCCTAGCCCAGGCTCACCTCTCTCACTGCTCCTGCTGGCCTAGCCCAGGCTCACCTCCCACCCTGCTCCTGCTGGCCTAGCCCAGGCTCACCTCCCACCCTGCTCCTGCTGGCCTAGCCCAGGCTCACCTCTCACACTGCTCCTGCTGGCCTAGCCCAGGCTCACCTCCCACCCTGCTCCTGCTGGCCTAGCCCAGGCTCACCTCCTTCCCTGCTCCTGCTGGCCTAGCCCAGGCTCACCTCCCGCTCCTTCTGGCCTAGCCCAGGCTCACCTCCCGCTCCTGCTCCTGCTGGCCTAGCCCAGGCTCACCTCCCTCCCTGCTCCTGCTGGCCTAGCCCAGGCTCACCTCCCTCCCAGCTCCTGCTGGCCTAGCCCAGGCTCACCTCCCACCCTGCTCCTGCTGGCCCAGCCCAGGCTCACCTCCCACCCTGCTCCTGCTGGCCTAGCCCAGGCTCACCTCCCACCCTGCTCCTGCTGGCCTAGCCCAGGCTCACCTTCCTCCCTGCTCCTGCTGGCCTAGCCCAGGCTCACCTCCCACACTGCTCCTGCTGGCCTAGCCCAGGCTCACCTCCCGCTCCTTCTGGCCTAGCCCAGGCTCACCTCCCACCCTGCTCCTGCTGGCCTAGCCCAGGCTCACCTTCCACCCTGCTCCTGCTGGCCTAGCCCAGGCTCACCTCCCACGCTGCTCCTGCTGGCGTAGCCCAGGCTCACCTTCCTCCCTGCTCCTGCTGGCCTAGCCCAGGCTCACCTCCCACACTGCTCCTGCTGGCCTAGCCCAGGCTCACCTCCCGCTCCTTCTGGCCTAGCCCAGGCTCACCTCCCACCCTGCTCCTGCTTGCCTAGCCCAGGCTCACCTCCCGCTCCTGCTCCTGCTGGCCTAGCCCAGGCTCACCTCCCACCCTGCTCCTGCTGGCCTAGCCCAGGCTCACCTCCAACCCTGCTCCTCCTGGCCTAGCCAAGGCTCACCTCCCGCTCCTTCTGGCCTAGCCCAGGCTCACCTCCCGCTCCTGCTCCTGCTGGCCTAGCCCAGGCTCACCTCCCACCCTGCTCCTGCGCTGGCCTAGCCCAGGTTCACCTCCCGCTCCTTCTGGCCTAGCCCAGGCTCACCTCCCACCCTGCTCCTTCTGGCCTAGCCCAGGCTCACCTTCCACCCTGCTCCTGCTGGCCTAGCCAAGGCTCACCTCCCACCCTGCTCCTGCTGGCCTTGCCCAGGCTCACCTCCCACCCTGCTCCTGCTGGCCTAGCCCAGGCTCACCTCCCACCCTGCTCCTGCTGGCCTAGCCCAGGCTCACCTCCCACCCCGCTCCTGCTGGCCTAGCCCAGGCTCACCTCCCACCCTGCTCCAGCTGGCCTAGCCCAGGCTCACCTCCTTCCCTGCTCCTGCTGGCCTAGCCCAGGCTCACCTCCCGCTCCTTCTGGCCTAGCCCAGGCTCACCTCCCGCTCCTGCTCCTGCTGGCCTAGCCCAGGCTCACCTCCCTCCCTGCTCCTGCTGGCCTAGCCCAGGCTCACCTCCCTCCCTGCTCCTGCTGGCCTAGCCCAGGCTCACCTCCCTCCCAGCTCCTGCTGGCCTAGCCCAGGTTCACCTCCCACCCTGCTCCTGCTGGCCCAGCCCAGGCTCACCTCCCACCCTGCTCCTGCTGGCCTAGCCCAGGCTCACCTCCCACCCTGCTCCTGCTGGCCTAGCCCAGGCTCACCTCCCACCCTGCTCCTGCTGGCCTAGCCCAGGCTCACCTCCCGCTCCTGCTCCTGCTGGCATAGCCCAGGCTCACCTCCCACCTCCCACACTGCTCCTGCTGGCCTAGACCAGGCTCACCTCCCTCCCTGCTCCTGCTGGCCTAGCCCAGGCTCACCTCCCACACTGCTCTTGCTGGCCTAGCCCAGGCTCACCTCCCACCCTACTCCTGCTGGCCTAGCCCAGGCTCACCTCCCACCCTGCTCCTGCTGGCCTAGCCCAGGCTCACCTCCCACACTGCTCCTGCTGGCCTAGCCCTGGCTCACCTCCCACCCTGCTCCTGCTGGCCTAGCCCAGGCTCACCTCCCACACTGCTCCTGCTGGCCTAGCCCAGGCTCACCTCCCACACTGCTCCTGCTGGCCTAGCCCAGGCTCACCTCCCACACTGCTCCTGCTGGCCTAGCCCAGGCTCACCTCCCACACTGCTCCTGCTGGCCTAGCCCAGGCTCACCTCCCACCCTGCTCCTGCTGGCCTAGCCCAGGCTCACCTCCCACCCTGCTCCTGCTGGCCTAGCCCAGGCTCACCTCTCACACTGCTCCTGCTGGCCTAGCCCAGGCTCACCTCCCACCCTGCTCCTGCTGGCCTAGCCCAGGCTCACCTCCCACCCTGCTCCTGCTGGCCTAGCCCAGGCTCACCTCTCACACTGCTCCTGCTGGCCTAGCCCAGGCTCACCTCCCACCCTGCTCCTGCTGGCCTAGCCCAGGCTCACCTCCTTCCCTGCTCCTGCTGGCCTAGCCCAGGCTCACCTCCCGCTCCTTCTGGCCTAGCCCAGGCTCACCTCCCGCTCCTGCTCCTGCTGGCCTAGCCCAGGCTCACCTCCCTCCCTGCTCCTGCTGGCCTAGCCCAGGCTCACCTCCCTCCCAGCTCCTGCTGGCCTAGCCCAGGCTCACCTCCCACCCTGCTCCTGCTGGCCCAGCCCAGGCTCACCTCCCACCCTGCTCCTGCTGGCCTAGCCCAGGCTCACCTCCCACCCTGCTCCTGCTGGCGTAGCCCAGGCTCACCTTCCTCCCTGCTCCTGCTGGCCTAGCCCAGGCTCACCTCCCACACTGCTCCTGCTGGCCTAGCCCAGGCTCACCTCCCGCTCCTTCTGGCCTAGCCCAGGCTCACCTCCCACCCTGCTCCTGCTGGCCTAGCCCAGGCTCACCTTCCACCCTGCTCCTGCTGGCCTAGCCCAGGCTCACCTCCCACGCTGCTCCTGCTGGCGTAGCCCAGGCTCACCTTCCTCCCTGCTCCTGCTGGCCTAGCCCAGGCTCACCTCCCACACTGCTCCTGCTGGCCTAGCCCAGGCTCACCTCCCGCTCCTTCTGGCCTAGCCCAGGCTCACCTCCCACCCTGCTCCTGCTTGCCTAGCCCAGGCTCACCTCCCGCTCCTGCTCCTGCTGGCCTAGCCCAGGCTCACCTCCCACCCTGCTCCTGCTGGCCTAGCCCAGGCTCACCTCCCACCCTGCTCCTGCTGGCCTAGCCCAGGCTCACCTCCAACCCTGCTCCTCCTGGCCTAGCCCAGGCTCACCTCCCGCTCCTTCTGGCCTAGCCCAGGCTCACCTCCCGCTCCTGCTCCTGCTGGCCTAGCCCAGGCTCACCTCCCACCCTGCTCCTGCGCTGGCCTAGCCCAGGTTCACCTCCCGCTCCTTCTGGCCTAGCCCAGGCTCACCTCCCACCCTGCTCCTTCTGGCCTAGCCCAGGCTCACCTCCCACCCTGCTCCTGCTGGCCTAGCCAAGGCTCACCTCCCACACTGCTCCTGCTGGCCTAGCCCAGGCTCACCTCCCACCCTGCTCCTGCTGGCCTAGCCCAGGCTCACCTCTCACACTGCTCCTGCTGGCCTAGCCCAGGCTCACCTCCCACACTGCTCCTGCTGGCCTAGCCCAGGCTCACCTCCCACACTGCTCCTGCTGGCCTAGCCCAGGCTCACCTCCCACACTGCTCCTGCTGGCCTAGCCCAGGCTCACCTCCCACCCTGCTCCTGCTGGCCTAGCCCAGGCTCACCTCCCACCCTGCTCCTGCTGGCCTAGCCCAGGCTCACCTCTCACACTGCTCCTGCTGGCCTAGCCCAGGCTCACCTCCCACCCTGCTCTTGCTGGCCTAGCCCAGGCTCACCTCCCACCCTGCTCCTGCTGGCCTAGCCCAGGCTCACCTCCCTCCCTGCTCCTGCTGGCCTAGCCCAGGCTCACCTCCCACCCTGCTCCTGCTGGCCTAGCCAAGGCTCACCTCCCACCCTGCTCCTGCTGGCCTAGCCCAGGCTCACCTCCCACCCTGCTCCTGCTGGCCTAGCCCAGGCTCACCTCTCACCCTGCTCCTGCTGGCGTAGCCCAGGCTCACCTTCCTCCCTGCTCCTGCTGGCCTAGTCCAGGCTCACCTCCCACCCTGCTCCTGCTGGCCTAGCCCAGGCTCACCTTCCTCCCTGCTCCTGCGGGCCTAGCCCAGGCTCACCTCCCACACTGCTCCTGCTGGCCTAGCCCAGGCTCACCTCCCACCCTGCTCCTGCTGGCGTAGCCCAGGCTCACCTTCCTCCCTGCTCCTGCTGGCCTAGCCCAGGCTCACCTCCCACACTGCTCCTGCTGGCCTAGCCCAGGCTCACCTCCCGCTCCTTCTGGCCTAGCCCAGGCTCACCTCCCACCCTGCTCCTGCTGGCCTAGCCCAGGCTCACCTTCCACCCTGCTCCTGCTGGCCTAGCCCAGGCTCACCTCCCACGCTGCTCCTGCTGGCGTAGCCCAGGCTCACCTTCCTCCCTGCTCCTGCTGGCCTAGCCCAGGCTCACCTCCCACACTGCTCCTGCTGGCCTAGCCCAGGCTCACCTCCCGCTCCTTCTGGCCTAGCCCAGGCTCACCTCCCACCCTGCTCCTGCTTGCCTAGCCCAGGCTCACCTCCCGCTCCTGCTCCTGCTGGCCTAGCCCAGGCTCACCTCCCACCCTGCTCCTGCTGGCCTAGCCCAGGCTCACCTCCAACCCTGCTCCTCCTGGCCTAGCCCAGGCTCACCTCCCGCTCCTTCTGGCCTAGCCCAGGCTCACCTCCCGCTCCTGCTCCTGCTGGCCTAGCCCAGGCTCACCTCCCACCCTGCTCCTGCGCTGGCCTAGCCCAGGTTCACCTCCCGCTCCTTCTGGCCTAGCCCAGGCTCACCTCCCACCCTGCTCCTTCTGGCCTAGCCCAGGCTCACCTTCCACCCTGCTCCTGCTGGCCTAGCCAAGGCTCACCTCCCACCCTGCTCCTGCTGGCCTTGCCCAGGCTCACCTCCCACCCTGCTCCTGCTGGCCTAGCCCAGGCTCACCTCCCACCCTGCTCCTGCTGGCCTAGCCCAGGCTCACCTCCCACCCCGCTCCTGCTGGCCTAGCCCAGGCTCACCTCCCACCCTGCTCCTGCTGGCCTAGCCCAGGCTCACCTCCTTCCCTGCTCCTGCTGGCCTAGCCCAGGCTCACCTCCCGCTCCTTCTGGCCTAGCCCAGGCTCACCTCCCGCTCCTGCTCCTGCTGGCCTAGCCCAGGCTCACCTCCCTCCCTGCTCCTGCTGGCCTAGCCCAGGCTCACCTCCCTCCCTGCTCCTGCTGGCCTAGCCCAGGCTCACCTCCCTCCCAGCTCCTGCTGGCCTAGCCCAGGCTCACCTCCCACCCTGCTCCTGCTGGCCCAGCCCAGGCTCACCTCCCACCCTGCTCCTGCTGGCCTAGCCCAGGCTCACCTCCCACCCTGCTCCTGCTGGCCTAGCCCAGGCTCACCTCCCACCCTGCTCCTGCTGGCCTAGCCCAGGCTCACCTCCCGCTCCTGCTCCTGCTGGCCTAGCCCAGGCTCACCTCCCACCTCCCACACTGCTCCTGCTGGCCTAGACCAGGCTCACCTCCCTCCCTGCTCCTGCTGGCCTAGCCCAGGCTCACCTCCCACACTGCTCCTGCTGGCCTAGCCCAGGCTCACCTCCCACCCTACTCCTGCTGGCCTAGCCCAGGCTCTCCTCCCACCCTGCTCCTGCTGGCCTAGCCCAGGCTCACCTCCCACACTGCTCCTGCTGGCCTAGCCCTGGCTCACCTCCCACCCTGCTCCTGCTGGCCTAGCCCAGGCTCACCTCCCACACTGCTCCTGCTGGCCTAGCCCAGGCTCACCTCCCACACTGCTCCTGCTGGCCTAGCCCAGGCTCACCTCCCACACTGCTCCTGCTGGCCTAGCCCAGGCTCACCTCCCACACTGCTCCTGCTGGCCTAGCCCAGGCTCACCTCCCACCCTGCTCCTGCTGGCCTAGCCCAGGCTCACCTCTCACACTGCTCCTGCTGGCCTAGCCCAGGCTCACCTCCCACCCTGCTCCTGCTGGCCTAGCCCAGGCTCACCTCCCACCCTGCTCCTGCTGGCCTAGCCCAGGCTCACCTCTCACACTGCTCCTGCTGGCCTAGCCCAGGCTCACCTCCCACCCTGCTCCTGCTGGCCTAGCCCAGGCTCACCTCCTTCCCTGCTCCTGCTGGCCTAGCCCAGGCTCACCTCCCGCTCCTTCTGGCCTAGCCCAGGCTCACCTCCCGCTCCTGCTCCTGCTGGCCTAGCCCAGGCTCACCTCCCTCCCTGCTCCTGCTGGCCTAGCCCAGGCTCACCTCCCTCCCAGCTCCTGCTGGCCTAGCCCAGGCTCACCTCCCACCCTGCTCCTGCTGGCCCAGCCCAGGCTCACCTCCCACCCTGCTCCTGCTGGCCTAGCCCAGGCTCACCTCCCACCCTGCTCCTGCTGGCCTAGCCCAGGCTCACCTTCCTCCCTGCTCCTGCTGGCCTAGCCCAGGCTCACCTCCCACACTGCTCCTGCTGGCCTAGCCCAGGCTCACCTCCCGCTCCTTCTGGCCTAGCCCAGGCTCACCTCCCACCCTGCTCCTGCTGGCCTAGCCCAGGCTCACCTTCCACCCTGCTCCTGCTGGCCTAGCCCAGGCTCACCTCCCACGCTGCTCCTGCTGGCGTAGCCCAGGCTCACCTTCCTCCCTGCTCCTGCTGGCCTAGCCCAGGCTCACCTCCCACACTGCTCCTGCTGGCCTAGCCCAGGCTCACCTCCCGCTCCTTCTGGCCTAGCCCAGGCTCACCTCCCACCCTGCTCCTGCTTGCCTAGCCCAGGCTCACCTCCCGCTCCTGCTCCTGCTGGCCTAGCCCAGGCTCACCTCCCACCCTGCTCCTGCTGGCCTAGCCCAGGCTCACCTCCAACCCTGCTCCTCCTGGCCTAGCCCAGGCTCACCTCCCGCTCCTTCTGGCCAAGCCCAGGCTCACCTCCCGCTCCTGCTCCTGCTGGCCTAGCCCAGGCTCACCTCCCACCCTGCTCCTGCGCTGGCCTAGCCCAGGTTCACCTCCCGCTCCTTCTGGCCTAGCCCAGGCTCACCTCCCACCCTGCTCCTTCTGGCCTAGCCCAGGCTCACCTTCCACCCTGCTCCTGCTGGCCTAGCCAAGGCTCACCTCCCACCCTGCTCCTGCTGGCCTTGCCCAGGCTCACCTCCCACCCTGCTCCTGCTGGCCTAGCCCAGGCTCACCTCCCACCCTGCTCCTGCTGGCGTAGCCCAGGCTCACCTTCCTCCCTGCTCCTGCTGGCCTAGCCCAGGCTCACCTCCCACACTGCTCCTGCTGGCCTAGCCCAGGCTCACCTCCCGCTCCTTCTGGCCTAGCCCAGGCTCACCTCCCACCCTGCTCCTGCTGGCCTAGCCCAGGCTCACCTTCCACCCTGCTCCTGCTGGCCTAGCCCAGGCTCACCTCCCACGCTGCTCCTGCTGGCGTAGCCCAGGCTCACCTTCCTCCCTGCTCCTGCTGGCCTAGCCCAGGCTCACCTCCCACACTGCTCCTGCTGGCCTAGCCCAGGCTCACCTCCCGCTCCTTCTGGCCTAGCCCAGGCTCACCTCCCACCCTGCTCCTGCTTGCCTAGCCCAGGCTCACCTCCCGCTCCTGCTCCTGCTGGCCTAGCCCAGGCTCACCTCCCACCCTGCTCCTGCTGGCCTAGCCCAGGCTCACCTCCCACCCTGCTCCTGCTGGCCTAGCCCAGGCTCACCTCCAACCCTGCTCCTCCTGGCCTAGCCCAGGCTCACCTCCCGCTCCTTCTGGCCTAGCCCAGGCTCACCTCCCGCTCCTGCTCCTGCTGGCCTAGCCCAGGCTCACCTCCCACCCTGCTCCTGCGCTGGCCTAGCCCAGGTTCACCTCCCGCTCCTTCTGGCCTAGCCCAGGCTCACCTCCCACCCTGCTCCTTCTGGCCTAGCCCAGGCTCACCTCCCACCCTGCTCCTGCTGGCCTAGCCAAGGCTCACCTCCCACACTGCTCCTGCTGGCCTAGCCCAGGCTCACCTCCCACCCTGCTCCTGCTGGCCTAGCCCAGGCTCACCTCTCACACTGCTCCTGCTGGCCTAGCCCAGGCTCACCTCCCACACTGCTCCTGCTGGCCTAGCCCAGGCTCACCTCCCACACTGCTCCTGCTGGCCTAGCCCAGGCTCACCTCCCACACTGCTCCTGCTGGCCTAGCCCAGGCTCACCTCCCACCCTGCTCCTGCTGGCCTAGCCCAGGCTCACCTCCCACCCTGCTCCTGCTGGCCTAGCCCAGGCTCACCTCTCACACTGCTCCTGCTGGCCTAGCCCAGGCTCACCTCCCACCCTGCTCTTGCTGGCCTAGCCCAGGCTCACCTCCCACCCTGCTCCTGCTGGCCTAGCCCAGGCTCACCTCCCTCCCTGCTCCTGCTGGCCTAGCCCAGGCTCACCTCCCACCCTGCTCCTGCTGGCCTAGCCAAGGCTCACCTCCCACCCTGCTCCTGCTGGCCTAGCCCAGGCTCACCTCCCACCCTGCTCCTGCTGGCCTAGCCCAGGCTCACCTCTCACCCTGCTCCTGCTGGCGTAGCCCAGGCTCACCTTCCTCCCTGCTCCTGCTGGCCTAGTCCAGGCTCACCTCCCACCCTGCTCCTGCTGGCCTAGCCCAGGCTCACCTTCCTCCCTGCTCCTGCGGGCCTAGCCCAGGCTCACCTCCCACACTGCTCCTGCTGGCCTAGCCCAGGCTCACCTCCCACCCTGCTCCTGCTGGCGTAGCCCAGGCTCACCTTCCTCCCTGCTCCTGCTGGCCTAGCCCAGGCTCACCTCCCACACTGCTCCTGCTGGCCTAGCCCAGGCTCACCTCCCGCTCCTTCTGGCCTAGCCCAGGCTCACCTCCCACCCTGCTCCTGCTGGCCTAGCCCAGGCTCACCTTCCACCCTGCTCCTGCTGGCCTAGCCCAGGCTCACCTCCCACGCTGCTCCTGCTGGCGTAGCCCAGGCTCACCTTCCTCCCTGCTCCTGCTGGCCTAGCCCAGGCTCACCTCCCACACTGCTCCTGCTGGCCTAGCCCAGGCTCACCTCCCGCTCCTTCTGGCCTAGCCCAGGCTCACCTCCCACCCTGCTCCTGCTTGCCTAGCCCAGGCTCACCTCCCGCTCCTGCTCCTGCTGGCCTAGCCCAGGCTCACCTCCCACCCTGCTCCTGCTGGCCTAGCCCAGGCTCACCTCCAACCCTGCTCCTCCTGGCCTAGCCCAGGCTCACCTCCCGCTCCTTCTGGCCTAGCCCAGGCTCACCTCCCGCTCCTGCTCCTGCTGGCCTAGCCCAGGCTCACCTCCCACCCTGCTCCTGCGCTGGCCTAGCCCAGGTTCACCTCCCGCTCCTTCTGGCCTAGCCCAGGCTCACCTCCCACCCTGCTCCTTCTGGCCTAGCCCAGGCTCACCTTCCACCCTGCTCCTGCTGGCCTAGCCAAGGCTCACCTCCCACCCTGCTCCTGCTGGCCTTGCCCAGGCTCACCTCCCACCCTGCTCCTGCTGGCCTAGCCCAGGCTCACCTCCCACCCTGCTCCTGCTGGCCTAGCCCAGGCTCACCTCCCACCCCGCTCCTGCTGGCCTAGCCCAGGCTCACCTCCCACCCTGCTCCTGCTGGCCTAGCCCAGGCTCACCTCCTTCCCTGCTCCTGCTGGCCTAGCCCAGGCTCACCTCCCGCTCCTTCTGGCCTAGCCCAGGCTCACCTCCCGCTCCTGCTCCTGCTGGCCTAGCCCAGGCTCACCTCCCTCCCTGCTCCTGCTGGCCTAGCCCAGGCTCACCTCCCTCCCTGCTCCTGCTGGCCTAGCCCAGGCTCACCTCCCTCCCAGCTCCTGCTGGCCTAGCCCAGGCTCACCTCCCACCCTGCTCCTGCTGGCCCAGCCCAGGCTCACCTCCCACCCTGCTCCTGCTGGCCTAGCCCAGGCTCACCTCCCACCCTGCTCCTGCTGGCCTAGCCCAGGCTCACCTCCCACCCTGCTCCTGCTGGCCTAGCCCAGGCTCACCTCCCGCTCCTGCTCCTGCTGGCCTAGCCCAGGCTCACCTCCCACCTCCCACACTGCTCCTGCTGGCCTAGACCAGGCTCACCTCCCTCCCTGCTCCTGCTGGCCTAGCCCAGGCTCACCTCCCACACTGCTCTTGCTGGCCTAGCCCAGGCTCACCTCCCACCCTACTCCTGCTGGCCTAGCCCAGGCTCTCCTCCCACCCTGCTCCTGCTGGCCTAGCCCAGGCTCACCTCCCACACTGCTCCTGCTGGCCTAGCCCTGGCTCACCTCCCACCCTGCTCCTGCTGGCCTAGCCCAGGCTCACCTCCCACACTGCTCCTGCTGGCCTAGCCCAGGCTCACCTCCCACACTGCTCCTGCTGGCCTAGCCCAGGCTCACCTCCCACACTGCTCCTGCTGGCCTAGCCCAGGCTCACCTCCCACACTGCTCCTGCTGGCCTAGCCCAGGCTCACCTCCCACCCTGCTCCTGCTGGCCTAGCCCAGGCTCACCTCCCACCCTGCTCCTGCTGGCCTAGCCCAGGCTCACCTCTCACACTGCTCCTGCTGGCCTAGCCCAGGCTCACCTCCCACCCTGCTCCTGCTGGCCTAGCCCAGGCTCACCTCCCACCCTGCTCCTGCTGGCCTAGCCCAGGCTCACCTCTCACACTGCTCCTGCTGGCCTAGCCCAGGCTCACCTCCCACCCTGCTCCTGCTGGCCTAGCCCAGGCTCACCTCCTTCCCTGCTCCTGCTGGCCTAGCCCAGGCTCACCTCCCGCTCCTTCTGGCCTAGCCCAGGCTCACCTCCCGCTCCTGCTCCTGCTGGCCTAGCCCAGGCTCACCTCCCTCCCTGCTCCTGCTGGCCTAGCCCAGGCTCACCTCCCTCCCAGCTCCTGCTGGCCTAGCCCAGGCTCACCTCCCACCCTGCTCCTGCTGGCCCAGCCCAGGCTCACCTCCCACCCTGCTCCTGCTGGCCTAGCCCAGGCTCACCTCCCACCCTGCTCCTGCTGGCCTAGCCCAGGCTCACCTTCCTCCCTGCTCCTGCTGGCCTAGCCCAGGCTCACCTCCCACACTGCTCCTGCTGGCCTAGCCCAGGCTCACCTCCCGCTCCTTCTGGCCTAGCCCAGGCTCACCTCCCACCCTGCTCCTGCTGGCCTAGCCCAGGCTCACCTTCCACCCTGCTCCTGCTGGCCTAGCCCAGGCTCACCTCCCACGCTGCTCCTGCTGGCGTAGCCCAGGCTCACCTTCCTCCCTGCTCCTGCTGGCCTAGCCCAGGCTCACCTCCCACACTGCTCCTGCTGGCCTAGCCCAGGCTCACCTCCCGCTCCTTCTGGCCTAGCCCAGGCTCACCTCCCACCCTGCTCCTGCTTGCCTAGCCCAGGCTCACCTCCCGCTCCTGCTCCTGCTGGCCTAGCCCAGGCTCACCTCCCACCCTGCTCCTGCTGGCCTAGCCCAGGCTCACCTCCAACCCTGCTCCTCCTGGCCTAGCCCAGGCTCACCTCCCGCTCCTTCTGGCCTAGCCCAGGCTCACCTCCCGCTCCTGCTCCTGCTGGCCTAGCCCAGGCTCACCTCCCACCCTGCTCCTGCGCTGGCCTAGCCCAGGTTCACCTCCCGCTCCTTCTGGCCTAGCCCAGGCTCACCTCCCACCCTGCTCCTTCTGGCCTAGCCCAGGCTCACCTTCCACCCTGCTCCTGCTGGCCTAGCCAAGGCTCACCTCCCACCCTGCTCCTGCTGGCCTTGCCCAGGCTCACCTCCCACCCTGCTCCTGCTGGCCTAGCCCAGGCTCACCTCCCACCCTGCTCCTGCTGGCCTAGCCCAGGCTCACCTCCCACCCCGCTCCTGCTGGCCTAGCCCAGGCTCACCTCCCACCCTGCTCCTGCTGGCCTAGCCCAGGCTCACCTCCTTCCCTGCTCCTGCTGGCCTAGCCCAGGCTCACCTCCCGCTCCTTCTGGCCTAGCCCAGGCTCACCTCCCGCTCCTGCTCCTGCTGGCCTAGCCCAGGCTCACCTCCCTCCCTGCTCCTGCTGGCCTAGCCCAGGCTCACCTCCCTCCCTGCTCCTGCTGGCCTAGCCCAGGCTCACCTCCCTCCCAGCTCCTGCTGGCCTAGCCCAGGCTCACCTCCCACCCTGCTCCTGCTGGCCTAGCCCAGGCTCACCTCCCACCCTGCTCCTGCTGGCCTAGCCCAGGCTCACCTCCCACCCTGCTCCTGCTGGCCTAGCCCAGGCTCACCTCCCGCTCCTGCTCCTGCTGGCCTAGCCCAGGCTCACCTCCCACCTCCCACACTGCTCCTGCTGGCCTAGACCAGGCTCACCTCCCTCCCTGCTCCTGCTGGCCTAGCCCAGGCTCACCTCCCACACTGCTCTTGCTGGCCTAGCCCAGGCTCACCTCCCACCCTGCTCCTGCTGGCCTAGCCCAGGCTCACCTCCCACCCTGCTCCTGCTGGCCTAGCCCAGGCTCACCTCCCACACTGCTCCTGCTGGCCTAGCCCTGGCTCACCTCCCACCCTGCTCCTGCTGGCCTAGCCCAGGCTCACCTCCCACACTGCTCCTGCTGGCCTAGCCCAGGCTCACCTCCCACACTGCTCCTGCTGGCCTAGCCCAGGCTCACCTCCCACACTGCTCCTGCTGGCCTAGCCCAGGCTCACCTCCCACACTGCTCCTGCTGGCCTAGCCCAGGCTCACCTCCCACCCTGCTCCTGCTGGCCTAGCCCAGGCTCACCTCCCACCCTGCTCCTGCTGGCCTAGCCCAGGCTCACCTCTCACACTGCTCCTGCTGGCCTAGCCCAGGCTCACCTCCCACCCTGCTCCTGCTGGCCTAGCCCAGGCTCACCTCCCACCCTGCTCCTGCTGGCCTAGCCCAGGCTCACCTCTCACACTGCTCCTGCTGGCCTAGCCCAGGCTCACCTCCCACCCTGCTCCTGCTGGCCTAGCCCAGGCTCACCTCCTTCCCTGCTCCTGCTGGCCTAGCCCAGGCTCACCTCCCGCTCCTTCTGGCCTAGCCCAGGCTCACCTCCCGCTCCTGCTCCTGCTGGCCTAGCCCAGGCTCACCTCCCTCCCTGCTCCTGCTGGCCTAGCCCAGGCTCACCTCCCTCCCAGCTCCTGCTGGCCTAGCCCAGGCTCACCTCCCACCCTGCTCCTGCTGGCCCAGCCCAGGCTCACCTCCCACCCTGCTCCTTCTGGCCTAGCCCAGGCTCACCTCCCGCTCCTGCTCCTGCTGGCCTAGCCCAGGCTCACCTCCCTCCCTGCTCCTGCTGGCCTAGCCCAGGCTCACCTCCCTCCCAGCTCCTGCTGGCCTAGCCCAGGCTCACCTCTCACACTGCTCCTGCTGGCCTAGCCCAGGCTCACCTCCCACCCTGCTCCTGCTGGCCTAGCCCAGGCTCACCTCCCACCCTGCTCCTGCTGGCCTAGCCCAGGCTCACCTCTCACACTGCTCCTGCTGGCCTAGCCCAGGCTCACCTCCCACCCTGCTCCTGCTGGCCTAGCCCAGGCTCACCTCCTTCCCTGCTCCTGCTGGCCTAGCCCAGGCTCACCTCCCGCTCCTTCTGGCCTAGCCCAGGCTCACCTCCCGCTCCTGCTCCTGCTGGCCTAGCCCAGGCTCACCTCCCTCCCTGCTCCTGCTGGCCTAGCCCAGGCTCACCTCCCTCCCAGCTCCTGCTGGCCTAGCCCAGGCTCACCTCCCACCCTGCTCCTGCTGGCCCAGCCCAGGCTCACCTCCCACCCTGCTCCTGCTGGCCTAGCCCAGGCTCACCTCCCACCCTGCTCCTGCTGGCGTAGCCCAGGCTCACCTTCCTCCCTGCTCCTGCTGGCCTAGCCCAGGCTCACCTCCCACACTGCTCCTGCTGGCCTAGCCCAGGCTCACCTCCCGCTCCTTCTGGCCTAGCCCAGGCTCACCTCCCACCCTGCTCCTGCTGGCCTAGCCCAGGCTCACCTTCCACCCTGCTCCTGCTGGCCTAGCCCAGGCTCACCTCCCACGCTGCTCCTGCTGGCGTAGCCCAGGCTCACCTTCCTCCCTGCTCCTGCTGGCCTAGCCCAGGCTCACCTCCCACACTGCTCCTGCTGGCCTAGCCCAGGCTCACCTCCCGCTCCTTCTGGCCTAGCCCAGGCTCACCTCCCACCCTGCTCCTGCTTGCCTAGCCCAGGCTCACCTCCCGCTCCTGCTCCTGCTGGCCTAGCCCAGGCTCACCTCCCACCCTGCTCCTGCTGGCCTAGCCCAGGCTCACCTCCCACCCTGCTCCTGCTGGCCTAGCCCAGGCTCACCTCCAACCCTGCTCCTCCTGGCCTAGCCCAGGCTCACCTCCCGCTCCTTCTGGCCTAGCCCAGGCTCACCTCCCGCTCCTGCTCCTGCTGGCCTAGCCCAGGCTCACCTCCCACCCTGCTCCTGCGCTGGCCTAGCCCAGGTTCACCTCCCGCTCCTTCTGGCCTAGCCCAGGCTCACCTCCCACCCTGCTCCTTCTGGCCTAGCCCAGGCTCACCTTCCACCCTGCTCCTGCTGGCCTAGCCAAGGCTCACCTCCCACCCTGCTCCTGCTGGCCTTGCCCAGGCTCACCTCCCACCCTGCTCCTGCTGGCCTAGCCCAGGCTCACCTCCCACCCTGCTCCTGCTGGCCTAGCCCAGGCTCACCTCCCACCCCGCTCCTGCTGGCCTAGCCCAGGCTCACCTCCCACCCTGCTCCTGCTGGCCTAGCCCAGGCTCACCTCCTTCCCTGCTCCTGCTGGCCTAGTCCAGGCTCACCTCCCGCTCCTTCTGGCCTAGCCCAGGCTCACCTCCCGCTCCTGCTCCTGCTGGCCTAGCCCAGGCTCACCTCCCTCCCTGCTCCTGCTGGCCTAGCCCAGGCTCACCTCCCTCCCTGCTCCTGCTGGCCTAGCCCAGGCTCACCTCCCTCCCAGCTCCTGCTGGCCTAGCCCAGGCTCACCTCCCACCCTGCTCCTGCTGGCCCAGCCCAGGCTCACCTCCCACCCTGCTCCTGCTGGCCTAGCCCAGGCTCACCTCCCACCCTGCTCCTGCTGGCCTAGCCCAGGCTCACCTCCCACCCTGCTCCTGCTGGCCTAGCCCAGGCTCACCTCCCGCTCCTGCTCCTGCTGGCCTAGCCCAGGCTCACCTCCCACCTCCCACACTGCTCCTGCTGGCCTAGACCAGGCTCACCTCCCTCCCTGCTCCTGCTGGCCTAGCCCAGGCTCACCTCCCACACTGCTCTTGCTGGCCTAGCCCAGGCTCACCTCCCACCCTACTCCTGCTGGCCTAGCCCAGGCTCACCTCCCACCCTGCTCCTGCTGGCCTAGCCCAGGCTCACCTCCCACACTGCTCCTGCTGGCCTAGCCCTGGCTCACCTCCCACCCTGCTCCTGCTGGCCTAGCCCAGGCTCACCTCCCACACTGCTCCTGCTGGCCTAGCCCAGGCTCACCTCCCACACTGCTCCTGCTGGCCTAGCCCAGGCTCACCTCCCACACTGCTCCTGCTGGCCTAGCCCAGGCTCACCTCCCACACTGCTCCTGCTGGCCTAGCCCAGGCTCACCTCCCACCCTGCTCCTGCTGGCCTAGCCCAGGCTCACCTCCCACCCTGCTCCTGCTGGCCTAGCCCAGGCTCACCTCTCACACTGCTCCTGCTGGCCTAGCCCAGGCTCACCTCCCACCCTGCTCCTGCTGGCCTAGCCCAGGCTCACCTCCCACCCTGCTCCTGCTGGCCTAGCCCAGGCTCACCTCTCACACTGCTCCTGCTGGCCTAGCCCAGGCTCACCTCCCACCCTGCTCCTGCTGGCCTAGCCCAGGCTCACCTCCTTCCCTGCTCCTGCTGGCCTAGCCCAGGCTCACCTCCCGCTCCTTCTGGCCTAGCCCAGGCTCACCTCCCGCTCCTGCTCCTGCTGGCCTAGCCCAGGCTCACCTCCCTCCCTGCTCCTGCTGGCCTAGCCCAGGCTCACCTCCCTCCCAGCTCCTGCTGGCCTAGCCCAGGCTCACCTCCCACCCTGCTCCTGCTGGCCCAGCCCAGGCTCACCTCCCACCCTGCTCCTGCTGGCCTAGCCCAGGCTCACCTCCCACCCTGCTCCTGCTGGCCTAGCCCAGGCTCACCTCCCACCCTGCTCCTGCTGGCCTAGCCCAGGCTCACCTCCCGCTCCTGCTCCTGCTGGCCTAGCCCAGGCTCACCTCCCACCTCCCACACTGCTCCTGCTGGCCTAGACCAGGCTCACCTCCCTCCCTGCTCCTGCTGGCCTAGCCCAGGCTCACCTCCCACACTGCTCCTGCTGGCCTAGCCCAGGCTCACCTCCCACCCTACTCCTGCTGGCCTAGCCCAGGCTCACCTCCCACCCTGCTCCTGCTGGCCTAGCCCAGGCTCACCTCCCACACTGCTCCTGCTGGCCTAGCCCAGGCTCACCTCCCACCCTGCTCCTGCTGGCCTAGCCCAGGCTTACCTCCCACCCTGCTCCTGCTGGCCTAGCCCAGGCTCACCTCCCACCCTGCTCCTGCTGGCTTAGCCCAGGCTCACCTCCCACACTGCTCCTGCTGGCCTAGCCCAGGCTCACCTCCCACCCTGCTCCTGCTGGCCTTGCCCAGGCTCACCTCCCACCCTGCTCCTGCTGGCCTAGCCCAGGCTCACCTCCCACCCTGGTCCTGCTGGCCTAGCCCAGGCTCACCTCCCACCCTGCTCCTGCTGGCCTAGCCCAGGCTCACCTCCCACCCTGCTCCTGCTGGCCTAGCCCAGGCTCACCTCCCTCCCTGCTCCTGCTGGCCTAGCCCAGGCTCACCTCCAACCCTGCTCCTGCTGGCCTAGCCCAGGCTCACCTCCCACCCTGCTCCTGCTGGCCTAGCCCAGGCTCACCTCCCACCCTGCTCCTGCTGGCTTAGCCCAGGCTCACCTCCCGCTCCTGCTCCTGCTGGCCTAGCCCAGGCTCACCTCCTACCCTGCTCCTGCTGGCCTAGCCCAGGCTCACTTCCCACCCTGCTCCTGCTGGCCTAGCCCAGGCTCACCTCCCACCCTGCTCCTTCTGGCCTAGCCCAGGCTCACCTCCCACCCTGCTCCTGCTGGCCTAGCCCAGGCTCACCTCCCACCCTGCACCTGCTGGCCTAGCCCTGGCTCACCTCCCACCTTGCTCCTGCTGGCCTAGCCCAGGCTCACCTCCCACACTGTTCCTGCTGGCCTAGCCAAGGCTCACCTCCCACCCTGCTCCTGCTGGCCTAGCCCTGGCTCACCTCCCACCCTGCTCCTGCTGGCCTAGCCCAGGCTCATCTCCCACCCTGCTCCTGCTGGCCTAGCCCAGGCTCACCTCCCACCCTGCTCCTGCTGGCCTAGCCCAGGCTCACCTCCCACCCTGCTCCTGCTGGCCTAGCCCAGGCTCACCTCCCACACTGCTCCTGCTGGCCTAGCCCAGGCTCACATCCCTCCCTGCTCCTGCTGGCCTAGCCCAGGCTCACCTCCCACCCTGCTCCTGCTGGCCTAGCCCAGGCTCACCTCCCACCCTGCTCCTGCTGGCCTAGCCCTGGCTCACCTCCCACCCTGCTCCTGCTGGCCTAGCCCAGGCTCACCTCCCACCCTGCTCCTGCTGGCCTAGCCCAGGCTCACCTCCCACCCTCCTCCTGCTGGCCTAGCCAACCCCATCACACCCGGCTGATCCACCCACTAAACTCGGCCAATCTGCCACGTGCCAAGTTATCGCGCTCCCCTCAGTAGGATAATGTACAGTGTAACCCTCTCACGGGGGACGAGGTGGTCTGGGTACTGATGGACGGCCTCACACGCGAGGAAGAACCAATGAACATTCTTATTAAAATAATCTTTGATGAAATTCAAGCACAATCAAAGCGACGTCCGCTACAACCCTGCCACATCTAATGGCAACTCGCTCCCAAACAGTAGCAAATCGTTAATCCCTAATCGCCGAAATAGTTTAAGGCATACCAGAAACTTCAAATTTTCACTCTAAGGCATATCAGAAACTTTAAAATTTCCCTCTAAGTCATATCAGAAAATTTCAAGCACAAATAACCAAGAAAATTTAAGTGGGAAATACTGCAGGTGTAATTTGAGCTTAAAATCTAGTTCATGAACGATGCTCTCCGTCACTGTTGACCAGACCACACACTAGAAGGTGAAGGGACGACGACGTTTCGGTCCGTCCTGGACCATTCTTAAGTCGATCATAACTTGAGAATGGTCTTTTTATATGATCCGGCACTGGTTATATAAAGTGACTCTTAGATAGATGGCTATTGTGAATATAATTTTATTCGATTCCCAGTTAAACTATTAAATTCCCAATAACTATTAGTGGTTTTTATCGATTTACAAAATACCAATATAACCCTCACATTAAAGTGAAATATTCGGTGTTCAAGTTTTTCTGGGCGTTGAGAGTTTTTGTTCCTTAATTTATTGATGAAGATCCGAATAAAATCTATGAAATTGGGGCAAAGTTGTAATATCATATGTAGTTTTGGAGGTTTTGCTGCGAAAAGCAAAGTGTATATCTTATACTCAGTTACCGTACTCCGAATAGCTTGCTAAACTTTGTTGGTTTTCAAGATTTTAAAAATCTATTTTATTTGCCAAAATAATAAGAAAGAAAAATCCACTTTAACTGACAACGCGTCCACAACTGCAGCAGGATGCATGCATTCAATCCCATGGAAGAACTCTAGCTTTTCACATACGACTGATGAGCAAAAGCTTGATACACATATCTCTCAACATAATATGTAATAAGGACTGCACAATAATGTAGTGCAATGTTCCTCCAGGTTGGCCTTCCTGTTTATGTGATGGACTGGAAGGGAAGAGAACGCTCAGGATAAAGCACCAAGTCATTACTACAACACAACACTTGGAAGGGATCAGAAAAATAATTTGAGTAGTGACTGGGGGGAAGGAATGGTGCCTTACCAGTTGGATGTCGGGAACTGAACGCTGACCTGCATGAAATGAGACGGTTGCTCTACCGTCCAGCCCAAGTGAACCGGCCACATGAAAAAGCATCGCCCATTGTAATGGTTTTGTTAAATGAAATCTGGTTGAGTCAGCTGTAATCAGTCATTGTCCAAATATCTTTCATGTGAGCATTTGTTTTGTTTTGACTAGATGCGACTTTAAATGCCAATATTGCAGAAATGTTTAAGCTAGCAAAGCCTTCTCACCCATTTGGCTGTGTTGCATAAGCTCAATAGGTTGATATAATTTCTCAGCCCTGATTTTTTTTTTACTTTTCTTGTTAAGTAAAAATATTTAACTAGACCGCTTGTGTGTCTGCTAATTACCCAGTCCCTGAGGAAGGAAGAAACCTGAGATGGGTGGAAATATGCGAAAGGATTACACAGTAATCAAGTGTAATTACCTGGAGGACACGTGTTTCCTGCAAGCATCCGAGTGTTTACCTGGAGGACACGTGTTTCCTGCAAGTATCCGAGTGTTTACCTGGAGGACACGTGTTTCCTGCAAGTATCCGAGTGTTTACCTGGAGGACACGTGTTTCCTGCAAGTATCCGAGTGTTTACCTGGAGGACACGTGTTTCCTGCAAGTATCCGAGTGTTTACCTGGAGGACACGTGTTTCCTGCAAGTATCCGAGTGTTTACCTGGAGGACACGTGTTTCCTGAAGCATCCGAGTGTTTACCTGGAGGACACGTGTTTCCTGCAAGTATCCGAGTGTTTACCTGGAGGACACGTGTTTCCTGCAAGTATCCGAGTGTTTACCTGGAGGACACGTGTTTCCTGCAAGTATCCGAGTGTTTACCTGGAGGACACGTGTTTCCTGCAAGTATCCGAGTGTTTACCTGGAGGACACGTGTTTCCTGCAAGTATCCGAGTGTTTACCTGGAGGACACGTGTTTCCTGCAAGTATCCGAGTGTTTACCTGGAGGACACGTGTTTCCTGCAAGTATCCGAGTGTTTACCTGGAGGACACGTGTTTCCTGCAAGCATCCGAGTGTTTACCTGGAGGACACGTGTTTCCTGCAAGTATCCGAGTGTTTACCTGGAGGACACGTGTTTCCTGCAAGTATCCGAGTGTTTACCTGGAGGACACGTGTTTCCTGCAAGTATCCGAGTGTTTACCTGGAGGACACGTGTTTCCTGCAAGCATCCGAGTGTTTACCTGGAGGACACGTGTTTCCTGCAAGTATCCGAGTGTTTACCTGGAGGACACGTGTTTCCTGCAAGTATCCGAGTGTTTACCTGGAGGACACGTGTTTCCTGCAAGTATCCGAGTGTTTACCTGGAGGACACGTGTTTCCTGCAAGTATCCGAGTGTTTACCTGGAGGACACGTGTTTCCTGCAAGTATCCGAGTGTTTACCTGGAGGACACGTGTTTCCTGCAAGTATCCGAGTGTTTACCTGGAGGACACGTGTTTCCTGCAAGTATCCGAGTGTTTACCTGGAGGACACGTGTTTCCTGCAAGTATCCGAGTGTTTACCTGGAGGACACGTGTTTCCTGCAAGTATCCGAGTGTTTACCTGGAGGACACGTGTTTCCTGCAAGTATCCGAGTGTTTACCTGGAGGACACGTGTTTCCTGCAAGCATCCGAGTGTTTACCTGGAGGACACGTGTTTCCTGCAAGTATCCGAGTGTTTACCTGGAGGACACGTGTTTCCTGCAAGTATCCGAGTGTTTACCTGGAGGACACGTGTTTCCTGCAAGTATCCGAGTGTTTACCTGGAGGACACGTGTTTCCTGCAAGTATCCGAGTGTTTACCTGGAGGACACGTGTTTCCTGCAAGTATCCGAGTGTTTACCTGGAGGACACGTGTTTCCTGCAAGTATCCGAGTGTTTACCTGGAGGACACGTGTTTCCTGCAAGTATCCGAGTGTTTACCTGGAGGACACGTGTTTCCTGCAAGTATCCGAGTGTTTACCTGGAGGACACGTGTTTCCTGCAAGTATCCGAGTGTTTACCTGGAGGACACGTGTTTCCTGCAAGTATCCGAGTGTTTACCTGGAGGACACGTGTTTCCTGCAAGTATCCGAGTGTTTACCTGGAGGACACGTGTTTCCTGCAAGTATCCGAGTGTTTACCTGGAGGACACGTGTTTCCTGCAAGTATCCGAGTGTTTACCTGGAGGACACGTGTTTCCTGCAAGTATCCGAGTGTTTACCTGGAGGACACGTGTTTCCTGCAAGTATCCGAGTGTTTACCTGGAGGACACGTGTTTCCTGCAAGTATCCGAGTGTTTACCTGGAGGACACGTGTTTCCTGCAAGCATCCGAGTGTTTACCTGGAGGACACGTGTTTCCTGCAAGTATCCGAGTGTTTACCTGGAGGACACGTGTTTCCTGCAAGTATCCGAGTGTTTACCTGGAGGACACGTGTTTCCTGCAAGTATCCGAGTGTTTACCTGGAGGACACGTGTTTCCTGCAAGTATCCGAGTGTTTAC
Organism: Procambarus clarkii; assembly: GCF_040958095.1. Taxonomy (NCBI): domain Eukaryota; kingdom Metazoa; phylum Arthropoda; class Malacostraca; order Decapoda; family Cambaridae; genus Procambarus; species Procambarus clarkii. The sequence continues at coordinate 37,438,241 of NC_091194.1, forward strand.
CTGGAGGACACGTGTTTCCTGCAAGTATCCGAGTGTTTACCTGGAGGACACGTGTTTCCTGCAAGTATCCGAGTGTTTACCTGGAGGACACGTGTTTCCTGCAAGTATCCGAGTGTTTACCTGGAGGACACGTGTTTCCTGCAAGTATCCGAGTGTTTACCTGGAGGACACGTGTTTCCTGCAAGTATCCGAGTGTTTACCTGGAGGACACGTGTTTCCTGCAAGTATCCGAGTGTTTACCTGGAGGACACGTGTTTCCTGCAAGTATCCGAGTGTTTACCTGGAGGACACGTGTTTCCTGCAAGTATCCGAGTGTTTACCTGGAGGACACGTGTTTCCTGCAAGTATCCGAGTGTTTACCTGGAGGACACGTGTTTCCTGCAAGTATCCGAGTGTTTACCTGGAGGACACGTGTTTCCTGCAAGTATCCGAGTGTTTACCTGGAGGACACGTGTTTCCTGCAAGTATCCGAGTGTTTACCTGGAGGACACGTGTTTCCTGCAAGTATCCGAGTGTTTACCTGGAGGACACGTGTTTCCTGCAAGTATCCGAGTGTTTACCTGGAGGACACGTGTTTCCTGCAAGTATCCGAGTGTTTACCTGGAGGACACGTGTTTCCTGCAAGTATCCGAGTGTTTACCTGGAGGACACGTGTTTCCTGCAAGTATCCGAGTGTTTACCTGGAGGACACGTGTTTCCTGCAAGTATCCGAGTGTTTACCTGGAGGACACGTGTTTCCTGCAAGTATCCGAGTGTTTACCTGGAGGACACGTGTTTCCTGCAAGTATCCGAGTGTTTACCTGGAGGACACGTGTTTCCTGCAAGTATCCGAGTGTTTACCTGGAGGACACGTGTTTCCTGCAAGTATCCGAGTGTTTACCTGGAGGACACGTGTTTCCTGCAAGTATCCGAGTGTTTACCTGGAGGACACGTGTTTCCTGCAAGTATCCGAGTGTTTACCTGGAGGACACGTGTTTCCTGCAAAGTATCCGAGTGTTTACCTGGAGGACACGTGTTTCCTGCAAGTATCCGAGTGTTTACCTGGAGGACACGTGTTTCCTGCAAGTATCCGAGTGTTTACCTGGAGGACACGTGTTTCCTGCAAGTATCCGAGTGTTTACCTGGAGGACACGTGTTTCCTGCAAGTATCCGAGTGTTTACCTGGAGGACACGTGTTTCCTGCAAGTATCCGAGTGTTTACCTGGAGGACACGTGTTTCCTGCAAGTATCCGAGTGTTTACCTGGAGGACACGTGTTTCCTGCAAGTATCCGAGTGTTTACCTGGAGGACACGTGTTTCCTGCAAGTATCCGAGTGTTTACCTGGAGGACACGTGTTTCCTGCAAGTATCCGAGTGTTTACCTGGAGGACACGTGTTTCCTGCAAGTATCCGAGTGTTTACCTGGAGGACACGTGTTTCCTGCAAGTATCCGAGTGTTTACCTGGAGGACACGTGTTTCCTGCAAGTATCCGAGTGTTTACCTGGAGGACACGTGTTTCCTGCAAGTATCCGAGTGTTTACCTGGAGGACACGTGTTTCCTGCAAGTATCCGAGTGTTTACCTGGAGGACACGTGTTTCCTGCAAGTATCCGAGTGTTTACCTGGAGGACACGTGTTTCCTGCAAGTATCCGAGTGTTTACCTGGAGGACACGTGTTTCCTGCAAGTATCCGAGTGTTTACCTGGAGGACACGTGTTTCCTGCAAGTATCCGAGTGTTTACCTGGAGGACACGTGTTTCCTGCAAGTATCCGAGTGTTTACCTGGAGGACACGTGTTTCCTGCAAGTATCCGAGTGTTTACCTGGAGGACACGTGTTTCCTGCAAGTATCCGAGTGTTTACCTGGAGGACACGTGTTTCCTGCAAGTATCCGAGTGTTTACCTGGAGGACACGTGTTTCCTGCAAGTATCCGAGTGTTTACCTGGAGGACACGTGTTTACCTGAGACACGTGTTTCCTGCAAGTATCCGAGTGTTTACCTGGAGGACACGTGTTTCCTGCAAGTATCCGAGTGTTTACCTGGAGGACACGTGTTTCCTGCAAGTATCCGAGTGTTTACCTGGAGGACACGTGTTTCCTGCAAGTATCCGAGTGTTTACCTGGAGGACACGTGTTTCCTGCAAGTATCCGAGTGTTTACCTGGAGGACACGTGTTTCCTGCAAGTATCCGAGTGTTTACCTGGAGGACACGTGTTTCCTGCAAGTATCCGAGTGTTTACCTGGAGGACACGTGTTTCCTGCAAGTATCCGAGTGTTTACCTGGAGGACACGTGTTTCCTGCAAGTATCCGAGTGTTTACCTGGAGGACACGTGTTTCCTGCAAGTATCCGAGTGTTTACCTGGAGGACACGTGTTTCCTGCAAGTATCCGAGTGTTTACCTGGAGGACACGTGTTTCCTGCAAGTATCCGAGTGTTTACCTGGAGGACACGTGTTTCCTGCAAGTATCCGAGTGTTTACCTGGAGGACACGTGTTTCCTGCAAGTATCCGAGTGTTTACCTGGAGGACACGTGTTTCCTGCAAGTATCCGAGTGTTTACCTGGAGGACACGTGTTTCCTGCAAGTATCCGAGTGTTTACCTGGAGGACACGTGTTTCCTGCAAGTATCCGAGTGTTTACCTGGAGGACACGTGTTTCCTGCAAGTATCCGAGTGTTTACCTGGAGGACACGTGTTTCCTGCAAGTATCCGAGTGTTTACCTGGAGGACACGTGTTTCCTGCAAGTATCCGAGTGTTTACCTGGAGGACACGTGTTTCCTGCAAGTATCCGAGTGTTTACCTGGAGGACACGTGTTTCCTGCAAGTATCCGAGTGTTTACCTGGAGGACACGTGTTTCCTGCAAGTATCCGAGTGTTTACCTGGAGGACACGTGTTTCCTGCAAGTATCCGAGTGTTTACCTGGAGGACACGTGTTTCCTGCAAGTATCCGAGTGTTTACCTGGAGGACACGTGTTTCCTGCAAGTATCCGAGTGTTTACCTGGAGGACACGTGTTTCCTGCAAGTATCCGAGTGTTTACCTGGAGGACACGTGTTTCCTGCAAGTATCCGAGTGTTTACCTGGAGGACACGTGTTTCCTGCAAGTATCCGAGTGTTTACCTGGAGGACACGTGTTTCCTGCAAGTATCCGAGTGTTTACCTGGAGGACACGTGTTTCCTGCAAGTATCCGAGTGTTTACCTGGAGGACACGTGTTTCCTGCAAGTATCCGAGTGTTTACCTGGAGGACACGTGTTTCCTGCAAGTCATCCGAGTGTTTACCTGGAGGACACGTGTTTCCTGCAAGCATCCGAGTGTTTACCTGGAGGACACGTGTTTCCTGCAAGTATCCGAGTGTTTACCTGGAGGACACGTGTTTCCTGCAAGTATCCGAGTGTTTACCTGGAGGACACGTGTTTCCTGCAAGTATCCGAGTGTTTACCTGGAGGACACGTGTTTCCTGCAAGTATCCGAGTGTTTACCTGGAGGACACGTGTTTCCTGCAAGTATCCGAGTGTTTACCTGGAGGACACGTGTTTCCTGCAAGTATCCGAGTGTTTACCTGGAGGACACGTGTTTCCTGCAAGTATCCGAGTGTTTACCTGGAGGACACGTGTTTCCTGCAAGTATCCGAGTGTTTACCTGGAGGACACGTGTTTCCTGCAAGTATCCGAGTGTTTACCTGGAGGACACGTGTTTCCTGCAAGTATCCGAGTGTTTACCTGGAGGACACGTGTTTCCTGCAAGCATCCGAGTGTTTACCTGGAGGACACGTGTTTCCTGCAAGCTATCCGAGTGTTTACCTGGAGGACACGTGTTTCCTGCAAGTATCCGAGTGTTTACCTGGAGGACACGTGTTTCCTGCAAGTATCCGAGTGTTTACCTGGAGGACACGTGTTTCCTGCAAGTATCCGAGTGTTTACCTGGAGGACACGTGTTTCCTGCAAGTATCCGAGTGTTTACCTGGAGGACACGTGTTTCCTGCAAGTATCCGAGTGTTTACCTGGAGGACACGTGTTTCCTGCAAGTATCCGAGTGTTTACCTGGAGGACACGTGTTTCCTGCAAGTATCCGAGTGTTTACCTGGAGGACACGTGTTTCCTGCAAGTATCCGAGTGTTTACCTGGAGGACACGTGTTTCCTGCAAGTATCCGAGTGTTTACCTGGAGGACACGTGTTTCCTGCAAGTATCCGAGTGTTTACCTGGAGGACACGTGTTTCCTGCAAGTATCCGAGTGTTTACCTGGAGGACACGTGTTTCCTGCAAGTATCCGAGTGTTTACCTGGAGGACACGTGTTTCCTGCAAGTATCCGAGTGTTTACCTGGAGGACACGTGTTTCCTGCAAGTATCCGAGTGTTTACCTGGAGGACACGTGTTTCCTGCAAGTATCCGAGTGTTTACCTGGAGGACACGTGTTTCCTGCAAGTATCCGAGTGTTTACCTGGAGGACACGTGTTTCCTGCAAGTATCCGAGTGTTTACCTGGAGGACACGTGTTTCCTGCAAGTATCCGAGTGTTTACCTGGAGGACACGTGTTTCCTGCAAGTATCCGAGTGTTTACCTGGAGGACACGTGTTTCCTGCAAGTATCCGAGTGTTTACCTGGAGGACACGTGTTTCCTGCAAGTATCCGAGTGTTTACCTGGAGGACACGTGTTTCCTGCAAGCATCCGAGTGTTTACCTGGAGGACACGTGTTTCCTGCAAGCATCCGAGTGTTTACCTGGAGGACACGTGTTTCCTGCAAGCATCCGAGTGTTTACCTGGAGGACACGTGTTTCCTGCAAGCATCCGAGTGTTTACCTGGAGGACACGTGTTTCCTGCAAGCATCCGAGTGTTTACCTGGAGGACACGTGTTTCCTGCAAGCATCCGAGTGTTTACCTGGAGGACACGTGTTTCCTGCAAGTATCCGAGTGTTTACCTGGAGGACACGTGTTTCCTGCAAGTATCCGAGTGTTTACCTGGAGGACACGTGTTTCCTGCAAGTATCCGAGTGTTTACCTGGAGGACACGTGTTTCCTGCAAGTATCCGAGTGTTTACCTGGAGGACACGTGTTTCCTGCAAGTATCCGAGTGTTTACCTGGAGGACACGTGTTTCCTGCAAGTATCCGAGTGTTTACCTGGAGGACACGTGTTTCCTGCAAGCATCCGAGTGTTTACCTGGAGGACACGTGTTTCCTGCAAGCATCCGAGTGTTTACCTGGAGGACACGTGTTTCCTGCAAGTATCCGAGTGTTTACCTGGAGGACACGTGTTTCCTGCAAGTATCCGAGTGTTTACCTGGAGGACACGTGTTTCCTGCAAGCATCCGAGTGTTTACCTGGAGGACACGTGTTTCCTGCAAGCATCCGAGTGTTTACCTGGAGGACACGTGTTTCCTGCAAGCATCCGAGTGTTTACCTGGAGGACACGTATTTCCTGCAAGTATCCGAGTGTTTACCTGGAGGACACGTGTTTCCTGCAAGTATCCGAGTGTTTACCTGGAGGACACGTGTTTCCTGCAAGTATCCGAGTGTTTACCTGGAGGACACGTGTTTCCTGCAAGTATCCGAGTGTTTACCTGGAGGACACGTGTTTCCTGCAAGTATCCGAGTGTTTACCTGGAGGACACGTGTTTCCTGCAAGTATCCGAGTGTTTACCTGGAGGACACGTGTTTCCTGCAAGCATCCGAGTGTTTACCTGGAGGACACGTGTTTCCTGCAAGCATCCGAGTGTTTACCTGGAGGACACGTGTTTCCTGCAAGTATCCGAGTGTTTACCTGGAGGACACGTGTTTCCTGCAAGTATCCGAGTGTTTACCTGGAGGACACGTGTTTCCTGCAAGTATCCGAGTGTTTACCTGGAGGACACGTGTTTCCTGCAAGTATCCGAGTGTTTACCTGGAGGACACGTGTTTCCTGCAAGTATCCGAGTGTTTACCTGGAGGACACGTGTTTCCTGCAAGTATCCGAGTGTTTACCTGGAGGACACGTGTTTCCTGCAAGTATCCGAGTGTTTACCTGGAGGACACGTGTTTCCTGCAAGCATCCGAGTGTTTACCTGGAGGACACGTGTTTCCTGCAAGCATCCGAGTGTTTACCTGGAGGACACGTGTTTCCTGCAAGCATCCGAGTGTTTACCTGGAGGACACGTGTTTCCTGCAAGCATCCGAGTGTTTACCTGGAGGACACGTGTTTCCTGCAAGCATCCGAGTGTTTACCTGGAGGACACGTGTTTCCTGCAAGTATCCGAGTGTTTACCTGGAGGACACGTGTTTCCTGCAAGCATCCGAGTGTTTACCTGGAGGACACGTGTTTCCTGCAAGCATCCGAGTGTTTACCTGGAGGACACGTGTTTCCTGCAAGCATCCGAGTGTTTACCTGGAGGACACGTGTTTCCTGCAAGTATCCGAGTGTTTACCTGGAGGACACGTGTTTCCTGCAAGTATCCGAGTGTTTACCTGGAGGACACGTGTTTCCTGCAAGTATCCGAGTGTTTACCTGGAGGACACGTGTTTCCTGCAAGTATCCGAGTGTTTACCTGGAGGACACGTGTTTCCTGCAAGTATCCGAGTGTTTACCTGGAGGACACGTGTTTCCTGCAAGTATCCGAGTGTTTACCTGGAGGACACGTGTTTCCTGCAAGTATCCGAGTGTTTACCTGGAGGACACGTGTTTCCTGCAAGTATCCGAGTGTTTACCTGGAGGACACGTGTTTCCTGCAAGCATCCGAGTGTTTACCTGGAGGACACGTGTTTCCTGCAAGCATCCGAGTGTTTACCTGGAGGACACGTGTTTCCTGCAAGTATCCGAGTGTTTACCTGGAGGACACGTGTTTCCTGCAAGTATCCGAGTCTTTACCTGGAGGACACGTGTTTCCTGCAAGTATCCGAGTCTTTACCTGGAGGACACGTGTTTCCTGCAAGCATTCGAGTGTTTACCTGGAGGACACGTGTTTCCTGCAAGCATCCGAGTGTTTACCTGGAGGACACGTGTTTCCTGCAAGCATCCGAGTGTTTACCTGGAGGACACGTGTTTCCTGCAAGCATCCGAGTGTTTACCTGGAGGACACGTGTTTCCTGCAAGCATCCGAGTGTTTACCTGGAGGACACGTGTTTCCTGCAAGCATCCGAGTGTTTACCTGGAGGACACGTGTTTCCTGCAAGCATCCGAGTGTTTACCTGGAGGACACGTGTTTCCTGCAAGTATCCGAGTGTTTACCTGGAGAACACGTGTTTCCTGCAAGCATCCGAGTGTTTTATCTGGAGGACACGTGTTTCCTGCAAGCATCCGAGTGTTTACTTGAAGGACACGTGTTTCCTGCAAGCATCCGAGTGTTTATCTGGAGGACACGTGTTTCCTGCAAGCATCCGAGTGTTTATCTGGAGGACACGTGTTTCCTGCAAGCATCCGAGTGTTTATCTGGAGGACACGTGTTTCCTGCAAGCATCCGAGTGTTTATCTGGAGGACACGTGTTTCCTGCAAGCATCCGAGTGTTTATCTGGAGGACACGTGTTTCCTGCAAGCATCCGAGTGTTTATCTGGAGGACACGTGTTTCCTGCAAGCATCCGAGTGTTTATCTGGAGGACACGTGTTTCCTGCAAGCATCCGAGTGTTTATCTGGAGGACACGTGTTTCCTGCAAGTATCCGAGTGTTTATCTGGAGGACACGTGTTTCCTGCAAGCATCTGAGTGTTTATCTGGAGGACATGTGTTTCCTGCAAGTATCCGAGTGTTTACCTGGAGGACACGTGTTTCCTGCAAGTATCCGAGTGTTTACCTGGAGGACACGTGTTTCCTGCAAGCATCCGAGTGTTTATCTGGAGGACACGTGTTTCCTGCAAGTATCCGAGTGTTTACCTGGAGGACACGTGTTTCCTGCAAGCATCCGAGTGTTTACCTGGAGGACACGTGTTTCCTGCAAGCATCCGAGTGTTTACCTGGAGGACACGTGTTTCCTGCAAGTATCCGAGTGTTTACCTGGAGGACACGTGTTTACCTGGAGGACACGTGTTTACCTGGAGGACACGTGCTTCTTTTTATCCACCCGCCGCCTAACCCTCCTTGCTTCCCATTGTTCACGGGTTGCATATATAATATCTTTGCTGCTCTCGTGGCCATCATTCTGCTATTGACAAAGGCCCCCAAAAAGGTTGAAAACCCGCTCGCATACAAGCGTGTTTTTATATACCTACTATATAGATGTCACGTCTGTGACAAGTTAAAACATGCTTTTTGGAAAAGCTGTGTTTTTCATGTGATGGAAATCTCCGAAACCTCTTTACTGATTGCTTTGAAATTTTGACACAACGTTGCATTCGAATACGTGCGTATTTTTATATACCCACTATATACATGCCTCACCTGTGACAGGTCAAACCATTATTTTTAAACAGCGCCATCTGTTGCACGTAAAAGCACCACACGCAGTAATTTGAAAGTTCTTCACCGATTACTTTGAAATTTTGACACAACATTCGATTCGAATACGAGCATGTTTTTTATACCTACTATATAGATGCCTCACCTGTGACAGGTAAAATCATGCAAAAACAGCACCATCTGTTGCACATAGAAGCAACACACGCTATACTAAATTTGTTACAATTCCATTTCAAATTTCTGATTGAATTGATAAATTTAATTTTCTTAGATTTTGATTTATTTTCATTTTGATTTAATTATTTTGTGTGAATTGCGTTGGAAATAAGCTGTGTTGTTTACCATACCGTTCATTTCGTGAGTATAGCTCATTTTTTTATTGTTTCATATTTTAAATTAATGTTTTAACTGTTTTTCTTATCATATCAGTGATGGGAACATCAGATCACTTGATGTTCCCAATTTTCTGATGGGAACATCAGACCATTTGGGAAGGCATCAGACGAGGGAGTTGGGAATGGTGGGGATGACGAGGGGACAAGAGAGGGGGTAATGGTGGGGAAGGACGAGGGGACGGGGGAGTTTGGGATGGTGGGGACGATTGGATGGGAGAATGGAGAATGGTGGGGAGGACAAAGGGACAGGGGAGTGGGGCATCGCGGGAAGGTAGAGGGGATGGTGGAGTGGGGAATAGTGGTGAGGACGAGATCACAGAGGAGTGGGAAATGAATGGGTAGCCGAGGAGACGGGTGAGGGGGGAATTGTGGGTAGGACTGGGGGGACAGTAGAGGTTGCTGTGGCTCAGCAACGCACATGGGTTGCTGAGCCACAGCAACGCGTGGCCGGGTACTGCTAGTATATATATATATATATAT
>NC_091194.1:37452458-37653214 GCF_040958095.1 Procambarus clarkii
AACCGGACACAGCGTAATGTACACACAATATGGACCAATCACTGTCGCATACATAACAAGCGGTAAATATTAATCATTAGTATTGGAGATAAAGCAAATACCATTATTTCGTATGGGGGCTATATTTTGCCTGGTCCATTTGACCGGTGTCTATTGCTGGCTGTCGTGTTTATCCGTCAAGCAGTGACCTGACGGCATGATATTGTTACATGTCACAGGGGCTCGTCGTGGAGGTGTTGGCCTCCGGGTACACCTATCCTGGTTGAAGGGAAGGGAACTATCAGGGGGAAAGCGTTAAGCCATTACGATTATATAGCACAGGGGAGGAGTCACGATAAGGATCTGGCGTGAACAGCGCTGAACTTAGTCTTATTCTATCTGAACATCATTGATCTCCCTCGTATACTGTATATCATTAAACTCCTTCCTATATCCTGAATGAACACCATTTTGCTTCATCTCATCCTGTATGAACAACACTGAACACTGTCGCACCCTGTATGAACAACACTGAACACTGACGCATCATGTATGAACAACGCTGAACACTGTCACATCCTGTATGAACAACACTGAACACTGTCGTATCCTGTATGAACAACACTGAACATTGACGCATCATGTATGAACAACGCTGAACACTGTCACATCCTGTATGAACAACACTGAACACTGTCGCACCCTGTATGAACAACACTGAACACTGACGCATCATGTATGAACAACACTGAACACTGTCACATCCTGTATGAACAACACTGAACACTGTCGTATACTGTATGAACAACACTGAACTCTGTCGTGTGCTGTATGAACAACACTGAACTCTGTCGTGTGCTGTATGAACAACACTGAACACTGTCGTGTGCTGTATGAACAACACTGAACACTGTCGCACCCTGTATGAACAACACTGAACTCTTAGCTATGTGTCATTAGTCAGTGCGAGGGTGGAGGTGATGATAGATCTGCCGTGTGTAAACCTGGTTGACCGCGTGTGTGTAGTTGCTATCTTCCACCTGAGGTACAGTGTGACCGCGTGTGTGTAGTTGCTATCTTCCACCTGAGGTACAGTGTGACCGCGTGTGTGTAGTTGCTCTCCCCCACCTGAGGTACAGTGTGACCGCGTGTGTGTAGTTGCTCTCTCCCACCTGAGGTACAGTGTGACCGCGTGTGTGTAGTTGCTATCTTCCACCTGAGGTACAGTGTGACCGCGTGTGTGTAGTTGCTCTCTCCCACCTGAGGTACAGTGTGACCGCGTGTGTGTAGTTGCTCTCCCCCACCTGAGGTACAGTGTGACCGCGTGTGTGTAGTTGCTCTCCCCCACCTGAGGTACAGTGTGACCGCGTGTGTGTAGTTGCTCTCTCCCACCTGAGGTACAGTGTGACCGCGTGTGTGTAGTTGCTCTCCCCCACCTGAGGTACAGTGTGACCGCGTGTGTGTAGTTGCTCTCCCCCACCTGAGGTACAGTGTGACCGCGTGTGTGTAGTTGCTCTCCCCCACCTGAGGTACAGTGTGATACGGTATTGAATGATAGTTGTTTTAAAATGTACTTTTTATATTTTTTTTAGTTTTATGATTACAATAATTTTTCGCTATATGATATTTTTTAATACAAAAAGAAATTGATCACCTGCTATATTTATATTGTCAGTTATAAATTAGTAGACTAAAGTCTCTCATATCGCCCGAAGCGTTGTAAATAATATAGATAAAAGACACAACTAAATAAAATTTTGTGTTGATCAGTGTACCAGCTACAAATGTTGGAGAGAAGTGACTGGAGTGTGAAGTTCGCATTATCGTTATAAGTCTCTGAGTGAAGCACATAAACACTAATGAAGGTCAAAAGTAACAGCAACTCTGTAGAAAATATGCAATCATCTGTAATAACAGAGATGTACAGGAATATGATGAGACTTTATTCCTTGCTGGACACTTATCAGAAAGGACAGAAACACAATTGGTTCTGTTGTCATGTGTGACTGTCCTCTTTTTGGCATACTAATAATATTAATGAATCCCCCTAACATGTTGTTGGGATATCTCGCAGTTTCTGTGATGCTCCATTAACATATCTTTCTGTTGCAGTAATAATAGCGTCAGCATCACAGCCTAATACTATTACAATATTACAGTGCTTCTTCATACCTTCTCTTCGTCGCTTCTCCGCAGGTTGTAACATCCGTGATCACTGTTGTTGTATATGGTGGGTGTGCGGGACACAGCCAGCAGCCAGCTGGACCATAGTCTCAATAGAGGATATACTCTCATACAACGACCCACTCACAGCCGTAATGACCAAACTTGGAGACGGGAACTTTGGCTCTGTGCAAGTTTGAGGTCACACTAGGAGGTCACGCTAGGAGGTCACGCTAGGAGGTCACTCAGATGATGTCAGCTATATTTTCCCGACGCTTGAGGGGAAGTGCGTCTTCACTCACGTATATGTATAAGTGATCACAAACACGTCCATGGCAAGTCGCACAGAACATTTTCCATGTTAAAAAAAGGAGAGCATAGTATTTTTAATTATTTGCACACACATTTCAGCCTTTCATAATCCCTTCATCTAAAAATAGGAAATATTTGTCTGCCTGTATGTGTGTTTGGAGGTCCGATGCTTCAGGCTAGCCTCACTAAATTTTGCAGAAGTAATGGTGTGATAGGAGACTTAGTGGCTTTAACAACCCCCCTGAAGAAGGCCACGACGCCAATGACCCTCCTCCATGAACTTTTGTGATGTGAAATATTCAGCCCAGAGTCCATAGATGTCATAATCATTTAAAATAATAAATTCTGAAATTTATTTTCAAAATACATGTACATATAACAGATTTACATTGTGGGCACAACCTTTTGGTTACATTGATTGGACAGAGGAGGATGTGGGCAAGAGGAAATGGGGGAAATGGGAGGAAAAGAGAGGAAATGGGTGAAGAGCATGCATGGGTAGGGAGAGAAGACCCAGGGAATGACCATGTGTGGGCAGGAAGGAAGGAGACGAGGAATGTATGTAGACCAACATGGGTGGGGGAAGGTTGTTCGGGTAGCAACCTGTTCTCTTAAAAATAACGGCACTTTTCGCTCCTATGCACGTTATGGCCAAATTTAGACGTAATTTGAAATGAAATCGACTCACAAAAGTGACGTACCGTTCCGTTTTCTGTTTGAGTCGTCCGGCTTACTCGGCAAGCTTAGAAGAGGATTCTTTCCATTAACGTTTTTCATAACGTTTTGGAACTTTATGACAATTTCCTGCCCACCTAACCTACCAGAGGACCCTTAACTTACTGTTATTGAAAAAAAATCCCAAATTTATATTCATTTTTTTTCATTTTCAAATTACATCCATATTCGGCCATACGGGCAAACGGCCAACAGCGACGTTCTTTTTAAGAGGACAGGTTGCGGGTATATAGTGAGGGTGTGGGAAGGGGCAGTTGAGGGTTGTACAGGTGGAAGATGGGGAGGATGTTTGATGGGAAGTAGACATGTGGGAAGATGTTTGCTGTAATGAGAAGGGTCCAGGACGGACCGAAACGTCGTCGTCCCTTCACTTTCTAGTGTGTGGTTTTGGTTAGCACATTACCACCATTTTATAATTCTAGAAAACAATTGCAATAAAAATGTGTTTCCAGCTAATAAATCCTCTTTACACGGGAGGGAAACTCTATGACTTAAAGGTCATTAGCGCGCTCGGAAGAGATTCGCACGTGACTGTTTATAACTTTAAAATTGAAAGCTAAACACTAGTTCAGTACGATGACCATCCGGGAGTCTTACAGTGAACAGCTGGACGGAGTCACACAACACCACTGTCGAGTGGTTTACGACAAGGATCACAGCGGTATTTAAGGTGTTGAATCCTAATTTTAGTTTAGTTTTCAAGGTGTGAGATTTTTATTTTCTTGACAGGTTATCAAAGAAATTGAGTCCTATTGATGTTACGTTAATCGTAACTACCTCGCAAGAGAGGCAGACCTTAAACAGCAAGAGCTGCCAGTGGCAGATATTTAATCTTAAAGCCTAAGATCATAGGACCGCGGGAGCAAACCGCCAGGCGAAACCACTCGGGTAACACCTGTCACTTAGGTCGCTGGCTCCTTCTAGTTAACAAACTAATAAAGGGTAGCCGACGGATTCTCACCTCTTATTTATAGAAGTGTGGTGCTGTGCAATGGACTCGAGCTTTAGATACAGACTTAATATGAACATAAGCAGGCAAAGCGTTGCAGAACATGAAATGTGGGACAATAAAATTGGAAGGTTTGACGTAAACGACCGTTTCTATAACAAAACAATTTATTTACAAAACAAGAACTACAACTACTACACAGTGAATTTACGTTACTTTACTGTCACTCCAGTGGCACATTAAAGAACAGCTAATCAACAGCCTGATGGACCCACGGTCTCCTTATCCCGTCGTCGCTGACTGAACAATGACACTAACTGAACAAAGTGGTGCCCACTGGTGACGCAAGCTTGCAATCAATATTGTCACGGCTTCACGGTGACCAATACTATAATCACAAAAACTTGACTGGCGCTCGCTGCCCACAACGAGATACCAAGTAACAAGGCGGTTAATCCAAGAATGATAACCCCTTAAAAAAAATCTTACGTTAACACTTGTCTCTCAGGACAACAAACAAAAGTTACTCTAATTGAATTTAAACAATTACGTTAATACACACGTGTCACAACGACACTTAAATGGCACCAATAACTCGTAAGTCAATTAATTACATCAACTTGAAAGTCAAGCATTCGGTGAGTAATTCCCAATTAATTACTGAATACAACAGCCTATTAATTCAGACGAGTATTGATAAAGCCTACTGTCTCTCAACTGACAGTTCACTTCCGGTCTTACGACAAGATTACCTTAACGAGGGTAGACTACTGTACCACACACAATGTTCCAATACTCCGTGTAAACAACAACATCAACACCTGGTGAATTCACTAAGTGGCGATTACTAATTATCTTTAATTAGCTACGAGTGCTTAATCACCCTGTCCGCCGACAGAGCTGATCAGTCCAACGAATTACAACAGCTTAATTACAGCGCAATTGACTCCGGTCATACAGACCGTCAACCCCTTACGTTAATTACTCAATTAACGACAGCTCGTTAACTCGTTAACACTACGTTAGTCTTTACTTGACAATTCCTCCACTGCGTGAACTTCACTGTGACAGTTGCCTTTACACGTCCCTACGTTAATCACAACAATGTTCAACGAACAAGTGACCTCGTTAAGTAAATCGTGACCCCCGGTGACGTTAACTGACTTTAATTCTCACGGAATCCTTCACAGTACACAACGCCTTCCACCAAGGTCAAACTTGTCTACGGTTTACACACGGTACAACACAGTACATCACAGTACAACACAGTACACCCTTGCCACTCACGGCAAAACTAGTAAATGACTTCCCCCAGTAAATTATACACCAATAATTCACACTCTACCACAACACAACAGTAAAATATATAACCAAGGGAAATCTCCCTGTTACCACTTTTCACTGCTGAAAAAGGGAATCAAATTACAGCGAATACATACACATAGAAAATTAACATGGAAGTAAATAACTCACTTTACCTCTGAATGTGTCACTAGGTGTCTTCACACACGTCATAAATCACAGTTGGGCCCAATCCTCAACTTGATGACAACCAGGGTAGACTCACACGTCTCCAATTCCCATTCACCTCCCCAGGTGGTCACAGGGACAGAGGACAGACGGAACACTGGGGGCGAACCCAGCTTCAGAGTTTTATTACCCAAACGGAAACAGTGTACTTACAATAATGATGTGGGGCCCCTCTTTCACTCACACATACACGTCAATCACACTCCCACTGCTGCTGCTGGATGATGACGTAGGCGTCCTCACTTCCTACACGTGGTCAAGGTGGAGCACAGGGTCCCAGACCACGGGGTGTTAGCTCTACACACACACAGAGACCAGGATGGCGCAGATACACCGGCTCAGGCAAGCCAGAGTTGCACACAACAGCAGGGATGCGGTACCACGCCCTTCCACTTGGCACGGTACCCCAGGATACGACGGTACACGGTGTTACGACGGTACACGAGATGGAGTCCTTCACTGTTCCTCAGAATTATAACATTTAAGGTTTCTCTCTCACTGAAACCCTCTCTAGCACGTCTTACAGCAGTATCTTCAAGCACAGATACGATCGACGGCGGATGTCGCTTTTATAGCCCGATAATTAACGCCTCACTCTCAGTCCAGTTGCTCTAAGATGGCGTCCCACAATTACGCGGCTAGATGACAAGTTCACACGGCTCGATACAGGCCTCTCTCCGCTTACCGGATTCTTACGCACGGCACACGGAAAGATAGCAAGATGTTGGCGTGACTTTAGCAACGTTGCAGGCGGATATTTCCCGATGCTTGGCCTAGCACGGGAAATACGTCGACAGGGTACAACGTCCAAGGTAAGAATGTCGTTTCCCGCCAATACCATGCCTGGGGTACCATGCAGTACCCCTCAGCGTCTTGGCCAATCACGGTCCAGCATTTCTGAGGCCCAGGCCCTCAGCCAATCGCGCACCTGCTCCATGACGCCACCCCCACTCACCCACGAGGTGGACACGTGATAGGGGGGTTGTCTACGGCCGTTAACCCCCCATACCTCCCTCTCTACACTTGACTTGTACAAAATTCCCTGAAATCAACTCCCTCCTGTAATTTCCTTCACAGACCTGATACAGCGATCAGAATGACATCAATGGCTAGCAAATGTCATGGGCTGTCCAACGACACCCAACACGACTGTGGAAAAGTTATATACAGAAAGTTGAATCACGGTGCACATCACCGGTGCACTATGCAATTTCGTACTCACTTCAGTGCACGAGAGAGCAGGGAAAATATGTCCCCTGACATCAACCTCCCACTAAGGGTTTATTTCACTGGAAGCGAAATACACCCCACCATTTTACCAGCTCGATGGTGCACTGTGCACGAGCTGTCACCCACACTTTGACAGCTCACTTCCGGCTGGGTAGTGGTGGGTGGAGACTCCGTTTTCTATGCGTCGTCGCCCTGAGAGACTTGGGGTGACTCCTCCGACTCGTCCTGGGTAGTGTTACCTGACTTAGGCGCAGAGTGGTGCTCGGCTCCAGGGCCAGGCTCTAGCCGGCTCGACGCCTCGAAGCTAGGCTGAACCCCAAGCTCCGCAGCTCCGGCTTCAGTCTGTGTCATACCGGACACACTAGCAACACCCTGGGATGGACTACTCGGAGAGACACTTTCTTCACTCTCCTCCGACCTTGATGACGCATCATCACGTTCCTCATAACGTTTTAACATGTTAACATGGTACTTCTTATTGACCCCCCTTACGCATATGACGTACGTCAATGAGTGACTGCACTCAGTGATGGTGAAGGGTCCCTTCCACTGCAGCAGGAGCTTGTTCCTGCTTGTAGGGAGGAGTAGGAGTACTTTATCTCCCACCTTAAACTTCCTCTCCCTGGCCTTCTGGTCGTACCTGTTCTTCTGGTACTCCTTAGCCTTGGCGAGTTCCTCCCTGGCCAACTTACACGTCTCTTCTAGACGGTTCCTCAAATCTATGACGTACTCATACGTCGTCTTGGTTTCTGGGGTACAGTCTTCCTCCTCCCATAGGTTCTTCAACACATGCAGCGGTCCCTTTACCGTGCGACCATACAGGAGCTCGAACGGTGAGAACCGGGTACTTGCCTGGGGTACTTCCCTGTACGCAAACAGTACCGGGTTAATGTACCTTGGCCACTCCTTGGGTTGCTCTATGCACATCTTCCTGAGCATTCTCTTTAGGGTACCATTAAACCGTTCCACCAACCCATTTCCCATAGCATGATAAGGTGTGGTGAATGATGACTGCAACATGAGTAGCCTAGCTACTTCCGCCATCATCTCACTGGTGAACTGTGCCCCCCTGTCGCTGTGTATCTTCTCAGGTATACCTAAGCGACTGAAGAATCCAACCAATGCTTCCGCCACTGTGACGGTCTCGATGTTCTTCAAAGGTGCCGCCTCTGGATACCGAGTAGCATGATCTACCATGGTCAGGATATATCTACTGCCGTCTGATGCCCTCGGCTCAATCGGGCCAATTATATCTACACTGACCATCTTAAATGGTTGATCAATGATGGGGAAAGGCTTCAGCTTCCCTGGCTGCACCTTACCTCTGTCAGCGGTGCGTTGACAGGCGTCACACGACCGAGTGTACCGCTGTACGTCCCCAGTCATCCCTGGCCAATAGAACGATGACTGAATTCGTTCACTGGTCTTAGCATGTCCCATGTGGCCCCCCATTACTCCCTCATGACCGAGAGTAAACACAGCTAGGCGGTGCTCTTTGGGGACCAGTAATTGTTCCCAAGTGTCCTGGGGTGTTTCCACCCTGCGTACTAGCTTACCCTTAACCTCCAAGTACTTATACTTGCGCTTATTCATGGTGAAGACCCTACCCTCTGCGGCATGTTCTCTCATCTTCCTGAGTGTGGGGTCTTTCCTTTGGGCTTCCTGGAACTCTTTAGCGCTTACTCCTTTCAAAGAATGTAGTTTCAGCGGCTTGTCCACCTTGGTGGGTTGCGCACTCATTGCGCGTGTGGTCACCGCGGCTACTAAAGCCTTGTTCCCCCTGGGAGCAGCAGTGACACCTACAGTCACCAGGGGTCTTCCCCCTCTCCTCTTATCTTCCTCCGAGGCGGTGACCCTTGCCCACCCCCGGGGTTGGCGGGACCTGGCTGGATCAGCTGATCGAGCCCCCACCCACCTCCTTGAGTTTCTTCCCGTTTTCTGTTGGCGGAAAGGAGCAGGCTTTCCCCGTTTTCCTTGCGCCTGCTGCCTCTGTTCCTTAGCCGGGGAGGAGGCCATGGCTTGGCTTCCAGCTGACTGGCGCGTGACGTCACCTCCAGCTGGTGTGGGTCCCGTTCTCTGTGAGTCACTTCCACAGGACCGACTCTTACCATTTGACACTCCAGGGGCGTTTCCCAACAACAACCCGTATACAGCGTCCTTGCATTTCACCGCTCGTATTTTACCTTTTACATATGGTGTGTCAACAATCAGAGATACCTCGATCATATCTATCTGTGTACCATCAGGGTATCTTACATGAATGGTTCTGCCTGTCTCGTTCCCAGGCTCGACAAGGCTCTCTCGGACCATATGGGTGGTAGCTCCCCTGTCTCGAAAGACCTTGGTCCACTTACCATTGACTAAACCTTTTGCGGTCTCCAGGGTGTGCTCCAGAGGATCACCTCCCTCGTGGGCACCCAGACCAGCAATTTGTGCGTGTGTTCCCCCCTTTTCTGCACGCTTGCTCTTCTTACACTGTGCTGCCTTGTGACCTGGCTGGCCGCAAGTAAAACAGCGGGGTCCACTGACCTTGTGTGGCTTATGGCTTACACTAGACTTACTCTCTTTAGGCCTAGCCCCGCTCCCTGAGGCTTGGTCATGACGTCGGTTCACAGATGAACCTCCCTGTCTAGGTCTGTGTGCCTCAGCCCACCTGTCGGCACATTCCGCCATAGCCTCATTAGAGACTATCTCATTCTCCTTGAGTTTAGCACGGAGCGCAGGTTCCACTGCCTCCAAGAACTGTTCTCTAGTCATCAGCTCAAACAACGTATTGTCTTCCGGAACGACGGCGTTGTTCAACTCAAGATAGCGCTTGAGGCTCGACTGCAGCCTCTGCAACATTGCCCGGTACGTCTCCCCTTGACGTACTCTGATCTGACGGAATGCTCTCATCATTCCATCGGCCGAAATGCCATAGCCTTTCATTAAGGCTCGCTTCAGGGCATCATAATCGTTGCACAAGGGAGTTCCCAAACCCTGGTATATACTTAATGCCCTTCCCTTCAACAATGAAGCTAGCGCTTGGGCCCAAGTTGACCTACTCCACTTCCCTTCCGTTGCTCTGCGTTCGAAGCGGTCAATGTATGCATCCATTGAATCCACTTGCTCATCGAAAGCCATAAGATTAGGCATTTTTATCTTAACAACTGGCCCCTCTGGGCCGGGCTCTGTGGGTTGGGTTTGGCTTCCCTTCCCAGCTGTGGCTTGCACCTTTGCAATCTTCAACTGGTTCTCTCTCTCCTGATGGGTATTCCACATTTCCATCACAAACTTAGACATCCCCTCTGCTGAGAGACCCATTAACCCAGCTTGTTCTCGCAGCATGTCTACAGTGAATGCCGCCTGGGGTTGTACAGTCCCCATTCTGGCTGGCGATTCCTGCATCAACCTACCTGCTGATGCAACATTACCTTCCACGAAGGTTTCTATTGGAATTCTTTGGTGGGGGCGCGACCTCCCACTAAGATCCTGAGGCGTACTACTTCTATCACCTCCTACCACGTCCACTACACGAAAGTCGGCTAGGAGATTTTCCTCATCCCCTAAATCACTTGCCGGCGTTTCGTTCGCCGAAGCGTAACTAGCATTAAGCCTTTCCGGTGACGCTTCTCTCTCTGACGTGTCCCCAGCGTCACGGAGTGCTGGCAACTCCTGACCGCCCCATGCCTGGCATATCTCCTCCACCCGGGCCCTGTGTCCCATCACGTACTGACGGCATTCCCTCTCCGTCCTACTACCTTCATCACCTGGTATCCTGCCATAGACAGACACATACAGATACACGTACTCTTTCCTATAATCCACAGACATACTGACAGTGTGTGTTGGTGTGTATACCTACTTGTGACAACTGTGACAACACACCCCCAACAATACTGTTCCACAATGTTCTGCAATTTGAGACTTTTTACTTTAATGATCAAAAGTCCGTGCATGGGCTCGAACCCAAGTGACACAGCCCCACGTTGGGCGCCAGATCTGTGAGATTTTTATTTTCTTGACAGGTTATCAAAGAAATTGAGTCCTATTGATGTTACGTTAATCGTAACTACCTCGCAAGAGAGGCAGACCTTAAACAGCAAGAGCTGCCAGTGGCAGATATTTAATCTTAAAGCCTAAGATCATAGGACCGCGGGAGCAAACCGCCAGGCGAAACCACTCGGGTAACACCTGTCACTTAGGTCGCTGGCTCCTTCTAGTTAACAAACTAATAAAGGGTAGCCGACGGATTCTCACCTCTTATTTATAGAAGTGTGGTGCTGTGCAATGGACTCGAGCTTTAGATACAGACTTAATATGAACATAAGCAGGCAAAGCGTTGCAGAACATGAAATGTGGGACAATAAAATTGGAAGGTTTGACGTAAACGACCGTTTCTATAACAAAACAATTTATTTACAAAACAAGAACTACAACTACTACACAGTGAATTTACGTTACTTTACTGTCACTCCAGTGGCACATTAAAGAACAGCTAATCAACAGCCTGATGGACCCACGGTCTCCTTATCCCGTCGTCGCTGACTGAACAATGACACTAACTGAACAAAGTGGTGCCCACTGGTGACGCAAGCTTGCAATCAATATTGTCACGGCTTCACGGTGACCAATACTATAATCACAAAAACTTGACTGGCGCTCGCTGCCCACAACGAGATACCAAGTAACAAGGCGGTTAATCCAAGAATGATAACCCCTTAAAAAAAATCTTACGTTAACACTTGTCTCTCAGGACAACAAACAAAAGTTACTCTAATTGAATTTAAACAATTACGTTAATACACACGTGTCACAACGACACTTAAATGGCACCAATAACTCGTAAGTCAATTAATTACATCAACTTGAAAGTCAAGCATTCGGTGAGTAATTCCCAATTAATTACTGAATACAACAGCCTATTAATTCAGACGAGTATTGATAAAGCCTACTGTCTCTCAACTGACAGTTCACTTCCGGTCTTACGACAAGATTACCTTAACGAGGGTAGACTACTGTACCACACACAATGTTCCAATACTCCGTGTAAACAACAACATCAACACCTGGTGAATTCACTAAGTGGCGATTACTAATTATCTTTAATTAGCTACGAGTGCTTAATCACCCTGTCCGCCGACAGAGCTGATCAGTCCAACGAATTACAACAGCTTAATTACAGCGCAATTGACTCCGGTCATACAGACCGTCAACCCCTTACGTTAATTACTCAATTAACGACAGCTCGTTAACTCGTTAACACTACGTTAGTCTTTACTTGACAATTCCTCCACTGCGTGAACTTCACTGTGACAGTTGCCTTTACACGTCCCTACGTTAATCACAACAATGTTCAACGAACAAGTGACCTCGTTAAGTAAATCGTGACCCCCGGTGACGTTAACTGACTTTAATTCTCACGGAATCCTTCACAGTACACAACGCCTTCCACCAAGGTCAAACTTGTCTACGGTTTACACACGGTACAACACAGTACATCACAGTACAACACAGTACACCCTTGCCACTCACGGCAAAACTAGTAAATGACTTCCCCCAGTAAATTATACACCAATAATTCACACTCTACCACAACACAACAGTAAAATATATAACCAAGGGAAATCTCCCTGTTACCACTTTTCACTGCTGAAAAAGGGAATCAAATTACAGCGAATACATACACATAGAAAATTAACATGGAAGTAAATAACTCACTTTACCTCTGAATGTGTCACTAGGTGTCTTCACACACGTCATAAATCACAGTTGGGCCCAATCCTCAACTTGATGACAACCAGGGTAGACTCACACGTCTCCAATTCCCATTCACCTCCCCAGGTGGTCACAGGGACAGAGGACAGACGGAACACTGGGGGCGAACCCAGCTTCAGAGTTTTATTACCCAAACGGAAACAGTGTACTTACAATAATGATGTGGGGCCCCTCTTTCACTCACACATACACGTCAATCACACTCCCACTGCTGCTGCTGGATGATGACGTAGGCGTCCTCACTTCCTACACGTGGTCAAGGTGGAGCACAGGGTCCCAGACCACGGGGTGTTAGCTCTACACACACACAGAGACCAGGATGGCGCAGATACACCGGCTCAGGCAAGCCAGAGTTGCACACAACAGCAGGGATGCGGTACCACGCCCTTCCACTTGGCACGGTACCCCAGGATACGACGGTACACGGTGTTACGACGGTACACGAGATGGAGTCCTTCACTGTTCCTCAGAATTATAACATTTAAGGTTTCTCTCTCACTGAAACCCTCTCTAGCACGTCTTACAGCAGTATCTTCAAGCACAGATACGATCGACGGCGGATGTCGCTTTTATAGCCCGATAATTAACGCCTCACTCTCAGTCCAGTTGCTCTAAGATGGCGTCCCACAATTACGCGGCTAGATGACAAGTTCACACGGCTCGATACAGGCCTCTCTCCGCTTACCGGATTCTTACGCACGGCACACGGAAAGATAGCAAGATGTTGGCGTGACTTTAGCAACGTTGCAGGCGGATATTTCCCGATGCTTGGCCTAGCACGGGAAATACGTCGACAGGGTACAACGTCCAAGGTAAGAATGTCGTTTCCCGCCAATACCATGCCTGGGGTACCATGCAGTACCCCTCAGCGTCTTGGCCAATCACGGTCCAGCATTTCTGAGGCCCAGGCCCTCAGCCAATCGCGCACCTGCTCCATGACGCCACCCCCACTCACCCACGAGGTGGACACGTGATAGGGGGGTTGTCTACGGCCGTTAACCCCCCATACCTCCCTCTCTACACTTGACTTGTACAAAATTCCCTGAAATCAACTCCCTCCTGTAATTTCCTTCACAGACCTGATACAGCGATCAGAATGACATCAATGGCTAGCAAATGTCATGGGCTGTCCAACGACACCCAACACGACTGTGGAAAAGTTATATACAGAAAGTTGAATCACGGTGCACATCACCGGTGCACTATGCAATTTCGTACTCACTTCAGTGCACGAGAGAGCAGGGAAAATATGTCCCCTGACACAAGGCTTTGTTGGACTCATTTATAGACACAGACACAGGTTACACAAATATGATCACATGTTCATGGAAACACTTCAGAGAGATTCCAAGATGTTAGGAATGACTCAGAGAATCATTTTCTCACATCATTGTAGTTCGTCGGAGTCTTTCACTTTCACTGATGTCTTTTGTTATATTGGTGTTTATTATGAACATTTCCAAAGGAGCTTTGGTAAGGGCCACGAGCCAAATCTTTAGATCTCTCAAAGATTCCAAATGTGCTTCTAAGGCTGGAAGATTCACTACAAGGCAGTGCTAATTGCTTCCACACATGTGGAATGATCTGAGCACTGTCTGAGCACTGTCTTATTGAGTCTTTTGAAGAGAAGTTTTACGTTGGGCAGTAAAGAGTATGTCTGTTTGTGTGTGCCTCTGGGCTTAGTCTATCTACTATTGGAAATTGCACTTGTTTCTAGGAGGTTGTTCCCCATTCACTGTTGGTCCACTGCCCCTTGTCCCTGTTTACATCCCATATATATATGGAATGTAAATAATATAATATATACATATTTAATTATACATAATATAATGTATAATTATATTAATAATTATACATAATATAATGTATAATATTCTACAGCTTCAAAATCAAATCTATCAAGAAGTACAAACCATTTATTTGTAGTACCAGTTATCAGGCTACAACAACAACAACAACAACAACCTTAAGTTGTCAACAACAACAACCTTAAGTTGTTAGAGGCAAAGGTAGAGTACGAGACCCTATACCATACATGTTGACTTTTTAAAACAGAAACTATGTCGCAGTCTGTGGGTATTCAATAAAATTCAGAAATTCCATATGCTCCATATAGCTACGCTTCAAGTCCCTGATAATAATAATAATAATAATAATAATAATAATAATAATAATAATAATAATATTAATAATAATAATAATAATAATAATAATAATAATAATAATAATAATAATAATAATGGAGAAACTTACTACAATGCCTGAGTGCTTGAAGGAAGGTGAAAGAAAGACCCAATAAGTGTAATAAAATCAATATATTTAATTAAATTCACTTTATATTATTGCACTTAAACATAAATTGGGTCTTTTCTTTACTTTCAAAATAATAATAATAATAATAATAATAATAATAATAATAATAATAATAATAATAATAATAATAATAATAATAATAATAATAATAATGAAGAATAAACATCACATGTGTAAATGTATTAATAAACCGAGTTTTTATATCAACTTACATCCTCTATCAAGGTGGTGTAAACAGTAAACGTTGTTTACAGTACCATGATATAGAATGTTGGTACTTCGGAAGATTTGCTTTAATTTAATAATATTTGTACATATGTAATGAATCGTTTCTTCGCCTTCATTAAAGCATGAGAGTTTTGCAAAGTTTCACAATAATATTATTATTACAATAATGATGATGATGATAATAATAATAATAATAAATACATAAAGATTATTATTATTATTGTTATGGAATATTTTACTTAGAATAATTATACAAAATATTGTATTTAATCCGCGAGTACATACATCAAACCAGTTTCTCCTTGCCTTGCAAAAAATTCCTTAATCTATCGCATCTTTTACTGACCATACATAAATAGAATTTCCTGCGCGTCTAATTTGTGGCTTGGTGCTTCCTGCAGGCACCGCCAGCTTGCACATTATTGACATGTGACTCAGTTCTCAGCGTCTACATGGATGAAGGAGCCAGAGCGGCTCTCTCACCATCCCTCCTGAAACTTGGATAAAATGGGAGAAAATAATTTCTTTCCATAGAGAAAGCAAGAAAGATATAGGAAACTGAAACAAAATATGAAATATATTTCTTTCTAATTTGTCTCGTACAGGGTTAATGTTAATTTGAAGCTCAGAACTTGAGAAAAATGGTGGACATGGCTTTTCTCATTTTGACAAAAAAAAATTCTCATTTTGGCAAAAATGCCTTTTCACATCTTGACAAAATGGCTTTTCTCATCCGGCTTGAGAAAAAATCTTCGCATGTTGATAACCATTATCAACATTTACGTCATCATTTTTATCGCCTACGCACTTGGATAGGAAAGTCTTGCATCCGCGTGTACTGTCCATTCATATGACTGAATTGAGTACTCTCTTAGAGACTGATTAGCCAAAGGACTGGCCCCAAAATCAGACGTGAAGACTGAAGCCTTTCTGGTTAACGTATCGGATCCGGTTCTGCCTGTCCGGTGTCTCTATCAGAATACATCATAAATTGGAAGACAAAGCAAGTGCAACAGGTCGCCGGTGAAGCTCGTAATGCTCTTAGCTTGGCTCAAGTTCACGCACTCCCTCACACATGCAAACATTCAATGCACCAATCATAAGCTCTTAAACCTAAATATACAAGAGCAAGAGTGTGTTTATTTATCGATACGTTTATACCTGTATCGAATTTCTCACATATACATACACGCAAACGCACTAAACACCCAGACACGTACAAATACGTTAACTGGAATACACTTTAAAACAAAGACATACAAATAGGAACTCACACACACACACACACACACACACAAATGTATCTTCATATCTTCAAATGTAGATATGATAGAGCCCAATAGGCTCAGGAATCTGTACACCAGTTGATTGACGGTTGAGAGGCGGGACCAAAGAGCCAGAGCTCAACCCCCGCAAGCACAATTAGGTGAGTACACACACACACACACACACACACACACACTCACACACACACACACACACACACACACACACACACACACACACACATACACACACACACACACACACACACACACACACACACTCACACACACACACACACACACACTCACACACACACACACACACACACACACACACACACACACACACACACACACACACACACACACACACACACACACACACACACACACACACATTATTAGTTTTAGAGATAATCTAAAGAAACTCACGTCGCTAGAAGACAGAAGAGTTAGGGGGGATATGATTACCACATACAAGATTCTCAGAATTGACGCTATTTAAAGAAAAGACGGGCTATTTAACACAAGGGGTACACACACTAGGGGACACAGGTGGAAACTGAGTGCCCAAATGAGCCACAGAGATATTAGTTTTTTTTTTTTAGTGTCAGAGTTGTTGAAAAATGGAATGCAGTAGGCAGTGATGTGGTGGAGGCTGACTCCATACACAGTTCCAAGTGTAGATATGATAAAGCCCAACATGCTCAGGAACTTGTACATCAGTTGATTGACAGTTGAGAACCGGGACCAAAGAGCCAGAGCCCAACCTCCGCAAGCACAAATAGGTGAGTACACGCACATCACAAACAGGATTTGACGCCCTGGCGATAGGTGACCATACTTCACCCTCCTCCCTCCCAGCTGATACTCTTCCCTCTCTCTCTCTCTCTCTCTCTCTCTCTCTCTCTCTCTCTCTCTCTCTCTCTCTCTCTCTCTCTCTCTCTCTCTCTCTCTCTCTCTCTCTCTCTCTCTCTCTCTCTCTCTTCCCTCTCACTAGCTCCCCCCCCTCTCTCTCTCTCTCTCTCTCTCTCTCTCTCTCTCTCTCTCTCTCTCTCTCTTCCCTCTCACTAGCTCCCCCCCCTCTCTCTCTCTCTCTCTCTCTCTCTCTCTCTCTCTCTCTCTCTCTCTCTCTCTCTCTCTCTCTCTCTCTCTCTCTCTCTCTCTCTCTCTCTCTCTCTCTCACTCTCTCTCTCTCTCTCTCTTTCCCTCTCTCTCCCTCTCCCCTTCTCTCTCTCTCTCTCTCTCTCTCTCTCTCTCTCTCTCTCTCTCTCTCTCTCTCTCTCTCTCTCTCTCTCTCTCTCTCTCTCTCTCTCTCTCTCTCACACATCTTTCTCTCATCTCTCTCCTCCCTTATCTCCCATCTCTCTCTCTCCCCCTCTCTCTCATCTCTCTCATCTAATCCAGGATTCCTATTCCTCCCTCTCACTCAGAGGATCAGGTGGAACAGGAATCCTGGATTAGGGGAACATTCCAGCAAATGTGGAATGAATTCAGTGAAGGACTGAGGGTAATGAGGGAGACAGTAACCAACCTGCTGTATGAACTAACGGCAGAGACGGAGGAGAAAAGAAGCCTGAAGGAGACTTCTCCCCAATACCAGACACAAACCATCCCTCAGGGAGATGGTGATGCTACTGTTAAGGGGACTTCTACAAAACAACTCTCATATGCAGAATTCTTTAAAAAGAGCCCTGAAGCTAGGTCTGATAGGGAAATGGGACAGGAGTCATTGCTGTAAACAACCGATAGCTTGAAAGGCGGGATCCAAGAGTCAATGCTCGATCCTGCAAGCACATATAGGTGAGTATATAGGTGAGTACACACACACACACACACACTCACACACACACACACACACACACTCACACACACACACACACACTCACACACACTCGGGAGACTGACGTCATAATAGGCACACGTGTCAGTAGGGTCCGCGAATAACATCAATACCTCGAGACATTGAAGTGGTACAGAGACAAGAAACATAGTTTCTTGTCACGGGAGTGTATACAAACGCAGTGATCACGTCTATAGTGAGCTCCTACAACGGTAGATCAATTTAGAAACCATAAATAAGGAAGAGTGGCCAAATCAGTGGTACCGTGGGACAGTTTAGCCAGGACCAACGATTTGCCTTGCCAAGTATTGTGTTGTGAAGTGGATTATAGCATACATAGTGATTGATCCCCCAAAGTGTGGGCACCGTTCAGGAATGTATACTATGTTGCGCATATTGATTGACGATCAGTGAGGAAGATAGCAACGAATAGTATTCCAGGAACACGTGGAGATAGTCAGGAGCACGTGGAGACAGCCAGGAGCAAGTGGATACAGCCAGGAGCACGTGGAGACAGCCAGGAACACGTGGAGACAGCCAGGAGCACGTGGAGACAGCCAGGAGCACGTGGATACAGCCAGGAACACGTGGGGACAGCCAGGAGCACGTGGAGACAGCCAGGAGCACGTGGAGACAGCCAGGAGCACGTGGATACAGCCAGGAACACGTGGAGACAGCCAGGAGCACGTGGAGACAGCCAGGAACACGTGGAGGCAGCCAGGAGCACGTGGAGACAGCCAGGAACACGTAGAGACAGCCAGGAGCACGTGGAGACAGCCAGGAACACGTGGAGACAGCCAGGAGCACGTGGAGACAGCCAGGAACACGTGGAGACAGCCAGGAGCACGTGGAGACAGCCAGGAACACGTGGAGGCAGCCAGGAGCACGTGGAGACAGCCAGGAGCACGTGGAGACAGCCAAGAGCACGTGGAGACAGCCAGGAGCACGTGGAGACAGCCAGGAGCACGTGGAGACAGCCAGGAGCACGTGGAGACAGCCAGGAGCACGTGGAGACAACCAGGAGCACG
This sequence comes from Procambarus clarkii, assembly GCF_040958095.1. Classification (NCBI taxonomy): domain Eukaryota; kingdom Metazoa; phylum Arthropoda; class Malacostraca; order Decapoda; family Cambaridae; genus Procambarus; species Procambarus clarkii. The sequence goes on from NC_091194.1 coordinate 37,471,791, forward strand.
TGGAGACAGCCAGGAGCACGTGGAGACAGCCGTGGACAGGCGACCAACCCCGTCATATGGACATCTCCTCAACCTCACCTAGGCTTGCTTGCTCGGGGTGAGCTGACGGCAGGTACTCCTCTCTAGGTCATCAATAAGGTGTACAGAGTGACTTAAAATAATTCATTTAAAGTGTACCTGAGATATTTAGACCTACAAACTCCAGTGGCTCATTCCGGGTACAGGTTCTTGACACTTAGATGCTACACAGGTCCTGGTGACCGTCCACCCATCCCACCAACTTCCCACGCATCACACTCTCCCAAGACACCCCCCGCTCTCCCTCCCCCTTATACACAAATGCCCCCGCACACACACACATACACACACACACACACACACACACACAGTGTGTGAGCAAAGAGTTACAGTGAGGGGGTGAGACCTCAGATTGGCGTGAAGTCACCAGTGGAGTCCCAGAAGGCTCTGTACTCGGTCCTATCCTTTTTCTGATATACGTGAACGAACTCCCAGAGGGTAAAGACTCATTCCTCTCAATGATTGCTGACGACGCCAAAATTATGAGAAGGATTAAGACAGAGGAGGATCGCTTGAGGCTTCAAGAAGACCTAGACAAACTAGAGGAATGTCGAACAAATGGTTGTTAGAGTTTAACCCAAGCAAATGTAATGTAATAAAGATAGGTGTAAGGAGCAGGAGGCCAGTTGCAAGGTATCATTTGGGAGATGGAATTCCTCAAGAGTCAGAAAGAAAGCAAGACCTGGGGGTTGATATCACGCCAGACCTGTCCCCCTGAAGTCCATGTCAAGTGGATAACATCAGCACCATATGCCAGGTTGGCTAACATAAGAACGGCATTTAGACACTTGTGCAAGGAATCATTCAGAATTTTGTATACCACCTATGTCAGACCAATCCTGGAGTATGCAGCCCCAGCATGGAGTCCATATCTAGTCAATCATAAGACCAAACTGGAAAAAGTTCAAAGGTTTGCCACCAGACTAGTCCCCGGGCTGAGAGGTATGAGCTACGAGGAGAGACTACCGGAATTAAACCTCACGTCGCTAGAAGACAGAAGAGTTAGGGGGGATATGATTACCACATACAAGATTCTCAGAATTGACGCTATTTAAAGAAAAGACGGGCTATTTAACACAAGGGGTACACACACTAGGGGACACAGGTGGAAACTGAGTGCCCAAATGAGCCACAGAGATATTAGTTTTTTTTTTTTTAGTGTCAGAGTTGTTGAAAAATGGAATGCAGTAGGCAGTGATGTGGTGGAGGCTGACTCCATACACAGTTCCAAGTGTAGATATGATAAAGCCCAACATGCTCAGGAACTTGTACATCAGTTGATTGACAGTTGAGAACCGGGACCAAAGAGCCAGAGCCCAACCTCCGCAAGCACAAATAGGTGAGTACACGCACATCACAAACAGGATTTGACGCCCTGGCGATAGGTGACCATACTTCACCCTCCTCCCTCCCAGCTGATACTCTTCCCTCTCTCTCTCTCTCTCTCTCTCTCTCTCTCTCTCTCTCTCTCTCTCTCTCTCTCTCTCTCTCTCTCTCTCTCTCTCTCTCTCTCTCTCTCTCTCTCTCTCTCTCTCTCTCTCTCTCTCTCTCTCTCTCTCTTCCCTCTCACTAGCTCCCCCCCCTCTCTCTCTCTCTCTCTCTCTCTCTCTCTCTCTCTCTCTCTTCCCTCTCACTAGCTCCCCCCTCTCTCTCTCTCTCTCTCTCTCTCTCTCTCTCTCTCTCTCTCTTTCTCTCTCTCTCTCTCACTCTCTCTCTCTCTCTCTCTTTCCCTCTCTCTCCCTCTCCCCTTCTCTCTCTCTCTCTCTCTCTCTCTCTCTCTCTCTCTCTCTCTCTCTCTCTCTCTCTCTCTCTCTCTCTCTCTCTCTCTCTCTCTCTCTCTCTCACACATCTTTCTCTCATCTCTCTCCTCCCTTATCTCCCATCTCTCTCTCTCCCCCTCTCTCTCATCTCTCTCATCTAATCCAGGATTCCTATTCCTCCCTCTCACTCAGAGGATCAGGTGGAACAGGAATCCTGGATTAGGGGAACATTCCAGCAAATGTGGAATGAATTCAGTGAAGGACTGAGGGTAATGAGGGAGACAGTAACCAACCTGCTGTATGAACTAACGGCAGAGACGGAGGAGAAAAGAAGCCTGAAGGAGACTTCTCCCCAATACCAGACACAAACCATCCCTCAGGGAGATGGTGATGCTACTGTTAAGGGGACTTCTACAAAACAACTCTCATATGCAGAATTCTTTAAAAAGAGCCCTGAAGCTAGGTCTGCAGTTAGGGAAGGTGCTATGGAAGTGGCCTCTTCTCAGGAAGCAGCTAGATGTACTAGCCAGCTGATAGAGCAAAAAAGAGCAGTAGTAATAATAAGCATTAAGTAGCAAACTAGAACCAATCCAGTGGAAAGGAGAGATAAAGACAAGAAGGAAGTTAATGAGATCCTTAAAGGAGTAAAGATGGACAGGGCTGACCAAAATATTGAAAATGTTTTCAGGATCGGATGGTACAACAAGGACAGAGACAAAGTAATAAAGGTGGTATTCACAAGAGAGAAAATAAAAGAGGACTTGTTAGCAAGGAAGAGTGGACTAGCAAATGTACAGAAGTTCAAAATAGTATTCCTGTAGAGGAATATGACAAGAGACGAGAGAATGAGGGCAGCAGCCACGAGGTGGAAGTACAGGGAGAGAGAAAGGAATCAGGGAGCCACAACCCCAAGCCCTACAATCCCAGAGGGGAGCGGGGAACCCTCCACAAGCAGCTCAACAGATACAGTGAGAGAAGCACCTCCCCCATCCTCCACCCAATAGATGCCCTACCTGCCCTAACCCCTGGTGCCCAAGGTGCCTACCTTGGGAACCCTCTCCCCCACTGCCCCCTCCCCCCTCCCAATGATCTCCCTTCACCCCCACCCACCATGCCATCCCTGAACTTCTACCCCCAAGCCCTCCATTCTCTCTCACCCCCCTTAAACATTCCAGCATCCCCCACTCTCCTGAGCCCTCCCTCTCCCACACTCTCCTATGCCCTCCCTTCTTCTTTATTCCTCTCAGCACTCCTTTTCCAATAGTCTCCTCCCCCCAAAAAACCTCCTTCCTTTTATGCCCCCCTAGGAGGACGGGTATTGAAAACAAAGGGCTGGCATTCCGAAAGGGACACTATGAGGAGATAAGAAAATTCCTAACAGATATAACATGGGAAACAGAGCTCATAATAATGATGGCCCAGGACATGATGGACTACATCACGCACAAGTGCAAGGAGGCAGCAAACAAGTTTGTCCCAGTCCAAAAGGAAAACGACGAAATGAAGATGAGAAACCTATGGTTTAATCAGAGATGTAGACTAGCTAAGCAGCAAAGTAAAAGGGCATGGAGAAACTATTGGAATAACAGGACACTTGAAAGCAGAGAAAGATCCCAGAGTGCCAGGAATGAATATGTCAGGATGAGAAGAGAGGCAGAAGGCCAATACGAAAATGACCTCGCAAGCAAGGCAAAGACTCAACCTAAATTGCTGCACAGCCACATCAGGAGAAAAACAACAGTAAAGGAACAGGTAATGTCATTAAGAATAGGGGCAGAAGAATTCACTACAAACGACAAGGAAGTGTGTGAGGAACTACTAAGAAATTCCAAGAGGTCTTCAACTTAGAGAAAGGAGAAATTCCAGAGATAAGAGAGGGAATAGTTAACCAGCAACCACTAGAAGAGTTTGAGATTACCAGCGGGGAAGTAAGAAAGTTGTTACTAGAGTTGGATGTGACAAAGGCTATAGGCCTAGATGGACTCTCCCCTCGGATACTAAAGGAAGGAGCAGAAGTACTGTGCCTACCACTTTCCATAGTGTATAACAAATCACTGGCAACAGGGGAACTGCCAGAAATTTGGAAAGCAGCTAATAGTCACGATATGCAAGAAAGGGGATAGACAGGAGGCACTGAACTACAGGCCAGTGTCCCTAACCTGCATCCCATGCAAGCTAGAGACGATCGTGCAAAGAATCTACCATCCTCCCCCTCACACAAACACCTCCCTCAGTACTGTAACCATTTTCACCACACACACAGTCACTGTAAGCAAAAAGTTGCACTCACAAAGCAAATCTCTCATATGGCAGCTCATTCTCCTGTTTAGATTGGAATTAATGTAGCAATGTGGACCATTGGACATATATCTTGACGAAAAAGACGATTAGAAAGTAGATTTTGGTAGAGTAGATAAAGCCAGCAAGCAATAACATACGGCACGGTGTCCATCCTGATGTAGTGGACAGGGAGGTTAACATATTTTTCTCTCGCCTTTCGGGATAGGGGGAGGTGCCGACCCATCACGGCACGGGTAAAATGCCCACCTTCCCCCTCCATACCTCCCCCCCCCCCCACCTCTGGCCTCTCTATTACCCATCTCTCAGCAAACACCGTGAAGGCGCCCACAGCTCCCAGCTAACGATTGCACCTCGTGATGGGGGCTCCGCGTCGCTGGCCTGGCGGATGGGGGCGATCCGCTGAACCCCCAAAGCCATACGCGGCCTTAGCTGTGTTGACTCATCTACTTTGAGGTTGGTTACCTTGAGGTGTTTTCGGGGCTTAGCGTCCCCGCGGCCCGATCCTCGACTAGTTCCTCCTCGTTGCTGGACTGGTCAACCAGGCTGTTAGTATCTAGCACATAGTTATTTAAGAACATGTTTAATGTTAATAAGCATAAACATACACTGATCAAATGAGTTACGGCAAGAATGTACGATTGTTGGGAACATGGAAAATTGTAAATAACAATGTTTAATTAATTTATTCATAAATGTAATAATGAAGGCACAATTAATTTCTCTTACTAACTGGAGAAAAATGTAAATGTAAATATTTACATATATACTTATGAAATAATCATTTATATTATAAATATATAATCATGATGGACGATTAGAGAGTAGATAACCGGAAAACGTTTTTTTTTTATTTCTGTTCCTAATTAAACCTCAACTAACTCTCCAAAGCCTAATACTCGCTATCTGAGGTCTAATACACTACAAATATTACCATAGTATACTAGGCATATTTAAGGTTGTGTTTAGCTTTATTTTTACGGGACTGTATAAAGTGAATAGTGCCAAATTCTATTCGTCAATTACGTCATTATATGTACGATGGTCAACATAGTTAAAACATTACTATCGAAACAGGAGAATGGGTTGCTTATCAACCTAAGTTTTAAATTCAAATATTATAATGCACTAACACACACACATTTAGGTACATCTGCCTTTGTGTAGCTACCGTAGACTATATGAAGGGGAATACAGAGTGTGTAAAAAAAAAACTAGCTAAGTGATACTAAAAATCCCCATCACATAGGAGGATTAGTCATACAGGCATGTGCAGGTATTTGAGCAAATGATAAAGTCTGCGGAATCGCCTCAGAATATTTAATTTTCACCGGGAACGAGAAGCTTGGTAATACTGATGGCCGATACAACTATCACAGGAGCCATTGTGACCGACCCCGATCTTCTATTACAATCCCCTGCAATCATCTGTAATCCAACACAGTTCAACGAGGCAAGCTCCATGTGTCTGGCCGCCAAAGATGAATAGAAAACTAATTATGTTTTATAGGCAAAGATGAAGCTGGGAGATGAAGCCCGACACAAGATGATCCATGGGAGAGGAAACACCCATGGCATCGGACAGAGAGGTAAGGGGGAGGGGATAGATTTGACACCAAACCTGTGACCAGTTTTCTAAATCAAACAAATTTTATAAGTTCTTAATACATGGTTTACCAACATAAGACATCTTAGCGCCTTAGACATATGTACATACGGTGTACGTGAGGCCAGTGTTAAGAGGATGAACTCTGTAATGGAGGGCAGCAAGAGACGATGGAACATTAGGCCTCAGTAAACTGTATCTTCCTTGAGTTTCAAAAGATAATTGATTCAGTACCTCATGCCACTTGGGCTGAACGGTAGAGAAAATGATTCGCTTCATGCAGGTCGGCGTTCAATCCCCGACCGTCCAAGTGGTTCGGCACTATTCTATCCCCCGTCCCATCCCAAAGCCATATCCTGATCCCTTCCAGGTGCAATATAATCATAATAGCGTGGTGCTTTTCCCAGATGGTTCCCCTTTCCTTCCCTGTTCCTGATGAATTCTTGGAGGACGAGATGGTGAAATAAGATCTGAAGATTTGGTATGAGAGAAAGCAGGAGGGGCAACATGCCCTGAAAAAGTGTCCTGAGGAACTCCAATGTGGGGCTGATTATAAGAGGAACGATACATCACTTGCGTCGAACTATCGTCCAAAAATAAGTAACACTGAAGAAAATAGAGACTAACAAACTCCAGAAGTGAGCATGAATGATTTCGCTAGAATTCTTTTCCAACTACTGTAAGGTAATGAAGATGGGAAAGGAAGAATGTAGACCCAAATATATTTATACCATAATGGAAAGCCAACTGCAGGAATCGAAAAATAAGAAAAAGATTCTGAGATAGATATAATGCCACAACAACCTCAGTGCCACCTATAAACAGGATAATATCGTTATCACATGGTGAGCTAGCCAACATTAGAAAGACATTTAAAACCATAAATTAGGAGGCTTATAAACAATCAATACAGCCTATTTTAGATTAACAAACGCATTAACAGAGCACCGTTTTGAACTCGGTACAATGAATTGCAAGAAAAAAATTAAAACAAAACACAGGTTTGCAAAAACATATTTTTGCAATAACTAAGCTTTAAGAATAAGTTTAGGGAACTAAATCTCACAACCCAAGAGGAGATAAGAAAGAAAAGGGATATGACCACAACATACATAATATGGAAGGAAATACACAAGGGGGACATCAAAGGTCTCCATATATGGAGAAAGTATGGCAAGAGAACAGAGGCGGAAACTGGAATTGTAAAGAAGTCAAAGAAAGATAAGAAAATACTGGTATCCTTCACGGATATTCAGCAAATATATTTCATTGAAAGAAGTTATAGAAGCCACCTTCTCCCACGACTTTAAAGCCAGATTCGACCAAAATATTTAAATTGTAACGCAAAAAGATACAAGAGTGTAGATAGATAGATAGACATACAGATAGATAGTGCATACAGAGCGCATCATCACTCCCTCCCCCGTACACACTCTTAACTGATGTTAGGAAAGCGCACACACACACACACACACAGCCTCGAAGCCTTGGGGGGGGGGGCCTCGTAGCCTGGTGGATAGCGCGCAGGGCTCATAATTCTGTGGGGCGGGTTCGATTCCCGCGCGAGGCAGGAACAAATGGGCAAAGTTTCTTTCACCCTGAATGCCCCTGTTACCTAGCAGTAAACAGGTATCTGAGAGTTAGTCAGCTGCCACGGGCTGCTTCCTGGGGGGTGTGTGTGTGTGTGGTGTGGTGTGAGAAAAAAAAAGTAGTTAACAGTTGACTGACAGTTGAGAGGCGGGCCGAAAGAGCAAAGCTCAACCCCCACAAACACAACAAGGTGAATACAACTAGGTGAACACAAACACACACACACACACACACACACACACACACACTTGTCGACTTGTCGACTTGTCTTGTGACCATCGTGTTGGGTGGACGTGGGTTGGGAGCTCCAGGTTCACTAGTGGAGTGGGAGGGGTAATCAGGCAACTTCGAAGTGAAAAAGTGTGTACAAGTGAATGAAAAAACCTTGAGTTTTGGCCAGAGCCATAAAGTAGTGAAGAAAAACAGTTTAAATAGCGTAATTCAAAATAGTTGTAGTATTGTGGCAGTGTGTAGTGTGGAGCAGACCTCACCGACCTCTGACCGCGTGACCTCACCCCGGCAGCAACCCTCCTACCACCACGGGGACGACGCTTGGAGATTCACTCACCTATTGTGTTAGCAGGACGGTAAGATACTTGGAACCCCTGTGGGTAAGGTTGCATTATAGCAATGACTAGGTCAGGAAGGGCGTCTAGGTCCAGCAGTATTATGATTGAGGAAGAAGATAGGTTTGTGGAGAAGATGATTGGGAAATTTGTAGAGAAGAGGGATGTTTGGATAGGTGATCTAATCCAGGGGATTAAAAGTGAAGTCTTTAATAAGATACAGGGCGAGGTTCAAAGACTCAAACAAGAGTTTATGGATTATATTCAAGAGGAAATCAGGAAGAGCAGGGTAGAATGGCAAGGAGAAATATCTAGGCTTACTAATGAATTTGGCAGGAATAAGGGAAGCTTGGCAGGGGAAGGGGAAGTAGTAGTAGTAGGTGGAGTAGCGGGTGTAGGAGGGGTGGGGGTCAGCCAGGGAGAGGGCCACCAGCATGACCCTGAACTGAGAAAGAGGACAATCATAATCCATGGATTACTTGAAGCCAGGGCACCATCGAGGCAGGAAAGGATGGAGATTGAGGATTTGGAACTACAGGGGATCTTGAGAGACATGAGAGCCCAGATGGCAGGGAATGAGGTGCAAGTCCACCGACGCATTGGACCATACAACTGTAACAGGAAACGACCTGTCCTGGTACAGTTCACTAACGAAGAGGCAGTGGATTACATACTGCATCACAAACACCTACTCAGAGGTAGCGAAAATTACTACAACGTATTTATTGACAAATTCATGACGAAGGAGGAACAGATTGCCCACAGAGCAAGCAAACAACAATACGACTCTTCCCATTTGAGCGCAGCTACACACCCCAGTGCTAATCCACCCCATGCTAACCAGCTCACACGTGCTTCTCAGGTCACCCCTTTCCCAAATCAGCCGCCCCTGCTTATCTCCCCAGCACATCCCTTGACCCCTCTGACCCCACTGGAGTCAAATTCATCCCACATTCCAAGGACCCCCTCATCACCTCAACCCCCAAAACCCGTCCAGCCCTCGTCCCCTCAACCCCCAAAACCCACCCAGCTCTCATCTCCTCAACCCCCAAATCCCATCCAGACCTCATCCCCTCAACCCCAAGAACCCACCCAGACCTCATCCCCTCAACACCCAAAGCCTACCCTGCCCTCACCCCTCCTCATCCCCTCTCCTTCCATGTGACCCCCCACCCTTGCGAGGGAGGTGGGAGGTCCCCCCCACCCCCTCTATCCATCCCCCTCCCAACCTCTCAACCTCTATCTGTCTCCCAACCTTACGCCATCTCCCAACCCCTCTATGCCCTCCCTAATCTTCAGACCCAGTATGCCCTTCCTACTCCAGACCTACCTACCCAGGCCCTACCCCAGACCCTCCTACCTACCTTCCTAGAAGCCCAGCCCCCAGTAGCCCCCCAAGCACCCCTCCTGAACTCTTTCACCCCCCATACACCCCCCGGACCCCCCCAGACACCCCCTGGATCCCCCCGGACATCCCCCGGACCCTCCCCGCCCCCAGTCATCCCCCAGACACCCCCCAGATCCCCCAGATCCCCTCTGCCCCCAGTCACCCCCCAGACATCCCCCAGATCCCCCCAGACCCCCAGAGAAAGGGAGAACTCTGGTACAAGAGTTTCCATGAAGAATCTCAAGGTTTGGTACACCAATGCTGATGGGGTATCTAATAAAGCAGAAGAGATAAAAGAAAGAGTGAGTGAAGCAGATCCTGACATAGTTGCAATTGTGGAAACTAAAATTAATGACATGATCTCAGATGCAATCTTTCCTGAAGGGTACCAGGTGATACGAAAAGAGAGGACACAGAGACAGGGAGGGGGAGTAGCACTCCTAATAAAGCGGAAATGGAAGTTTGAAGACCTGGGAAATCGAGTTACCAATGAGTGCACAAGCTTCATACATGGAACTCTGACAGTAGATGGGAGGAAGATTGTGATCATGGTAATCTACAATCCCCCACCAAACAGTAGAAGACCCAGGCAGGAGTATGATGACAACAACAAAGCATGTATAGATGAACTGCAGAAGGCAGCAACACTAGCCCACAGAATGAGAGCGAAGCTGCTGATCATGGGGGACCTAAATCATGGAGAGATAAATTGGGAATCAAGGAATCCCCATGGAGGGGATGAAACGTGGGGAGCAAAATTAGTAGATGTTATAGACAGGAATTTCCTGACACAACATGTGAAGGAAGACACAAGGGAAAGAGGAGGAGATGCACCGAGCCTATTAGACCTGATTTTCACCCAGAACGTAGAAGATATCGAGAATTTAGAGCATGAAATACCTCTAGGGGCCAGTGACCATTGTGTCCTAGTCTTTGACTACATGATGGAATTCAAAATTATGACCATGGGACAAGAGATCTGGGAAAGGAGAGCTGACTACAGGAAAGGGGACTATATGAGGATAAGGGACTATCTGGGTGAAGTGCAGTGGGAGGAAGAAATTAGAGGAAAAACAGTCCAAGATATGATGGACCTAGTCATACAGAAATGCCAGGAGGCCGAAGAGAGATTTATACCAACGGTAAAGGGAAAAAATAAGAAGGAATATAATAACCCATGGTTTAATAGACAGTGTCAGGAAGCAAAAATGGCCAGCAGGCGGGAGTGGAGGAAGTACAGAAGACAAAGAACAGAGGACAACAGAAGCAGATACAACAGAGCTAGGAACGATTACATTAACATAAGACGAACATCGGAAAGGGACTATGAGAACGATATTGCAATCAAAGCGAAAAAACAACCTAAGTTACTACACAGTCATATAAGAAGAAAAATGTCGGTGAACGACCAAGTGACAAGACTAAGGAAGACAGAGGGGGCATATACTGAAAGTGACAAGGAAATCTGCGAGGCACTGAATGCCAGTTTCCATGGAGTGTTCACTACCGAGCCTGAGCAGCTTCCATTGTTGGAAGGGGTTACCCTAGATGAAAGACTATCAGATATAGAGGTGACAGCAGAGGAGGTAATGAAACAGTTGACAACTCTAGATGCAACTAAAGCAGTTGGACCAGACAAAGTATCACCGTGGATACTAAAAGAAGCAGCACAGGCCCTCAGCGTGCCTCTGGCAATGATCTTTAATGAGTCACTTATGTCAGGAGAATTGCCCAGTTGCTGGAAGAAGGCAAATGTCGTGCCGATCTTCAAGAAAGGAGATAGGGAGGAGGCACTTAACTACAGACCTGTATCACTGACAAGCATCCCCTGTAAAATACTGGAAAGAATAATTAGGCTACGACTGGTTGCACACCTGGAGAACATTAGGTTTGTGAACAAACATCAACATGGGTTCTGGACAGGGAAATCGTGCCTAACAAACCTTCTGGAATTCTATGATAAAATAACGAGGATAAGACAGGACAGAGATGGTTGGGCAGACTGCATATTTCTGGACTGCCAAAAAGCCTTTGATACAGTACCGCACATGAGACTGCTGTTCAAGCTCGAGAGGCAGGCGGGGGTGGGGGGAAAGGTCCTAGAATGGATAAGGAACTACCTAACAGGAAGGAGCCAAAGAGTTACGGTAAGGGGCGAGAAGTCGGACTGGCGAACAGTAACAAGTGGAGTACCACAAGGATCGATGCTGGGACCAATTCTATTTCTTGTATATGTTAACGACATGTTTACAGGCGTAGAGTCCTACATGTCGATGTTTGCGGATGATGCAAAGTTGATGAGAAGAGTTGTGACAGATGAGGATTGCAGGATCCTCCAAGAGGACCTGAACAGATTGCAGAGATGGTCAGAGAAATGGCTACTAGAATTCAACACGAGCAAATGTAAAGTTATGGAAATGGGACTAGGAGATAGGAGACCAAAGGGACAGTACACAATGAAGGGGAACAGCCTACCTGTAACGACGCGTGAAAGAGACCTGGGGGTGGACGTAACACCTAATCTATCTCCTGAAGCACATATTAATAGGATAACGACAGCAGCGTACTCTACACTGGCAAAAGTTAGAACATCATTCAGAAACCTAAGTAAGGAGGCATTTAGGGCGCTTTACACTGCCTACGTAAGGCCAGTCTTAGAGTATGCCGCCTCATCATGGAGTCCCCATCTGAAGAAGCATATAATGAAACTGGAAAAGGTTCAGAGGTTTGCAACGAGACTCGTCCCAGAGCTACGAGGGATGGGGTATGAAGAGCGCCTGAGGGAACTGTGCCTTACGACACTAGAAAGAAGAAGGGAGAGGGGGGACATGATAGGAACGTATAAGATACTCAGAGGAATTGACAGAGTGGACATAGACGAAATGTTCACACGGAATAGTAACAGAACGAGAGGACATGGATGGAAGCTTGAAACTCAGATGAGTCACAGAGATGTAAGGAAGTTTTCTTTTAGCGTGAGAGTAGTGGGGAAATGGAATGCACTTCAGGAACAGGTTGTGGAAGCAAATACTATTCATAATTTTAAAACCAGGTATGATAGGGAAATGGGACAGGAGTCATTGCTGTAAACAACCGATGCTCGAAAGGCGGGATCCAAGAGTCAATGCTCGATCCTGCAAGCACATATAGGTGAGTACATATAGGTGAGTACACACACACACACACACACACACACACACACACACATATCGGGTCGAGGCAGCCGTGTGGGAGGGTCGAGGGCTTGAGGCTCCGCATTAATCGTCCATAAAATCGGGCTTCTTAGGTTTACAGTGATTGATACAGAACTGGGATATCACAAAGTGTATAACCGCACATAGAAAAAATAAACACAGTGATATCACTAGAACTTTTGTGTTAAACATAATAATCACAGCTCCAGGCCACGTGGGGAGCATAGAGCCAGAGGCCGATGTTTACATATTGGTATCAAGGTGTACTTCGAATATAGTGAACAGTGATACAGTAAATTAGTGAACGGTAACACAACAGGCGAAAGGATACAGCATACTGAAACAACCAGCAGGAACGATCCACTGGCACTCAGTGGAAGAGTGGGACTCCGCACCACGTGGAGAGACGACGACTCCACCGAGGACCTCGACATAAGGACATCATTATAAACTCACCTGGTAGTGTGAGCGGGACGGTGTTGGCCGGTGAGTACTGCCTGCTTCTGTCAGTTAACTGATGTACAGTGAGGTCAATCATAAGAGAAATCTTGTTCAGTTTATCATATATATTTAGACTCTCAAAGTGGCTCATTCCGGGTAGATGTGTGACACATTGGAGACCCTCGTGACACGCACATGCACAGCAGACACATACACAAGCAAACACACACAGTAAAGCGATGGAGTAAATCAAAATACGAAACGTTTGTACTTATGTAAAACATCACTCCAGTCACGGGATAACCCCCCACCCCTCCCCCTCTTTCCCACCCCATCTTTCTCGAAACCCTCCTCCCCCTCCCCCATGCATGGGAACCGGCTAGATAGCGGCCTTTGACACTTAGTTGACAACTGTGGGACAACTGACCATACCTCCTATCTATCACTCTCCTCCTCCTCCCCCTCCTTCCCCCTAAGCATACACAAATAGTTCTCTTCTGTGCCTCTCCCCCTTTTCTCCCAATATCTCTACCTCTAACCTCCCCCATACACTTACTCCGCACGCACACGCACACACGCGCACTCACGCACGCAAGCACACACGCACGCTCCCCAACTCACTCTAACAAAATACTCCCCCCCCCCCCCACTCCCACTTCCCCCTACAACTGACCAGAAATACACACACACATACATCACCCCCCCCCCCCTTTTCACACTGCCTCTGTAGCATGCCAGATTCCTCCCCCCTACACCCAAACCCCTCCCACACAGCGGGACTCCCTCCCACTATCTGACCACCTGACCTGAAGTGACATCTCCGCCCCTCCAACCCCCCCTCCCCAGTTTCCCAGGCGTCCCCTCCCCTACAAACACACACACACACACACAAGCCAACATGCACGCACTTGCACACACACGCACAAACACACACATATAACAAACACACTCATATACACAAACACGCGCACAAGAAAAAGCCAGGACGTTTTTATCACTCAGCCAGGGAAAATGATGGAGGGACATCACCAAATACAGGGACAGGGGAGGGTGGTGGATACTATTTTTGAATGGCTCAAACAGACATTAGGGGGATTTGGCAGAGACTTGCAGGCAATGCAAACATTAATACAGAACCAAAGGAGTGAGTTAGAGGAAGCCAGAGAGGAGATAAAGAGACTCGGGGAAAATCAGAATTCAAACCAGCACAGGGTATGCAACCTCCTGGAAACAGGGGACGAAGCTGATGGAAGGCTCCTCCCAGGGGGACTCTTTTTTGCAGAAATACTGCAGAACAGTCTGAGTGCCAAGGCCGCTTTAGAGGCAGCAGCTATGAAAGCAGCTACCTCACAGGAAGCTGCAAAATGCACTGAACAAATGCTGGAAAGGAAACGAACAATTATAGTTGTAGGAGTACAGGAACCAGAGGGATCCAATCGGGAGGAGTGGAGAAGGAGGGACCGAGCAACCATGACAGAGATCTTGGAGGGACTGGATATGGAAGAGGTAGATGGAAACATAGAGAAGGTTTTCAGGCTGGGCATCTACAAGAGGGAAAGGAAACGATTGATAAGATAGTGCTCACGAACGAGGCAACAAGGGAGAAAATCCTATCCAGGAAGAGCAGACTTGTGAGGTTAGGGGGATACGAGGACGTCTTTCTGCAAAGGGACATGACAAGGGAGAAGAGAAGGAAGGCTGCAGAAACAAGAAGGAGACGCAGAGAAAGGGGTGGGGATATGGGAGCCACAGGTCTCAGCTCAGTGTCTCCAGGAACCTCAGAAGGGAGTGGGAGTCCCCCCACCAGCAGACCACCGTCCCCAGGGAGGATTGTAGCAGAAGCCTTCCACCAACCAACACCTCAGCCATCCCCCACCAATCACTTGCACCTCCCCAGACAGTAAGGTCCCCCTTCAGACCATGCTCCCCAGATGGGAGGGGGGGGGGTAGAACCACCATCCTGGGTACCCCAGGACGGTGGGGTAGAACCACCATCCTGGGTACCCCAGGACGGTGGGGTAGAACCACCATCCAGGGTACCCCAGGACGCGGGGGTAGAACCACCATCCAGGGTACCCCAGGATTGGAGGGGGGTTGAACCACCTTCCAGGGTACCCCAGAACGATGGGGTAGAACCACCTTCCAGGGTACCCCAGAACGATGGGGTAGAACCACCTTCCAGGGTACCCCAGAACGATGGGGTAGAACCACCTTCCAGGGTACCCCAGAACGATGGGGTAGAACCACCTTCCAGGGTACCCCAGGACGCGGGGGTAGAACCACCATCCAGGGTACCCCAGGATTGGAGGGGGGTTGAACCACCTTCCAGGGTACCCCAGAACGATGGGGTAGAACCACCTTCCAGGGTACCCCAGGACGGGGGGGGGGGTAGTACCACCATCCTGGGAACCCCAGGACGGGGGGGTGTGAACCAACATCCAGGTTAACCAAGAACTTTGGTTCTGCCTCACCGTCCTGAACCAAAGATTTTTCCATATACAAGAATGAGTTTGGGTGGATCTATATAGGAGCTGCCTCGTGTGGGTCAATAAGCCCTGTGATGTTTTCTTAATTCGTGTGTTGCCAAGTTCTTACTTAAATTTAATCTGTTTCATCCTTGACAGAACAATTTCTTTGTCTTTTCTTTAACAGTATAATTTCTCCTGTCTCTCCCTTGACAGTCAAATTTCCGCTCTCTTTCATGACAGTAAAACCCAAAACAAAGCCACCAGTTGCTTTAAGATGTGATAACTCTCGGCCAGCTGTCACTCATTCATCGTAATAATAATAATTTGTTAAGGCTTCCCAAGACGTTTCACCACATTTACATCCGAACTGACAGACTTTTTTATCCGGAAGGTGATAACAACCACATGGCATGTGTTATTTAACTAACGCTGGATAAGAAAACATATTAACGGATGAAATTAGATTTAATTATATCCTGGCCTGTCGTGGCTCTGAGTTTTATGTATATTTACTTGTGTTAATTTATGAGCCACAAAGCACGTGGTGTGTTATGTGTGAGCGTTATTACTGAAGCTCCCGAGAAGGTCTCACGTGGTGTGTTATGTGTGAGCGTTATTACTGAAGCTCCCGAGAAGGTCTCACGTGGTGTGTTATGTGTGAGCGTTATTACTGAAGCTCCCGAGAAGGTCTCACGTGGTGTGTTATGTGTGAGCGTTATTACTGAAGCTCCCGAGAAGGTCTCACGTGGTGTGTTATGTGTGAGCGTTATTACTGAAGCTCCCGAGAAGGTCTCACGTGGTGTGTTATGTGTGAGCGTTATTACTGAAGCTCCCGAGAAGGTCTCACGTGGTGTGTTATGTGTGAGCGTTATTACTGAAGCTCCCGAGAAGGTCTCACGTGGTGTGTTATGTGTGAGCGTTATTACTGAAGCTCCCGAGAAGGTCTCACGTGGTGTGTTATGTGTGAGCGTTATTACTGAAGCTCCCGAGAAGGTCTCACGTGGTGTGTTATGTGTGAGCGTTATTACTGAAGCTCCCGAGAAGGTCTCACGTGGTGTGTTATGTGTGAGCGTTATTACTGAAGCTCCCGAGAAGGTCTCACGTGGTGTGTTATGTGTGAGCGTTATTACTGAAGCTCCCGAGAAGGTCTCACGTGGTGTGTTATGTGTGAGCGTTATTACTGAAGTTCCCGAGAAGGTCTCACCATAAACAAAGCTGAATATTTACGGCTCAGCTTAAGCTGTTGTTGTTGGGTGTTTCTCTTTCTGTTTTATTATTTTTATTATTTTTATTTTTTATAAAATATAAAAAACATTTAAACAAATTTATATATGATATTTTTTTTATTTGTTATTTTTTATTATAAAAAATAACTTTATAAAATATTCAGCGAAACTTTGTGTGTCGATATTTATGTAATAATCATTTTCTCTCTCTGTCTCTCAGTGCAACCTGTCATTCTGTCTGGGCAACCTGTCAGTCTCTGTGTAACCTGTCAGTCTGTCTGGGCAACCTGTCAGTCTCTGTGTAACCTGTCAGTCTGTCTGGGCAACCTGTCAGTCTCTGTGTAACCTGTCAGTCTGTCTGGGCAACCTGTCAGTCTCTGTGCAACCTGTCAGTCTGTCTGGGCAACCTGTCAGTCTCTGTGCAACCTGTCAGTCTGTCTGGGCAACCTGTCAGTCTCTGTGCAACCTGTCAGTCTGTCTGGGCAACCTGTCAGTCTCTGTGTAACCTGTCAGTCTGTCTGGGCAACCTGTCAGTCTCTGTGTAACCTGTCAGTCTGTCTGGGCAACCTGTCAGTCTCTGTGCAACCTGTCAGTCTGTCTGGGCAACCTGTCAATCTCTCTGTGCAACCTGTCCTCTCGAATGATACACTGTTAACTTTCAATCATAAAGGCTCGTTAAGTTGACGAGCTGTTAAGTTAGACACACATATATTGTGTGCGGTATGATAACTCCAGAAGACAGGGAACTCTCTCTCTCTCTCTCTCTCCTCGGTCGTAAGAGACACAGTGAAGTACATAATAAGGTGTTCTTCTTCTAGTTTTAAATGTATCAGACAATAATATCATTACTTGAAGCTATTTTCAGTCCCACTGGAGCCATCGAGTGTGCGTACGAATCTTTTTGTGCTTGCAGCATCGAGCTCCAGCTCTCGGACTCCGCTTTTCTATCTGGTTGTCAAAGGCAATGTCGTCTTACATATTTCCATATCATAACTGATTTTAAAGCCATGAATGGTGTTTGGTTATACAACCAAACTCTTTACTTAGTTCCATATCTCCTCTCTAACTCTGAAGGGAAACTTGTTAACATCTTAATGACACATCTGAGGCTCAAGTTTCCGTTCGTGTTCTCTTGCTCTACTGGGATTCATTATGAACATTTCCTCGTTTTTTTCCACTTTGAGAAATCCACCTAAGTATTTATTATGTCTCTATCATGTCTTCTCCCTCATCCATTCTAGAGTCATTAGGTTTAATTCCTTTAGTCTCTCATAACTCATCCCTCGCAATTTTCTAACAAGTCTCGTTGCAAATTTCTAGACCTTTTCGAGTTTCTTTAAATGTATTTTTAGGAGGGGGGCGGCATTTTCTAATCCTGGTGTCACATTGGCGGTGTTGAACGATCTAAAATTCTCCATTAAGTTCCTGAAAGAAGTTCTAACTTTCGCTAGGGTTAAGGTGCTGATGTTATCCTATTTTTCACGAGCCTTTGGAGTTATGTTTAGTGTGATGTCCACTCCCATGTCTCTCACTAGTCGTTATGAGGAGGCAGTTTCCCTTCATCGTTTACTGCCCCTTCGGTCCCTTGGCTCCTGTTCCCATTTCCACCATCTTACACTTGCTGGTGTATGGGTCCCTGGACCGATCCTTGAGGTAGTCTGGTTGTTATCTTACTCCAGTCGGATTTCTCGCCCAACACCGTCACTCTCTGACTCCAGTCAGTTAGGTAATTCCTTGCCTGTGTCAGTGCTCTTCCGCTTACTACTCCTGACTGCCTCTCAAGTTTGTATAGTAATCTTTTGTGCGATACACTGTATCAACGGCATTTTAGTAGTCGAGAACCACGCTCTCTGCCCAACCTTCTCTGTCTTGCCTTACTTTGTTTACCTTATCACATAACTCGAGTCGATTCGTAGTCAAGATTTCCCTTCCGTAAAGCCTTGTTGATGTTTGCGTACAAACTTAATTAACATTATTATTCTTTCGAGTACTTTGCCGGAGAGGTTAGTGACTAACACTGGTCTGTAGATAAGTGCCTCTTCTCTATCTCCCTCTTTGTAGCTCCCACATTTGCCTCTTACCAGCAGCTGGACAATTTTCCCTTTGTAAGTGACTCATTAAAGAATAGTGCATGATGAACGCTGAGTGACTGTGCCTCTTCATTAATGATCCAAGGTGATCCTTTATCTGGCCCCTGAGCTTAAATGGCAAGGACCTTGTCATTGAAGCTACTCAGTGGCAGCTCCGCCAACCGACTTGTGCTGGACGGTAGAGCGACGGTCACGCTTCATGCAGGTCGGCGTTCAATCCGCGACCGTCCAAGTGGATGGGCACCATTCCTTTCCCCCGTCCCATCCCAAATCCTTATCCTGATCCCTTCCAAGTGCTATAGTCATGATGACTTGGTGCTCTCTCCTGATAGTACACTTACCCTGGTCCATTAACTTTACTATCGTCTAGTAATGCTAGTTGCTTTATTACTTGGGGGTTTCCTCAATATTTAATGGCCTGGCGTTAGGGGTCACCTGGTGACCTATTACTGGGAGGTGTTCATACTGAGCTGTGAACACCCCGCCGACGCTGCCACTCACCTCCTCATACCTGAGTCATCTTACATTTATATGACTTTTGTACGAGTGTTGGATGTTTGTTTGTTTGTTTTGGAAACAATAATTTTAAGAGTTTCTTTCAGAAAATTGATTTATCTCACCACACATCTCCCCTCTAACTCCCCCACACATCTCCCCTCTAACTCCCCCACACATCTCCCCTCTAACTCCCCCACACATCTCCCCTCTAACTCCCCCACACATCTCCCCTCTAACTCCCCCACACATCTCCCCTCTAACTCTCCCACACATCTCCCCTCTTACTCCCCCACACATCTCTCCTCTAACTCTCCCACACATCTCCCCTCTAACTCTCCCACACATCTCCCCTCTAACTCCCCCACACATCTCCCCTCTAACTCCCCCACACATCTCCCCTCTAACTCCCCCACACATCTCTCCTCTAACTCCCCCACACATCTCCCCTCAAACTCTCCCACACATCTCCCCTCTTACTCCCCCACACATCTCCCCTCTTACTCCAACACACATCTCCCCTCTAACTCCCCCACACATCTCCCCTCTTACTCCCCCACACATCTCCCCTCTTACTCCCCCACACATCTCCCCTCTTACTCCCCTACACTTCTCCCCTCTTACTCCCCAACACATCTCCCCTCTTACTCCCCCACACATCTCCCCTCTTACTCCCCCACACATCTCCCCTCTTACTCCCCCACACATCTCCCCTCTTACTCCCCCACACATCTCCCCTCTTACTCCCCCACACATCTCTCCTCTAACTCTCCCACACATCTCCCCTCTAACTCTCCCACACATCTCCCCTCTAACTCCCCCACACATCTCCCCTCTAACTCCCCCACACATCTCCCCTCTAACTCCCCCACACATCTCTCCTCTAACTCCCCCACACATCTCCCCTCAAACTCTCCCACACATCTCCCCTCTTACTCCCCCACACATCTCCCCTCTTACTCCAACACACATCTCCCCTCTAACTCCCCCACACATCTCCCCTCTTACTCCCCCACACATCTCCCCTCTTACTCCCCCACACATCTCCCCTCTTACTCCCCTACACTTCTCCCCTCTTACTCCCCCACACATCTCCCCTCTTACTCCCCCACACATCTCCCCTCTTACTCCCCCACACATCTCCCCTCTTACTCCCCCACACATCTCCCCTCTTACTCCCCCACACATCTCCCCTCTTACTCCCCCACACATCTCCCCTCTTACTCCCCCACACATCTCCCCTCTTACTCCCCCACACATCTCCCCTCTTACTCCCCCACACATCTCCCCTCTAACTCCCCCACACATCTCCCCTCTAACTCCCCCACACATCACCCCTCTAACTCCCCCACACATCTCCCCTCTTACTCCCCCACACATCCCCCCTCTAACTCCCCCACACATCTCCCCTCTTACTCCTCCACACATCTCCCCTCTAACTCCCCACACATCTCCCCTCTAACTCCCCCACACATCTCCCTCTAACTCCCCCACACATCTCCCCTCAAACTCCCCCACACATCTCCCCTCTAACTCCCCCACACATCTCCCCTCTTACTCCCCCACACATCTCCCCTCTTACTCCCCCACATATCTCCCCTCTTACTCCCCCACACATCTCCCCTCTTACTCCCCCACACATCTCCCCTCTTACTCCCCCACACATCTCCCCTCTTACTCCCCCACACATCTCCCCTCTAACTCCCCACACATCTCCCCTCTAACTCCCCCACACATCTCCCCTCTAACTCCCCCACACATCTCCCCTCTAACTCCCCCACACATCTCCCCTCTAACTCCCCCACACATCTCCCCTCTTACTCCCCCACACATCTCCCCTCTAACTCCCCCACACATCTCCCCTCTAACTCCCCCACACATCTCCCCTCTAACTCCCCCACACATCTCTCCTCTTACTCCCCCACACATCTCCCCTCTTACTCCCCCACACATCTCCCCTCTAACTCCCCCACACATCTCCCCTCTAACTCCCCCACACATCTCCCCTCTTACTCCCCCACACATCTCCCCTCTAACTCCCCCACACATCTCCCCTCTTACTCCCCCACACATCTCCCCTCTTACTCCCCCACACATCTCCCCTCTAACTCCCCCATACATCTCCCCTCTAACTCCCCCACACATCTCCCCTCTTACTCCCCCACACATCTCCCCTCTAACTCCCCCACACATCTCCCCTCTAACTCCCCCACACATCTCCCCTCTTACTCCCCCACACATCTCCCCTCTAACTCCCCCACACATCTCCCCTCTTACTCCCCCACACATCTCCCCTCTTACTCCCCCACACATCTCCCCTCTAACTCCCCCACACATCTCCCCTCAAACTCCCCCACACATTCGAAATTCTTCTTTCTATTATTCTTGGGTTCCCCCCTCCCCCCTGTCACACACCCTCTACAGCCCCACCGTCACACCCCCTCTACAGCCCCACCGTCACACCCCTCTACAGCCCCACCGTCACACCCCTCTACAGCCCCACCGTCACACATCCTCTACAGCCCCACCGTCACACACCCTCTACAGCCCCACCGTCACACACCCTCTACAGCCCCACCGTCACACCCCTCTACAGCCCCACCATCACACACCCTCTACAGCCCCACCGTCACACCCCTCTACAGCCCCACCGTCACACCCCTCTACAGCCCCACCATCACACACCCTCTACAGCCCCACCGTCATACCCCTCTACAGCCCCACCGTCATACCCCCTCTACAGCCCAACCGTCACACCCCTCTACAGCCCCACCGTCACACACCCTCTACAGCCCCACCGTCACACCCCTCTACAGCCCCACCATCACACACCCTCTACAGCCCCACCGTCACACCCCTCTACAGCCCCACCGTCACACCCCTCTACAGCCCCACCATCACACACCCTCTACAGCCCCACCGTCACACCCCTCTACAGCCCCACCGTCACACACCCTCTACAGCCCCACCGTCACACCCCCTCTACAGCCCCACCGTCACACACCCTCTACAGCCCCACCGTTACACACCCTCTACAGCCCCACCGTCACACCCCTCTACAGCCCCACCGTCACACACCCTCTACAGCCCCACCGTCACACCCCTCTACAGCCCAACCGTCACACACCCTCTACAGCCCCACCGTCACACCCCTCTACTGCCCCACCGTCACACACCCTCTACAGCCCCACCGTCACACACCCTCTACAGCCCCACCATCACACACCCTCTACAGCCCCACCGTCACACCCCTCTACAGCCCCACCGTCACACACCCTCTACAGCCCAACCGTCACACACCCTCTACAGCCCCACCGTTACACCCCCTCTACAGCCCCACCATCACACACCCTCTACAGCCCCACCGTCACACCCCTCTACAGCCCCACCGTCACACACCCTCTACAGCCCCACCGTCACACCCCCTCTACAGCCCCACCGTCACACACCCTCTACAGCCCGACCGTCACACACCCTCTACAGCCCGAGCGTCACACACCCTCTACAGCCCCACCGCAACACACCCTCTACAGCCCCACCGTCACACCCCCTCTACAGCCCCACCATCACACACCCTCTACAGCCCCACCGTCACACCCCCTCTACAGCCCCACCGTCACACCCCCTCTACAGCCCCACCGTCACACCCCCTCTACAGCCCCACCGTCACACACCCTCTACAGCCCCACCGTTACACACCCTCTACAGCCCCACCGTCACACACCTCTACAGCCCCACCGTCACACACCCTCTACAGCCCCACCGTCACACCCCTCTACAGCCCCACCGTCACACACCCTCTACAGCCTCACCGTCACACCCCTCTACTGCCCCACCGTCACACACCCTCTACAGCCCCACCATCACACACCCTCTACAGCCCCACCGTCACACCCCTCTACAGCCCCACCGTCACACACCCTCTACAGCCCAACCGTCACACACCCTCTACAGCCCCACCGTTACACCCCCTCTACAGCCCCACCATCACACACCCTCTACAGCCCCACCGTCACACCCCTCTACAGCCCCACCGTCACACACCCTCTACAGCCACACCGTCACACCCCCTCTACAGCCCCACCGTCACACACCCTCTACAGCCCGACCGTCACACACCCTCTACAGCCCGACCGTCACACACCCTCTACAGCCCCACCGCAACACACCCTCTACAGCCCCACCGTCACACCCCCTCTACAGCCCCACCATCACACACCCTCTACAGCCCCACCGTCACACCCCCTCTACAGCCCCACCGTCACACACCCTCTACAGCCCAACCGTCACTCCCCTCTACAGCCCAACCGTCACACCCCTCTACAGCCCCACCGTCACACACCCTCTACAGCCCCACCGTCACACACCCTCTACAGCCCAACCGTCACACCCCTCTACAGCCCCACCGTCACACCCCTCTACAGCCCCACCGTCACACACCCTCTACAGCCCCACCGTCACACACCCTCTACAGCCCCACCGTCACACACCCTCTACAGCCCCACCGTCACACACCCTCTACAGCCCCACCATCACACACCCTCTACAGCCCCACCGTCACACCCCTCTACAGCCCCACCGTCACACACCCTCTACAGCCCCACCGTCACACCCCCTCTACAGCCCCACCGTCACACACCCCTCTACAGCCCGACCGTCACACACCCTCTACAGCCCGACCGTCACACCCCTCTACAGCCCCACCGTCACACACCCTCTACAGCCCCACCGTCACACACCCTCTACAGCCCAACCGTCACACCCCTCTACAGCCCCACCGTCACACCCCTCTACAGCCCCACCGTCACACACCCTCTACAGCCCGACCGTCACACCCCTCTACAGCCCCACCGTCACACACCCTCTACAGCCCCACCGTCACACACCCTCTACAGCCCAACCGTCACACCCCCTCTACAGCCCCACCGTCACACACCCTCTACAGCCCCACCGTCACACACCCTCTACAGCCCCACCGTCACACACCCTCTACAGCACCACATTAACCACTGGACGCATGCGGAAAAATACTTATATTTGACCCGACGCTATTTAAGTAATGTATATTCACGATAAGTTACAAGTGAAAAGACAGTTGTGGTTTGTTAATTCTGTAAGTTTGGTGCTACAGGTGACTCCTTGATGTTACGTGGGCGATGGTCCTGCAAGGAACGTACCCCATGGTACCCTTGTTATGGTACCCTTGACATGGTACCCTTGTCATGGTACCCTTGTCATGGTACCCTTGACATGGTACCCTTGTCATGGTACCCTTGTCATGGTACCCTTGTCATGGTACCCTTGTCATGGTACCCTTGTCATGGTACCCTTGTCATGGTAAACTGGTATGATTGTGTCACCTAGTATTTATATGTATGAAACAATATATGCATGTTAAACTATCCCGGGTAAAGGCCATATTATTACCTCTTATACATATACATAAATAATATGAATATTATTGACCTCAAATGTCACTGATACATCGCAGACATCAATTTTTTCAACGCCGCTTACTAATGTAATGAGAGACAATGTTTCAAGCGATGACCGAGTGACTCTAAGTAATTTCACTAATACCCCAATGAAGCTAATATAATATTTTAATACTTCAGTATTATTAAATGTAAGTGCAATCTGCATGAAGTTTTACTGCTAACTATAAATGAATGATTAAGATATTGTTTGAGAATGTTACACTGTCGACACCGTCACTGGAGTATAGAGTGGTAATTTCAGCGCCATCTATGGATCTGCACTCCAACTACCAGGTATTTGGTGCAACTCGGACAATGTCATCTGTTGGTGGTGGCGAAGCAGCGTTGAATAGTTCCGGTTTCCTGCCTCAGCCAGAATGTGAGGTCGATGATGACCTCTGGTGAGTGGCGTATCAAGATCAACGCCATCTAGGTTGTGGCTACAAGTCTCAGTGTCAATTCCCCGGTGGACGAGTGTTATCCCAGGGTTACCCAGTGTACTGTCCACCTGGCTTATGACGTTTTTATGTCCACAGAGGTGACATACGGAGGCGATTGAGCTGAGGAGGGCTAGTTTACCTTGGGCAGTCCACGAACTCTTGGCTTGGTCTTGAGAAGAGAACTAAGTGGCCGCCGTTGGATTAGAGCAGAGTGATAGCTGCTGATGAACGCAGTGTTGCATAGTCCAAAGTACCCGGGATTGGACTGTAAGAGTTACGCTATGACAGTGATGTGTCTAGTGTGAAGTGCTGCTTGCAGTCTGCTAGAGGCTTCTGCCAGGGTGTTAGCTGCCCCTGTGTTAGTTTGAGACCCCTGTCAACGTGTTGCAGGAGCCCTCTGCTAGTGAGTAGCTGGAGAGTGACGGTGGGGTGTAGGCGCATTGTGATACTGTGTGGGTGCACTGGCCCTTGTAGAAGGTTAAGTCGCCAGTGTTTGCCAGTACGAGTGGACAACGTGGACCTGCAATGTGTATATATATTATATATATATATATATATATATATATATATATATATATATATATATATATATATATATATATATATATATATATATATATATATATATATATATTGTGTGAAAGGAATTGTGTTGCTTATCCACCCCCCCCCCCCCTCACTTATTTATTCATTGTGCTACTACTTGATACAGTGAGTTCTTCAAAGCGTACTTTGAAGAACTTGGGGCTAGATACAGCAAAAGAGGTCATAACAGCAAGAACCCGTTTACTGGCCCAAAGTGGCCGTAACAGAGAAGAACTGCCGAAGGATTCAATGCCAACGTCCTTATCGCCAGGGGCCAGCCACTACAACTGAGTAGGCCCAGGTGTCCTCCAGGTATGAGAGAATAAGATTAATTGTAATTGTGGGTGTATTCTGATTTCTTATTTTTTTTTTCTATTTATTCATAAAAGTATCACACGTTCCTAAAATGTTTACCGTTTCCTAAACATAGCAAATGTACTGTAAGTTACTATAAAAAAGACTGCTTATTTGTTTAATATTTGGTAAATTCTTCTAACCTTAAATTACCCGAATTAAATAACCAACAGAAGGTTAGTTATCGCCTCTTTTTTTATTTGTATTAAATAATTGTGAAAACTGCACTTTTTTCAGTAATAATTGTGATTGTTTATTACGTATTCACCAAGACGGCTAAGCAGGTGCCCATCTACTTGGAGTCAAAAAGTTGACTGTTAATTATGTGTGTTTTAGCATTTGGAAACATATTAATATTCATTTGTTAAAATCTTTGCAGATTAAATTAGGTTTGAATTTTACGAAATTTAATGTGTGAAGTAAAGAATCTGTGGTATAGGTACCTCCCTCTCTTCTGTCATGTGAGGGATTCTAATCATCCTATTGATTGGTTTTCTTCTAAAATAATCTCTGCTGCCTTTAAATAGACGCCGTCTTGTTGACTCGGCTCTGATACACAACCTACCCAACATGAACCTTAGTCTTGGCTTTGTTGCTGTTGACTCTTCCCTTTCACAGTACAGACTCAAATGTTCTAGACTTTCTAACAAATGTAACATAAGCCTACCCTTCCTTTTTCTCTTACTTTTTCTCTCTTGTTTTCTCTTATGATCCCTTTCTTATTCCTATTATTACACCCTTTTTTACACCGTATCTTCCGTACCTTTTGCCTTGCTCTTATCTTTCTCTACGATTTCCATCTCCTCGCCTCTCTCTTGCCTACTTAATGCCCTTGCCTCCCTCGTCTCATCACAATCGACTTGATAATGGTCCAGGACTGACCGAAACGTCGTCGTCTCTCCAGTTTCTAGAGTGTGGTTTGGTTAAGAAAGAATCTGTGAATATAAATTCAGAGCTCAGGTGACCTGTCTCGTGCAAAAAAACATTTAAATTATATTTCCTGACCATATAGTGTGTTCTTTGTTCTGAGAAAAGATCTGCGTAAAAATACAAATAAAAATTAGTTTTTGCTTCACTAATTGGATTTACTTGCTCGTTTGCAAGCTCGAGTGCATTTTTTTCTAACATTTATATGTAGCAATGAAGGGAGTCTGTATAGTTTAATATATTCATTAACTTTCAAGTTTTCTACATATACGGATCACGAAATATTTTCGCTGCTAACGTTTTGCAAAAATATGTTACATAACTTTGCGAATTTATGGTGGTAAGAACTTCCACTTTGCTCCATTTTATTGGATTTTTTTAAGGTAAGGGCGGGGTAAAATAGTAAAGGGAAGACATGCATTGTCTCCCATTGTGAAATGGGACACAAGGCATTGACTTGTAGAATACTCATACCAGGTACATCTGGTCTAAGCTGAAGTCTGCTTGTACTGCATTACAAATAAATAAAATCTGACTTTCACTAGATACACGGCATTGTCTATAAATCTGTCTACAACAGAGGACAGTGTACAGTGGACAGGAATTACAAATTAGTGGCGTGTACACCATTTGGAATTTGTCTTGAATTTTTGGATTTGTGGGGAATTTTGTTATACATAACGCCACATCCAGGCGATGTGTTCCCTCATTAGAAAACACAGTTTCGCAGCATCTTTGGTAGTAACATATTTCCTATGTGTTATGCAGGACATGTTTTCAATAACTTCCACTCTCAATATGGTAACTGATGGGATGTGTATCAGTGTTCACTTATCTAGTCATGTGACAGAACCCAGTTTTTATATCTCCGTGAGCAAGCTATCTGGAGCAAGAGTAACTTGTCACCGTCGTCGCTATGATAAAATAATGTGTTAGCCCTCCGTGGATGTGATTGACATGTATGTATGAATTGCTCAAAACTCTTGTAATTTATTGTATTTTTTAATACTTATAATATTATTATTGACAAGGTTATTTAAAATGAATATGAACAAATATATTGTAAAGAACACCTTCAGATCCATACTAGGCGCCTCCAGCATGTCCAACTCATAAAATTGCCTAACATGTGCTTCAAACTTTTCAGCGCGTTTAAGGATTCTGAGTTGTTGAAGTGACAATATGTTTTGGTCGCCAGCCTCTTGCCAAAATGTATCCCATAATTTGGGCTTATTTCTAGCAGTACGAGCTGCAACATTACTCAATTCGCGCACAGGACGGTACCATCCGGTACTCACCAAATGGTCCAAATAAAATACATATCTTAACACACAAATGACTGCACGTTTATAATTCTATCAGTCTACTTAAAATTACAGTACGGTAATTACATATGAAAAGTCACAATATCAGGATCAGACTGATATTTATCATATACAATACTGCATTCATTATCATATGATAGCAGATTCTGTTATCATATATTGCTAGAATTCGATTAAAATTTAGAAGTATTTTTTGTAAATGACTTACAAAAGCAGTAGTTGTGGTTCAATAGTAGTTTGTTCTTTGGGGAGGAAATTGTTGAGAAATTAGATTGGAGTATCCATTTTGGGTAATTATTTGAAATGCTCAGAGCCTGCCACATATCTTCTGTACGAAAGGTCTGTAGGTACAATGGTAAGTCACATATATTAACTTTGCTTCTATTTTGATATACAACTCAATCCTAAAACTTGTCTAACAACTTACGTTAAGACTTCGACCAGAAATGCCAAGTTAGTGGCGAGTGCTTTATGTTGCATCTGATTAAGGGTTTTAGTGTTATTCTCCCCTCAGGTACTTAACTTGCAGTGTTGCACACCCATTAGCACCTTGAGTTGCAGTTTTTTATACTCCTTAGCTACTTTAGTTATAGTTGTACACACCCATTAACACCTTTAGCTGCAGTGTTATACACCCATTAACACATAGGTGTGGTGCGACCCGCTGTAGACAAGGTTGTTTCTTAGCAATTTGCAAAGCAGCTTTGACATGTTTCTTTTTCATAAATTTTCACTCCAAACATTGTAACTAACGAGCTGTTTATTAATGTTTTCCTCTGTAGCGTAACAGAAGGATATGACTGAAGCGTCCGTCAGACAGCCACCAGATGGCTTCATCTCAGGCCAGAGGATTTCCATCAACTCCAAGTCGATCACGTTTACACACCTGCTCTTTTGTTGTGAGGTTCTATCAAATGTTTCAACAATATTCAGAAATATTACCTATGTTTCTTACTCACAATCGAGACTCTTGTTCCATTTTGCGGTCAATTGTAGTGCCTTATCTGATGTGTTTCTATTATTTAAAAAAGTAAATTCTTTGTTACTCATTAAAAGTTTTACCAATGGTTTTATTAGCGTCTCAAAAAAATTTGTTTATAATTCATTTCCATTGAATTTAGATTGCCCGGTTTTCTATGGGCATTCTTCCTGATTAGTGTCCAGGTCTGATGGTCAATACACTCGTAGAGTAAAGCTACAAGTAGACGTGTACATAATCTCAGGCTGTAGGGACCTATACATTCTCGTCCTCGGGTCTTCAACTCATTCGCTACAAGTTCTGTTGCTTTCTCTTGTGTGATGTTACAGTAAGATATGGAGGAATTTCTAAGGTAAGACAGCAATGAGAGGAGTCTGGGCTCTGCATAGTTGTACTAGGTGATTGGCTTCTCCTGGTAGTTATCTTACCTTGCGAAGTGAGAAGCGTGAGGGACAGCCTTCACCTGGCCTTGGAAGCCTCAGAAATAATAACAGTAAATTATTATCTGTATTATTATTATATATTTCTCTATACGGATTTTTGTTATCGTGTTACTAGATTGTTTCTACAGATTCTAACTTGAACAACTGGTTGGCATTATCGTCAAAGGTTGCATCATGGAATCCTTTCCAAAGCTCCAAACAACAAAGAATGAAATAACTGGAATTTTTGTTCTAGTACTCGACGATCATAACTACATTATTCAGCCATAGGATGATGACTTTAACCATTGTTTTCTTTTTAATCCAAAGACACCACGATTCAGATAACGATCACGAGGGCACTGACAACCCCCCATCCTTGTTGAGTCAGGACAGCGAATACGTCTTCATTAGGGACAGGTCAAATCAGAGACCCACGTTGTAGATTAGAGCCCTGAGTCTGTAGGTCTCTGTAGGAGGAAGAATGTTTGATACTGATAATGGGTTTGGGTTGTAATGTTGTGATCTCGAGGGTCGGTTCCTGAGGCCTGGTACTGTGATCACGGTGTCATCTGCTATTTACTCGTTGACAACTATAATTTGATTTGAGATTAGATTTTAAGTGTGTTTTCTTCGAGGTTATTTAAATAAATTGTACACGCTTGAGTGTGTCCTTGCTTGACACTTTTTGCCTTTTTTCTTCATTATATTGAATCTTATGAGCGCGTGACTTTGTGCATCTGAGTGTGTGTGTGTGTGTACTCACCTAGTTGTGCTTGCGGGGGTTGAGCTCTGGCTCTTTGGTCCCGCCTCTCAACCGTCAATCAACAGGTGTACAGGTTCCTGAGCCTATTGGGCTCTATCATATCTACACTTGAAACTGTGTATGGAGTCAGCCTCCACCACATCACTGCCTAATGCATTCCATTTGTCAACCACTCTGACACTAAAAATGTTCTTTCTAATACCTCTGTGGCTCATTTGGGAGCTCAGTTTCCACCTGTGTCCCCTTATGCGTGTTCCCCTTGTGTTAAATAGACTGTCTTTATCTACCCTATCAATTCCCTTCAGAATCTTGAATGTGGTGATCATGTCCCCCCTAACTCTTCTGTCTTCGAGCGAAGTGAGGTTTAATTCCCGTAGTCTCTCCTCGTAGCTCATACCTCTCAGCTCGGGTACTAGTCTTGTGGCAAACCTTTGAACCTTTTCCAGTTTAGTCTTATGCTTGACTAGATATGGACTCCATGCTGGGGCTGCATACTCCAGGATTGACCTGACATAGGTGGTATACAAAGTTCTGAATGATTCTTTACACAAGTTTCTGAATGCCGTTCGTATGTTGGCCAGACTGGCATATGCCGCTGATGTTATCCTCTTGATATGGGTTGCAGGAGACAGGTCTGGCGTGATATCAACCCCCAAGTCTTTTTCTTTCTCTGACTCCTGAAGAATTTCCTCTCCCAGATGATACCTTGTATCTGGCCTCCTGCTCCCTACACCTATCTTCATTACATTACATTTGGTTGGGTTAAACTCTAACAACCATTTGTTCGACCATTCCTTCAGCTTGTCTAGGTCTTCTTGAAGCCTCAAACAGTCCTCTTCTGTTTTAATCCTTCTCATAATTTTGGCATCGTCCGCAAACATTGAGAGAAATGAATCGATACCCTCCGGGAGATCATTTACATATATCAGAAACAAGATAGGACCGAGTACAGAGCCCTGTGGGACTCCACTGGTGACTTCACGCCAATCGGAGGTCTCACTCCTCACCGTAACTCTCTGCTTCCTATTGCTTAGGTACTCCCTTATCCACTGGAGCACCTTACCAGCTACACCTGCCTGTCTCTCCAGCTTATGTACCAGCCTCTTATGCTGGCACGCACACACACACTTGTGTGTGTGTGTGTGTGTGTGTGTGTGTGTGTGTGTGTGTGTGTGTGTGTGTGTGTGTGTGTGTGTGTGTGTGTGTGTGTGTGTGTGAGTATTCACCTAATTGTATTCACCTAGTTGAGCTTGCGGGGGTGAGCTCTGTTCTTTCGGCCCGCCTCTCAACTGTCAATCAACTATTTCTTCTATTACTATTTTTTTTCACAACACACACACAGACTCACCCCAGGAAGCAGCCCGAAACAGCTGACTAACTCTCAGGTACCTATTTACTGCTAAGTAACAGGGGTATAGGGTGAAAGAAACTCTGCCCAATGTTTCTCGCCCGCGCCCGGGATCGAACCCGGGAACACAGGATCACAAGTCCAGCGTGGTGTCCGCTCGGCCGGCCGGCCGGCCCCCAACCCCTGTGTGTGTACTCACCAATTTGTGCTTGCGGGAGTTGAGCTTTGGCTCTTTGGTCCCGCCTCTCAACTGTCAGTTCAGGTTCCTGAGCCTACTGGGCTCTATCATATCTACATGTGAAACTGTGTATGGAGTCAGCCTCCACCACATCACTGCCTAATGCATTCCATTTGTTAACTGCTCTGTCACTGAAAAAGTTCCTTCTAACGTCTCTGTGGCTCATGTGGGTACTCAGTTTCCACCTGTGTCCTCTTGTTCGCTTACCACTAGTGTTGTGTAGTTAAACCTTGTTTACCCGGTCGATTCCCCTGAGGATTTTGGTGGTTGTGATCATGTCTTCCTTTACTTGTCAGTCTTCCAGTGTCATATGATGCATTTCCCGCAGCCTTTCCTCGTAACTCATGCCTCTTAGTTCTGGGACTAGTCTAGTGGCATACCGTTGAACTTTTTCCAGCTTCGTCTTGTGCTTGACAAGGTACGGGCTCCATGCTGGGGCCGCGTACTCCAGGATTGGTCTTACATATGTGGTGTACAAGATTCTGAATGATTCCTTACACAGGTTCCTGAAGGCTGTTCTGATGTTAGCCAGCCTCGCATATGCCGCAGACGTTATTCTTTTTATGTGGGCTTCAGGAGACAGGTTTGGTGTGATATCAACTACATCTTTCTCTCTGTCCGTTGCATTAGGTACTCATCTCCTATTCTTTATCCTGTGTCTGGCCTCCTGTTTCAGCCGCCTAATTTCATTACTTTGCATTTACTCGGGTTGAACTTCAACAGCCATTTGTTGAACCATTTACTCATGCTGTCTAGGTCATCTTGTAGCCTCTTACTATTATCCTCTGTTTCAATCCTCCTCATAATTTTTGCATCGTCAGCAAACATTGAGAGAAACAAGTCTATACCCTCTGGAAGATCATTTATTTATATAAGAAATAGTATAGATCCAAGACTGACCCCTGCGGGACTTCACTTGTAACGTCTCGCCAATCTGAGACCACACCTCTCACACTGACTCGTTGTCTCTTGCTTCTTAGGTACTCCTTTATCCAATGGAGTACCTTCCCTTTCACTCCAGCCTGCATCTCCAGCTTTTTTACTAGCCTCTTGTGTGGCACTGTGTCAAAGGCTTTCTGACAATCAAAAAATATGCAGTCTGACCATTCCTCTCTGGCCTAATTTTTTTTGTCTGGTTGTAGAATTCAAGTAACCCTGTGTGGCAGGACCTGCCATCCCGGAACCCATGTTGGTGCTGTGTTACAAAGTTCTTTCGCTCCAGGTGCTCCACTAGCTTTCTTCGCACAAACTTCTCCATCAGCTTGCATAGTATGCAGGTTAGGGACACTGGCCTGTAGTTCAGTGCCTCCTGTCTATCCCCTTTCTTGTATATCTGGACTACTTCAGCTGCTTTTCAAATTTCTGGCAGTTCCCCTGTTGCCAATGATTTGTTATACACTATGGAGAGTGGCAGGCACAGTTCTTCTGCTCCTTCCTTTAGTATCCAAGGGGAGATTCCATCTGGGTCTATAGCCTTTGTTGCATCCAACTCTAGTAAACACTTCCTTACTTCCCCGCTGGAAATCTCAAACTCTTCCAGTGGTTCCTGGTTAACTATTCCCTCTCTTATCTCTGGAATTTCTCCTTGCTTTAAGGTGAAGACCTCCTGGAATTTCTTATTCAGTTCCTCATACACTTCCTTGTCGTTTGTAGTGTGTGCGTGTGCGTGTGTATGTGTGTGTGTGTGTACTCACCTAATTGTACTCACCGAATTGTGTACTCTGACACTGAAAAAAATCTTTCTAACGTCTCTGTGGCTCATCTGGGTACTCAGTTTCCACCTGTGTCCCCTTGTTCGTGTCCCACCCATGCTGAAGAGTTTGTCTATGTCCACACGGTCAATTCCCCTTAGAATTTTGTTGTCATGTCTCCCTTACTATTCTGTCTTCCTGGGAGGTGAGTTTCAGCTCCTTTAGCCTTTCCTCGTAGCTCATACCTCTCAGTACCGGGACGAGTCTCGTGTCATACCGCTGAATCTTCTCTAACTTTGTTTTGTGTTTAACTAGGTATGGACTCCAAGCTGCAGCTGCATATTCCATGGTTGGTCTGACATAAGTGGTATACAGGGTCCTGAACGATTCCTTACATAAGTTTCTAATGGCAGTTCTTATGTTGACCAGTCTAGCATATGCTGCTGAGGATATCCTTTTGATGTGGGCCTCTGGGGACAGGTTCGGTGTGATATCGACCCCCAGATCTTTCTCTCTGACTCTTGAAGGATTTCACCTCCCAGATAGTACCTTGTACCTTGTGTCCAGCCTTCTGCTCCCTTCGCCTAATTTCATTACTTTGCACTTTCCTGAGTTGAACTTTAGTAGGCATTTTCTAGACCATTCCTCCAGCTTGTCCAGGTCGTCCTGTAGTCTCTGTCTATCTTCATCTGTCTTGATTCTTCTCATAATTTTTGCATCATCAGCAAATATTGAGAGGAATGAGTCTATACCCTTCTGAAAGATCGTTTACATATATATTAGAAACAGGATGAGTCCCACAAGGCCCTGTGGGACTCCGCTGGTGACATGTCGCCACTCTGATGTCTCCCCCTTCACAGTTACTCGCTGTTTCCTGTTGCTTAATACTCCCTTATCCACTGGAGAACCTTCCCTTTTACTTCTGCCTGTTGCTCCAACTTTCTTAACAGCCTTTTATGGGGTAATGAGTCAAAAGCTTTTTGACAGTCCCAGAAAATGCAGTCTGCCCACCCTTTTCTGTCTTCCCTAATTTTTATTACTTGGTCATAGAGTTCTATTAAACCTGTGAGGAACGAATTACCATCACTGAATCCATGCTGGTGGTGTGTTGCAAAGCTATTTCCCTCCAGATGCCTTTTGCCTCACGATCTACGAGCGATGCCTCCCTACGAGCCTTCTCCTCACGATCATCTCCATCACCTTGCATGGTATACAAGTTAGGGAAACTGGCCTGTAGTTCAGTGCCTCTTACCTATCACCCAGTTTGTATATTGAGACTACATTAGCTGTCTTTCAGGTTTCTGGTAGGTCTCCTGTTTCCAGTGATCTGTTATACACAAATAAAGATTGGCACACTTAGTGCTTCTGCACCTTCTTTTAGTATCCACGGTGATATTCCGTCAGGCCAAACAGCCTTTGTCACATTCATCTCCATCAGATTCCTTTTGATCTCATCACTGGTGAAGTAAAAAGCCTCCAAGGTTGCTTGGCTTGCCTCCTCATTCAGCGAAGGGGCTTCTCCTTGTTCTTTTGTGAAGACCTCCTGGAATCTCTTGTTGAGTTCTTCACACACCTCTTTGTCATTCTCAGTGTATCTATTCTCCCCTTCTCTCAGTTTCATCACTTGTTCCTTCACCACTGTTTCTTCCTGATGTGGCTGTGGAGCAGCTTTAGTTGAGTCTTAGCTTTACTCATAATGTCATTTTCATACTGTCACTCTGCTTCTCTCCTTACCCAGAGGTACTCATTTCTGGCCCTCTGGTATCTCTCCCTGCTCTCTGGTGTTCTGTTATTCCTGTAGTTTCTCCATGTTCTTTTACTCAATTGCTTCGGTACCTAACATTCCTGGTTGAACCATGGATTCTTCTGTTGCTTTTCGTTTTTCTTCTTTTAGACCTAGGATAAATCTATCTGCAGCTTTCTGGCATTTCTGGGTGACATAGTCCATTATATCCTTTACATTCTTCTCTCTGAGTACTGTTTCCCATGGTATTCTCCTGAGGAAGTTCTTCATCTCATCATATTTTCCTCTTCGGTAATTCAGTCTTTATCTTCTGGTCCCATCCTTGGATAGGTTATCCCTACCTCCACCAGATACTCAAATGTCAATACACTGTGGTCACTCATTCCTATGGGAGATTCAAATTTGACTTCTCTTATTTCTAACTCATTAAAGGTGAATATCAGGTCGAGTCTAGCTGGTTCGTCATTGCCTATCATTTTTGTCGGTTCCCTGACATGTTGGCTCAGAAAGTTCCTTGTTGTCACTCCCAAGAGTATAGCTCTCCATGTATCTGCACCTCCATGTGGGTCCCCATTCTCCCAGTCTATCTTTCCATGGTTAAAATCGTCCATGATTAGGAGTTTGGAGCTATTCTTGCAGGCAACTGTAGCAGCTCTCTCTATTATATTATTGGTTGCCATGTTATTCCTATCAAATTCCAGTCTGGGATTTCTGTCGTTTAGTGGAGGGTTGTAAATGACTGCAACTATTATCTTAGGTCCACCCATTGTCATACTTCCTCTTATGTAATCTCTGAATCCGTCACAGCCCGGAGTTTCCATCTCATCAAAGCTCCAGTCCTTCCTTATCAGCAGGGCCACTCCTCCTCCTCCTCCTCTCCCTTCCCTTTCTTTACTTACTATATATTAGTCCTTTGGAAACACAGCATCTGTTATGACCCCTGACAATTTTGTTTCAGTGAGTCCTATTATTTCTGGGTTTTCTTCTTGCACCCTTTCCGCCAGTTCACTTGCTTTATTGGTAACCCCATCGATGTTTGAGTACATTACCTTGAAGCTCACTTTCCTGTGTGTGTACTCACCTAGTTTTGCTTGCGAGGGTTGAGCTCTATCTCCTTGGTCCTGCCTATCAACTGTCAATAAACTGCAGATGCAGATCATATCTTCATTTAAAACTGAGTATGGAGTAAGCCTCTACCATATCACTGCCTAATGCATTCCATCTGTTAACTACTCTGACACTGAAAAAGTTCTTTCTAACGTCCCTATGGCTCATTTGGATACTCAGGTTCCACCTGTGTCCCCTTGTTCGCGTACCACCCATGTTAAACAGTTTATCTTTATCTACCCTGTCAATTCCTCTGAGAATTTTGTAGGTAGTGATCATGTCTCCCCCTTACTCTTCTGTCTTCCAGTGTCGTGAGGTGCATTTCCCGCAGCCTTTCCTCGTAGTTCATGCCTCTTAGTTCTGGGACAAGCCTAGGGGCATACCTATGAACTTTTTCTAGCTTCGTCTTGTGCTTGACGAGGTACGGGCTCCATGCTGGGGCCGCATACTCCAGGATTGGTCTTACATATGTGGTGTACAAGATTCTGAATGATACCTTACACAGGTTCCTGAAGACAGTGATGATGTTAGCCAGCCTCGCATACACTGTAGTTGTTATTCTTTTGATATTGGCTTCAGGAGACAGGTTTGGTGTGATATGAACTCCAAGATCTTTCTCTCTGTTCGTTTCATGAAGGACTTCCTCCCCTATTCGGCATCCTGTGTCTGGCCTCCTGTTTCCACTGCCTAGTTTCATTACCTTACATTTAATCGGGTTGAACCTTAATAGCTATTTGGTGGATCATTCATTCAATCTGTCTAGGTCATCTTGTAGTCTCATACTATCTTCCTCCGTCTTAAGTCTCCTCATAATTTTTTTATCGTCAGCAAACAATGAGAGGAATGATTATATACCACCTGGATGGTCATTTACATATAAAAAACAGTATGGGTCCAAGGACTGAACCCTGCGGGACTCCACTGGTGACGTCTCGCCAATCTGAGTCCTCACTCCGCACAGTGACTCGCGGTCTTCTGTTACTTAGGTACTCCCTTATCCAATGGAGTACCTTACCTTTCACTCCTGCCTGCATCTCTAGCTTTCGCACTAGTCTCTGGTGTGGAACTGTGTCAAAGGCTTTCTGGCAATCAAAAAATATGCAGTCTGCCCACCTCTCTCTTTCTTGTCTGATGCTTGTTGCCTGATCGTAGAATTCAATTAATCCTGAGAGGCATACTTGCCATCCCTCAAACCATGTTGGTGTTGTGTCACAAAGTTCCTTCGCTCCAGATGTTCCACTAGCTTTTTTAGCACAATTTTCTCCATCAGCCTGCATGGTATGCAAGTTAGGGACACTGGCCTGTAGTTTAGTGCCTCCTGTCTATCCCCTTTCTTGTATATCGGGACTACGTTCGCCGTCTTCCAAATGTTTTTCAGTTCACCTATTACCAGTTATTTGTTATGCACCATGTAGAGTGGCAGGCACCGTGCTTCTTCTCTTTCCTTTAGTATCCATGGCGATATTCCATCCGGGTCTATAGCCTTTGTCACATTCAACTCTAGCAAAAGCTTCCTTACATCCCCACTGGTAATCTCAAATTCCTCTAGTGATGCCTGATTAACTATTCCTTCCCTTATCTCTGGAACTTCTCCTTGCTTGAATGTGAAGACTTCCTGGAATTTCTTATTGAGTTCCTTGCACACTTCTTTGTCATTTGTAGTGAATCTGTCTGCCCCTATCCTCAGTTTCATTACCTGTTCCTTCACTGTTGTCTTTCTCCTGATGTGGCTGTGTAGCAATTTGGGTTGAGTCTTAGCCTTGCTTGCTATGTCCTTTTCATATTGCCCTTCTGCCTCTCTTCTTACACTAACGTATTCATTCCTGGCTCTCTGGTATCCTTCTTTGCTCTCAGGTGTCCTGTTATTTCTATAGTTTCTCCATGCTCTTTTACTTGCTTAGCTAGCTTACATCTATGATTAAATCATGGGTTTCTCATCTGTATTTAATTTTTTACTCTTTGGGCCGAGATAAACTGTGTGTCTGTGTGGTTGTGTGTGTCTGTGTGGTTGTGTGGTAGTGTGTGTGTGGTAGTGTGAGTGTGTGTCTGTGTGGTTGTGTGTGTGTGTGTCTGTGTGGTTGTGTGTGTGTGTGTGTGTGTGTGTGTGTGTGTGTGTGTGTGTGTGTGTGTGTGTGTGTGTGTGTGTGTGTGTGTTTACTACTTGTGTTTTTGCGGGGGTTGAGCTTTGCTCTTTCGGCCCGCCTCTCAACTGTCAATCAACTGTTTACTAACTACTATTTTTTTTTTCCACACCACACACACACACACCAGGAAGCAGCCCGTGACAGCTGACTAACTCCCAGGTACCTATTTACTGCTAGATAACAGGGGCACTTAGGGTGAAAGAAACTTTGCCCATTTGTTTCTGCCTCGTGCGGGAATCGAACCCGCGCCACAGAATTACGACTCCTGCGCGCTATCCACCAGGCTACGAGGCCCCCTCGCAGCCTTTGTACTCACTTATTTGTGCTTGCGGGGGTTGAGCTTTGGCTCTTTGGTCCCGCCTCTCAACTGTCAATCAACTGGTGTACAGATTCCTGAGCCTACTGGGCTCTATCATATCTACATTTAAAACTGTGTATGGAGTCAGCCTCCACCACATCACTGCCTAATGCATTCCATCCGTTAACTACTCTGACACTGAAAAAGTTCCTTCTAACGTCTCTGTGGCTCATGTGAGTACTCAGTTTCCACCTGTGTCCCCTTGTTCGCGTCCCACCAGTGTTGAATAGTTTATCCTTGTTTACCCGGTCGATTCCTCTGAGGATTTTGTAGGTTGTGATCATGTCTCCCCTTACTCTTCTGTCTTCCAGTGTCGTAAGGTGCATTTCCCGCAACCTTTCCTCGTAACTCATGCCTCTTAGTTCTGGGACTAGTCTAGTGGCATACCTTTGGACTTTTTCCAGCTTCGTCTTGTGCTTGACAAGGTACGGGCTCCATGCTGGGGCCGCATACTCCAGGATTGGTCTTACATATGTGGTGTACAAGATGTGTGTGTGTGGTTGTGTGTGTGTGTGTGTGTGTGTGTGTGTGTGTGTGTGTGTGTGTGTGTGTGTGTGTGTTTGTGTGTGTGTGTGTGTACTCGCCTAATTGTACTCACCTAATTGTGCTTGCAGGGGGGTTGAGCTCTGGCTCTTTGGTCCCGCCTCTCAACTGTCAATCAACAGGTGTACAGGTTCCTGAGCCTATTGGGCTCTATCATATCTACACTTGAAACTGTGTATGGAGTCAGCCTCCACCACATCACCCCCTAATGCATTCCATTTGTCAACCACTCTGACACTAAAAAAGTTCTTTCTAATATCTCTGTGGCTCATTTGGGCACTCAGTTTCCACCTGTGTCCCCTTGTGCGTGTGCCCCTTGTGTTAAACAGTCTGTCTTTATCAACCCTGTCAATTCCCTTGAGGATCTTGAATGTGGTGATCATGTCCCCCTTAACTCTTCTGTCTTCCAACGAAGTGAGGTTTAATTCCCGTAGTCTCTCCTCGTAGCTCATACCTCTCAGCTCGGGTACTAGTCTGGTGGCAAACCTTTGAACCTTTTCCATTTTAGTCTTATGCTTAACTAGATATGGTCTCCATGCTGGAGCCGCATACTCCAGGATTGGTCTGACATATGTGGTATATAATGTTCTGAAAGATTCCTTACACAAGTTTCTAAAGGCCGTTCTTATGTTAGCCAACCTGGCATATGCTGCTGCTGTTATCCTCTTGATATGAGCTTCAGGGGACAGGTCTGGCGTGATATCAACCCCCAGGTCTTTCTCTCTCTCGGACTCTTGAAGTATTTCATCTCCCAAGTGATACCTTGTATCTGGTCTCCTGCTTCCTACACCTATCTTCATTACATTACATTTGCTTGGATTAAACTCTAACAGCCATTTGTTCGACCATTGCTGCAGCTTGTCCAGGTGTGTGTGTGTGTGTTCACCTAGTTATGTTTGCGGGGGTTGAGCTTTGCTCTTTCGGCCCGCCTCTCAACTGTCAATCAACTGTTTACTAACTACTTTTTTGTCTCCACACACACACACACACACACACACACACCCCAGGAAGCAGCCCGTGACAGCTGACTAACTCCCAATTACCTATTTACTGCTAGGTAACAGGGGCATTCAGGGTGAAAGAAACTTTGCCCATTTGTTCCTTGCCTGGTGCGGGAATCGAACCCGCGCCACAGAATTGCGAGTCATACGCGCTATCTACCAGGCCCCCTGTGTGTGTACTCACCTAATTGTGCTTGCGGGGGTTGAGCTTTGACTCTTTGGTCCCGCCTCTCAACGTGCGTGTGTGTGTGTGTGTGTGTGTGTGTGTCTTTGTTATCATGTTGCTCTGCATGTTAAATTTGTTAATAACTAGTATAACTGTTGTTTGCACGGTCTTAAGAACTTCAGAAATGTTTCAGACTCGCCATGAATTAAAATAATAAATCTCATAATTTTTAAGATAATCCGGCTCTGTGTTAATTTTATAAAATCACTGGTTACTAAAATACACACACAGCTGACACTCATATTTATATACCATAAGAGAGAATATTCTCAAGAATTTACCGTCGGGCCGGTCAGATGCATGAGTTGGGCTCATGCTCGAGTCAAGTGTCTCTTATTAGTGAGAAATATTAATATTCCACCTCATTTTCTTTCCCCTTCACATATTATATCCCTCTACCTCCTTCTCCTCCTTCTCCTCCTCCTCCTCTTCTCAACTTGGAATCCATTACATTATTAAGGTTATAATTACCTGAAGTTCTGCTATCCGGTGTCAACTTGCTCCCCGGGATAATAATTAGCGCCGTGATGACATTATTCATGTGGTGAGGTGATTTTCTGGCGTTCTTGGGTCATGTTTTGAAAAAGTGTTGTGGTACGATTGAGTTTCAGTTATCATAAATACCGTAAAGGGTTCATATTATTATTATTATATTATTATTAAGTATTATGCAAGTATTAACGTATGTCAGGTCGTATTACCCCACACACCAGCAAGACGGACACCACGTCTCCAATGGATTTGTTTTAGCTTCCAACAAATTGCTGTAACAATGCAAGAAGAGACACGTGGTTTACTTATAGATAGGTAAAGAGATGCCACTGAGGGTCCTTTCACATAGTGCATCTCTGCATGGCCATATCATGGGAGATACATCCAATAGGCAGATAAACGTATCTCAGCAGGTATCATCCATATATACTGTCTTCACATGATAATCAAAGCATTCTTCAAACTTTAGGAACACATACTGCTCATATACAGCCAAAACAAATGCGCCGACCTCAAAAAAGTTGACGGAGACTAGCAAACTCCTCAGAAAACTTATAACAAATACATGACTAAACCTATTTATTTAGACGAACTTTTTGTAGCCACTCTGGCAATGAATGGCAAGTTGATAGCCATATAATTATCGCCATAGTCCAAATGTTTGTTTCTCAGTTGACTATTTGGTACATTTCTGTCATTAACGCAGAAACATTACAGGAACTTTTAGGCAATAATTGATGTCTTTAGGAAGCTTTAAATGAAGAACTCGATTTAGTCAAAAGTTATGACTTTATATTATATATATATATATATATATATATATATATATATATATATATATATATATATATATATATATATATATATATATATATGCGGAAAATCCACAGAGAAATATGAAATGAGGTGAACGTTTCGGCTTTGTTAAAGCCTAAAGCCTATATATATAAATCCACACTGAATTTAAATTTTGATTTTAAACTTATAAGTTTCGATGTGACCTCTTTATTCACTAAAGTTCCTGTTGATGATCTGTTAGAATTTCTACGTGAGGAACTGCCTAAATATAATTTGAGCTTGCAGACCAATAAAGTATTGGAACTTATTAAATTGTGTATAAAAGACAATTATTTTAGTTTTAATGGAAAATTTTTCAAACAAACATTTGGTATGGCGATGGGCAATCCCCTGTCCCCAGTTTTAAGCAATTTGTATATGGAATTCTTTGAAACAAAAATCTTATCCAGGATTATCCCGGCTAATGTAGTTTGGTTTAGGTATGTTGATGATATTTTGTGCTTATGGCCGTGCAACAAAGACCAGATAGTTTTTCTTAATGAACTCAATTCTTTGGTACCTTCAATAAAATTCACTTGTGAGACTGAGGAGAATGGTACTCTTCCGTTTTTGGACATTATGATTCATAGAGTCACAAGAAAGTTCAAATTTAATGTGTATAGGAAACCTACCAACGTTGGGTCGTATGTTCATTTTTATTCGAATCATCATAGTAAAGTTAAACAGGCAGTATTTTCAGGAATGTTTCTACGAGCTTTGAGGATTTGCAGCCCTGAGTTTTTTGATGAAGAGATTGCTAAAATATATGAAATTGGGAAGAGTTTACAATATCCTAAGAGGTTTTTGGATTTCTCGTTTGTACAAGCCAAGCGTACGTTTTATAATCACGTCCCTAAGGCGAAACCAAAAATTATTAACTCATTGGTGGTACCTTATGCGAGTGGACTTGAAAAATTGTCTCTGATTTTTAAGAAACTTAATATAAATTTGGTGTTCACTAATAGTACGATCAAATCCAATTTAATAAAAAACTCCCCTGATACAGCAGGTTGTGTGTATTCGATTCCCTGCAATGATTGTGATTCTGTGTACCTAGGACAAACAGGAAAGTCCTTACAATTGCGGTTGTCACAACATGCTTATAGTATTAGAACTGCCCAAACGTCTAATGCATTGTATCTACATACGAGTTTATGCGATCACAATATTAACTGGAATGGGGCAAAAAGCATTACCAATTGTGGTGATTTCGTGGAACGGAATTTGATTGAGTCTGCTCTAATCAGTCAGTGTCCAAATCTTCTTAATGTTAGTACTGGAATGTACAAACTTGATCCATTTTTAAGTTATAATATTGCA
The DNA here is from genome assembly GCF_040958095.1 of Procambarus clarkii. NCBI lineage: Eukaryota > Metazoa > Arthropoda > Malacostraca > Decapoda > Cambaridae > Procambarus > Procambarus clarkii. The sequence goes on from NC_091194.1 coordinate 37,515,314, forward strand.
CAACAGTTTAAGAAACAACTCTGATAGAGAGGCTTACAATGTCTCATTATAATTGTATATTCATATATTGTGTGTTCATGAGGCTTTTCTTTAATCTTTCATCCTTATTCTCTGACCGCTTAATCCTCTTTGACCATTCTAAGCTAAGCTATACCTGTTTTTGGTTAATTACACCTGACCAACCCCACCTGATGCAGGGCCCTGCATAAGCAACAGGGCTCTATTAAGGAACATATAATGTCTTCCCACAACCAAACCATCGCCAGAGAAATCCTAGTAAACAACACAGAAATCATCGATAGATACAGCGATAGCAGGCGGCTTGACGTTTGCGAGGCACTACACATCAAGAAGTCAACACCAGCAATCAACAGCCAATTAATGCACAACTATATTCTAGTTGAATGGCAAGCATACCAACTGCTTGCCATTCTTCCAGGGGTTCACTGTGATACCATCCGGGCGACCAATAAGAGCATCAGAGTTACGGGGCGTTAGGTAACGGGGCTCCCTTTCAGCTGGGCATCCAGCTGTGGTGAGGCTCCTCTTGATGATGTCGTTAACTTCATTGTGCCTCGAGTGCCATCCCCCTGTGCTTTGGCAGAGTAGGCCATGGTGGCCGTACCTGTCAGCCACCACCTCGCCGCAAATACACCTATATCTGGTGTGGATTGGGGCAGCAAGGCCACAGCAATTCGTAGGGCGTGTGGTGTGAGACGCGTGCCAGTTGCCGACATTGGGGTTGCTAACAGGAAATCCCCTGCATGTGGTGCTGCTACTGCTGTGAGGCGAGCAATGTCGTGTTGTGTTGTTGCAGCACCCAGGCACTCTGCAGCAACTTGGTCTACAATGGGGCCATCCCAGCTGGATTGCTTGTGGGCTTTTGGGGATGGTGGTTGAGGTGATTGGCCTGCACGAGAGGCCCACTCTGTGGCACAGCGTGTAAAATTGGGATCATGTACACCTGCCAGCTGATGTAAGTGGGCAGGTAGAATTTCCTTCACATGGTCGTCGGATGCTGATAAGGAGGACAGGAAGGCTGGAACAGCGATTTGCGTTGCTGTTCGAACTCCGAGGCCCCCAAGTCTTACGGGAAGAGAGGCTTGTTTCCACTGTAGGTCATCGAGAGAGAGGTTAAGGGCTTTTTCTAGCATTGATTTCAGTAACCGGTCATACTCACTTAGTTTTTGGCTACTGTAAGATGGTGAACACCTCAGAAAGTAGGTTAACCTGGGGAGGGGCAGACATCTGGTGATGAGGTAGAGTGCATCATGAGCATCAATATCCTCAATCCTCCCATCCATCCTCTTAAGGTCGGCGATTTTCTTATCAAGGACCTCATCGATGGCTTTCAACCCCAGGGGAGCTCCTAGGAGTGTGCTGTCTTCAGGTTTAGTTTTATGGATATTTGGCAGAAGACCCTCTATTCTCTCTACGATGCCCTGGTTGGAACATATTATTTGACATTTATTAGGGTTCAGGGTGAGGCTTAAAACTGCACCTTGCTCCTGGATTTTTCTGATGTCCTCCAGGAGGGAGTCTTGGGAACCAGCTAGGGTACCATCATCCAAGAACCAGATGTTAAGCTCGCTGGACAGGACCTCTATGACTTGTTTGATGACTAAGCAGAAAAGGAGAGGAGCAAGGGGGTCACCCTGTTGGACGCCTTCTCGCGAGTCAATTTCATGTTCGCCAAAAAGTAGCTTAAGGTCCATACTGTAGCATGAATGTACAAAAGGGTAGAGGGAAGGGAAATGACTATGAACCGCACGGAGTACAGCATCCCTCCGCACCAAATTGAAGGCATTTTTGAAATCTAGCTTGATAAGGGCCTTTTCGTCTGTGATATATATTATACATATTGTGACGATAATCTCCTTCAAGAGATTGAGCCTGCTCTTCCCTCCATAATTACGTCTTCACAATTATATAAAAAGACTATGGAAGAAATGTCCAACAACGACAACAACACCAGCAAGGCTTGCCAGGGTGAGCAAAAACGTATGCAGCCAGCCACCTGTTCGGACCCAAATCACCAAACTACATGTTGATCGCTGCCGGCTGCGCTGATTGGTCGCCGGTCTGGCTGCACCTGCACTCGCCCCCCATACTACCTGATGTCTGGGGCCGCCCCAACATCAGTCCTCAGAATGTTCAGTGCTTTCGTAGCCAGCACTCCTCCCAGCTAGACGTTAGCGTGTACTGAGAGAGGTGGTGGCTTTAAGCCAATATTCTAGCACCTCCCACTTACCTTTGTGTTGCACTTCTTGTTATTTTGCCTTAACGTAACTTTTCATTGTGTCATTTAAGTATTCTTATTATTTTGATTCATTGTTTTATTATAAGAATTTGTTTGTGCATTATTTTCATGTTTTGATTTATTTAACGTAATTAAAATTTCATTGTTAAAGTTTTACTTGTGTTTTGTGTGTCTTCTCCTTACCTTACCACAGACGAAGTTCCAGTTTTTCTATTTTTTTTTATAACTATGTGACGAGGCCATACCCCTAGCCTTAAACAGCCGAACACCAACGCGTTACCGTCACAAGTTATATGGGGGCCTGTCCTAGGAGCTTCACTCAGGTACTGGTGCCAAGTGGTAATTTATGGTAAGCGTATTTAACTTTGTTAACGTAGCTTTACTATTTTTCATTCAATTTCATTTTTATAAGGTGCGGTGTATTGTGCATTACGAGAGTAACATTAGTGAAGGTGAGACAACTTTGGATTACGTGGTGACTGTAGGCCGCAGTCATACTCTTAATTGGTCATCTCTCCCTCCTTGTTATTACTCGTATTTACCATCTATGTCCCTTGAATATTTCTCATTCTGACAGATCATCATATTGGTACCCTGGTACTGTGGTCTGCCCCGGGTCAAGAGTACCCAATCTTCTGCAATCTGACTGTAGGAGGATAAAGAGGGCCATAGTTCCTCTAGCTCGAACTTTAGTTGCTGAATTGGGACCTCAGCAGCAGTTCTCGTCACCAGTTGACACCTCGCACCCCTACACGTCAGTCAGAGATGATGATACATACAACGGTAGGGAATTAGCTTATTTTTTCAGAGCACAAAAGTTCGCTAATTCTGTAAGTATCATATTAAATTCAGTAGGAAAAACTTGCTTTATGTCCTATAGAGACTTGGCAAGGTATGCCTACATCCTTGGACTACCAATTTTACTTTTGAAGCATTTAACTGTTTCATTTGTTTTCGAAACTTTGTTTCATTTGTTAGTAGGATATTCTTGCCCTTATTCTCTTACATGAGTACCGGGTACAAGATTTCCTGCGCCCTTGATTTAATTTAATCATTTAATATCTTTCACTTAACGTTAATTGTTAAAGATCACACAGGATAGGTGCCAGTTGCCACGTTGTCCTGTTTCTGACATTTCATTATTGAATATTCGTGTACCTTTATTTGCTAATTTCACCATGTTTCGTCTCCAAACTTTCCGTGCAAATCCAGCAGGTGAAATAGGGACTTTAAGTCGTGCCAAGAGGACTGAACTACAAACTCTTGCACATGAGTATCAACTAGAAGTTCCCTACCAAGCCAACAAAAATGACATACACAACCTGTTGCTGGATTACTATTTAGAGCAAGGTAAGATAGACTCTGAAACTCATGAAACTTACTATATTGCAGATAAAACTGATTTGGCAACGCTGAAACTCAAACTAGAGCTGGCCAAGATTGAACGTGAGCAGCAAAGGGAAGCCCTCGAACAACAAGAACGAGCAGCTGCCATACGAAGGGAAGAACAAGAACGTGAGGCTGCCTTAAGAAGGGAAGAAATCGCCCTCAAGGAACGTGAGTTTGCAATGCTCCGTGAACGTGAACGAGTACAGCTTGAAACACTCCAGGAGCGGGAACGCTTACAGCTTGAAACCAAACAACGCGAGTTGGAAATACAACGCGAACATGACAAGCAACAAGCGACTCTGGCTCTTGAGTGTCGTCAACGGGAATACACGTTGGAAACTTCACACCTCGCTCAACGCCAGCAAGCTACTGCCAATCTTCCCATCAGTTTTAATATATCACATGCAAGTAAGTTAATGCCATCCTTTGTAGAAGCAGAAGTTGATGTGTTCTTTACCACCTTTGAAACCCTTGCTAATCAACTCAGTTGGCCTGTCGACCAATGGGCCACACTTCTCAGAGTCCATCTTACAGGTAGAGCTGCAGTCACACTCAGTACTTTGGCGTCTGAGAATGACTACTACACTCTGAAACAAGCAGTGTTGGACGCCTACCTCCTCTCTACTGAAAGTTATAGAAGAAAATTCCGTGACCACCTGAAGGCAAGTACCACTACCTTCCTCGAGTTTGCTAACACGAAACGGAGGTATTTCATGAAATGGCTGGAAGCAGCACATGTCTCTACTTTTACAGAACTCGTCAACCTGATGCTTGTTGAAGAATTCTTGAGACGTGTGCCGCCTCCTGTCCGCCTCTACTTAGCAGATAAAGAAGAAACCGACTACCTGAAGTGTGCTAAGTCGGCTGACACTTACAGCCTCATCCACCGGCTGACACCTGAACCATCCTCCAGTAAGAAGTCGTGGTACAGTTACGAGAAGGTGAGCCCCGATCAAGCTGGTTCACAACTGTACTGCAAATATTGTAGACTCTATGGACATACCATAGACAAGTGTGGTAAGTCTCAATACAAGGGAACCACTGACCAACAAAGACCCAAACCAACTCCTCCTAAGTCCGGTAAGCCTGTGATGAATGTTGGTGTTGATGTTAATGATCTTTCTCTTTTCAGTAACCACCTGTATACTGGAACTGTCTCTGCCAACGGTTCAAATCCGGAGGGACGTTTCAAATTGAAGATCTTGAGGGACACAGCGGCTCTACAATCGATCATCTTGAAGTCGGCTGTGCCCAACATAGTCTACACCGGGGAAACAGTCTTCATCACTGACCTCACTGCTACCACTCCATACCCTCTCGCCAGAGTCCACCTGGATTGTCCCTACGTGAACGGGGAAGTCCAAGTCGCCGTCAGGGAAAAGCCTTTTCCCATGCCTGGAGTGCAACTTCTCCTAGGCAACGACTTGGCAGAAGACCTGCAACCGACCAACCTGATCGTCATGGACAAACCCCAGGTGTGTAACTCTGTGCCAAGTAACCCTATTCTTGAGTATGTTCCAGCAGAGGTTCAAGAGAGTGATGAAATTTCTCCTCCGGTTCTCGTGACCACCCGTGCACAAGCCACACGTCCACAGCCAGCTGACTCTACTGCTACCGCTGTCCCTCAAGACCTTCAGAAACTACCCCCGCATCTGACCAAGTTGGAGTTCCGTAAGTTGCAGAGGGAAGATCTTACTTTAACACCATTGTTTTTCCAGGCTGAGACTCAACCCGACAGTATTCCTGGGTTCTTCCTAGAGAACGACTTGCTCTACCGCAGATATAGACCCAGTAAACTGAAGGAGGAGGACGATTGGGCCAACATCGAACAACTTGTGATTCCCACCAGCCTGCGGCCCACTATTCTACACCTGGCCCACGGAGCATTCTCCCACTACGGCTTCAACAAGACTTACCATGGGATTCGCCAAGACTACTACTGGCCAGGTATGGTAAATAACGTCAAACAGTACGTAAAACAGTGTCATACATGTCAGATGGCAGGCAAACCGAACGTCTCCATTCCCAGAGCACCACTGATTCCCATACAGGTGCCTGCGGAACCTTTCCACAGACTCATAATAGACTGTGTTGGTCCTTTACCTCGGACCAGTTCAGGTAACGCCTACATCCTAACCATCCTGTGTCCTACCACCAGATTTCCCATAGCAGTTCCAGTGAAGAACATCACGGCTGCTACGGTTATCAAACATCTATTGAAGATCTTCACTCAATACGGATTTCCCAGGGAGATTCAAAGTGACTGTGGCACCAACTTCACCAGTGATCTCTTCAAAAGGACACTGGAGGAGTTCAACATCAAACAGGTATTGTCCAGCCCCTATCATCCTGCTTCACAGGGTTCTCTTGAACGTAGTCATCAGACCATCAAAGCACTCTTGAAAAAGTTTTGTAGTGAAACCTCAAAGGATTGGGATAAGCAGATTGACCTAATAATGTGTATTTTCAGAAGTCTCCCCAATGAGTCCCTAGGAGTATCTCCTTATGAGATGCTCTACGGCCGTAAGTGCCGTACTCCCCTTAAGGCTTTCAAAGACTCTCTCAGAGATGCCACCTTCAGTGAGCATCAGAATGTGCCCCAGTTTCTTCAAAACCTTCAACACATTCTAGAGAGAGTCCACCGCTTTGCTCATGATAATCTATTGAAAGCCCAGGTGAGAATGAAGACTCATTACGACCAGACCAGCAAAGTAAGAAAATTCAAGCCGGGAGACTTCGTCCTTGCTTATTTCCCTATCCCAGGTTCACCTTTACAAAACAGATTTTCAGGACCCTACTGCGTCAAAGAGTGCAGGAATAATAATAATTATGTGATAGAGACTCCAGATAGGCGGCGGAAGACCCAGCTGTGCCACGTCAACCTCCTGAAGCAATATAATGGTACTCCTCCCACTGTCTTGACTAATTATTCCACATTCACAGAACCCTACATCCACAGTGAGACCTTCCCAGCTTCTCCTCCCGAAAGCACTGACAAGGAGTCAGCGCTTTCTAATTCCAAAATCCTTAATGATCTTCCCAAATGCTTTCAGGATAATACTCGTGCTCCTATGCCCTCTTCTAATTCCACTCTCACCTCGTCAGATAAGCCCTACATCCTCCATGTCGACGCCAATGGTACCGACGATGGTGGTGTCGTGATGCAGCAACGAGGCGAGAAGAATACACCTGTCAGCGACTACTGCTACAAGGAACGACGGAACAATTGGCAAGGAGCTACTCTTCCTCATCCTGAAGCTTCAGCACTTCACTCCACACCTGAAAAGTGCTCGGTCCACCATCAATACGGACCACACCACCCTACACCTCCTGCAGCACGCCCACTTCTCATCTCAACGTCTTCTACTATGGGCTTGCTAACTGCAGAAATTCAACCTGGAGACACGCTATACCAAGAGTCTGACAACATCTTAGCCCATGATCTCTCCAGAGTTTATGAAGTAGAAGCCACTCCATCCATTACTCCACCACATAACGACGTACTTCTTCCAGAACCGCAGGCTTCGGGGGAGAGTTGTGACGATAATCTCCTTCAAGAGATTGAGCCTGCTCTTCCCTCCATAATTACGTCTTCACAATTATATAAAAAGACTATGGAAGAAATGTCCAACAACGACAACAACACCAGCAAGGCTTGCCAGGGTGAGCAAAAACGTATGCAGCCAGCCACCTGTTCGGACCCAAATCACCAAACTACATGTTGATCGCTGCCGGCTGCGCTGATTGGTCGCCGGTCTGGCTGCACCTGCACTCGCCCCCCATACTACCTGATGTCTGGGGCCGCCCCAACATCAGTCCTCAGAATGTTCAGTGCTTTCGTAGCCAGCACTCCTCCCAGCTAGACGTTAGCGTGTACTGAGAGAGGTGGTGGCTTTAAGCCAATATTCCAGCACCTCCCACTTACCTTTGTGTTGCACTTCTTGTTATTTTGCCTTAACGTAACTTTTCATTGTGTCATTTAAGTATTCTTATTATTTTGATTCATTGTTTTATTATAAGAATTTGTTTGTGCATTATTTTCATGTTTTGATTTATTTAACGTAATTAAAATTTCATTGTTAAAGTTTTACTTGTGTTTTGTGTGTCTTCTCCTTACCTTACCACAGACGAAGTTCCAGTTTTTCTATTTTTTTTTATAACTATGTGACGAGGCCATACCCCTAGCCTTAAACAGCCGAACACCAACGCGTTACCGTCACAATATATATATATATATATATATATATATATATATATATATATATATATATGTCGTACCTAATAGCCAGAACGCACTTCTCAGCCTACTATTCAAGGCCCGATTTGCCTAATAAGCCAAGTTTTCATGAATTAATGTTTTTTCGTCTACCTAACCTACCTAACCTAACCTAACCTAGCTTTTTTTGGCTACCTAACCTAACCTTACCTATAAATATAGGTTAGGTTAGGTTAGGTAGGGTTGGTTAGGTTCGGTCATATATCTACGTTAATTTTAACTCCAATAAAAAAAATTGACCTCATACATAGAGAAAAGAGTTGCTTTATCATTTCATAAGAAAAAAAATTATAGTAAATATATTAATTCAGGAAAACTTGGCTTATTAGGCAAATCGGGCCTTGAATAGTAGGCTGAGAAGTGAGTTCTGGCTACTAGGTACGACATATACATATATATATATATATATATATATATATATATATATATATATATATATATATATATATATATATATATGTCGTACCTAGTAGCCAGAACTCACTTTTCAGCCTACTATTCAAGGCCCGATTTGCCTAATAAGCCAAGTTTTCCTGAATTAATATATTTACTATAATTTTTTTCTTATGAAATGATAAAGCAACCCTTTTCTCTATGTATGAGGTCAATTTTTTTTTATTGGAGTTAAAATTAACGTAGATATATGACCGAACCTAACCAACCCTACCTAACCTAACCTTACCTATATTTATAGGTAAGGTTAGGTTAGGTAGCCAAAAAAAGCTAGGTTAGGTTAGGTTAGGTAGGTTAGGTAGACGAAAACACATTAATTCATGAAAACTTGGCTTATTAGGCAAATCGGGCCTTGAATAGTAGGCTGAGAAGTGCGTTCTGGCTATTAGGTACGACATATATATATATATATATATATATATATATATATATATATATATATATATATATATATATATATATATATATATATATATATATATATATATATATATATATGGAAATGTTCGTTATTTCAAAATCGCTAATCTCCGAAAGTTCTTCACCGATTGCTTTGAAATTTTCATACAACATTCCATTCGCATCCGGCCAGGTTTTTATATATATACTATATAGTTGTCTCTTCTGTGAAGGTAAAAAAAAAACATGCTTTTTCTGAAAAACTGAGTTTTTCATGTGAGGGAAATCTTCGAAACCTCTTTACTGATTGCTTTGAAATTTTGACACAACATTGCATTCGAATAGGCGCGTCTTTTTATATACCTACTATATAGATGCCACCGCTGTGACAGGTAAAACATGCATTTTTGAAAAACAGTGCCATCTGTTGGACATAGTAGAAACATGCACGCAATACTAAATATGTCACGATTTCCATTTCAATGTTTCCAATTGCATTGATAAATTTTATTTTCATAGACTTCGATTTATTTTATTTTTTATTTAATTATTTTGGGTGACATTATGTTGGAATTGAGCTGTGTTGTTTACCATACCATTCATTTCGTAAGAATAAGTATAGATGCCACACCTGTGACAGGTAAAACTATGCTTTTCTTGAAAAACAGCGCCATCTGTTGCATGTAAGAGCAACATACACGCTATACTACATATGTTACAATTCCTTTTCATTGTTTCTGATTGCATTGATAAATTGAGTTTTCATTAATTTTTTTTTATTTTCATTTTGATTTAATTATGTTGTGTGAATTGCATTGGAATTGAGCTGTGTTGTTTACCATACCGTTCATTTCGTGAGTATAGTTAATTTTTATTTTTTCATATTTTCATTTAATTTTCTAACTATTTTTCTTATATTCCAGTGATAGGAACATCAGATCACTTGATGTTCCCAATTTTCTAATGGGAAAATCAGACCATTTAGGAAGGCATCGGACGAGGGAGTGGGGAATGGTGGGGACGAGTGGATGGGAGAATGGAGAAGGGTGGATAGGACAAAAGGACAGGGGAGTGGGCATGGTGGGAAGAAGAGGGGATGGTGGAGTGGGGAATGGTGGGGAGGACTGGAGGACAGGGAAGGTTGGTGTGGTTCAGCAACGCACATGCGTTGCTGAACCACAGCGCTGCTGTCACCATTATTACTATTATTTCCATAAATCCTTACATGTATCTCGTGTGTTGTAGTTTACTTTGAGTAAACTTTATTATTTTATCACTGCTTTTGGTGTAACCTCCATCTCAATGAGCTTTGTGATTAATAACGTGATTATACTGTACTGTTACTGGCATGGCATAGCGAGAGACCCTGTGTTGGCAACACGACATTTGATTTGAACACTGGTACTGGCATTCCCTAAAGAGTGACCCTGAGTTGGCAACATGACTGTACATTTGAATTCTAGTATTGGCAGCACATAGACGGTCCTAGGCTGCTGTATATATATTATATTCGAACTAACAGCGTTGCTGGGACGCTGAGAGAATTACCCAGCTGACGACCAGAAGATAAGAGGTGGAAGTGAGGCTACGGCCGGACGTCCGGCAAATTCTCTGCTGCATAGGTGGGCAGGCCCGGTGGGGGAGTCACATACTGCAGGATTGATCTTAGCAGTGTGGGCTGGGCCTTCTCCTCTCCCCCTTGGGTCCAAGGTCAAGTGGTGACCTGTCTTGAGGCATGACTAGGAGAGCTCCCTGGGGGGTGATATGTGATACCCTAGTGGACGGAGTGAAGTCCCACGGCGTGGGGTTACAGGATCAGTAGCACGATCCCCCGCTGTTTAACTGTAACCTCATGTAACACAAGGCCAAGGTGAGCGCCGCGTGACAATTAGCCGTTTTTTTCTATTTTATAGTAAATTGTGAATTGTATTTTCTAATTTTTGTCTGTAGGGATAACGTTCCTATCAACAATATCTTTCAGGACCCTTTCATCCTTTTTATGAGCCATTGAAAAGAAGTTGGTGTAAAATAATCTAAATGGGGGGTACAAGTGTTGTGTTGGTTGACTCTTCAAAAGTTGCATGGCGTTTCACCTTTCTTTTTATATCTTCAACAAAGCCGTTAGAGAAGCCGTTGTTGACTAGGACCTTCCTTACCCTACCGAGTTCTTCATCGACTTGCTTCCATCCTGAGCTGTGGCTGAGAGCACGGTCGACGTAAGCGTTGACAACACTCCTCGTGTGTTTGTCTGGGCAGTCACTATAAGCATTGAGGCACATTCCTATGTTTGTTTCCTTAGTGAAAACTGCAGTGTGGAAGCCTCCATTCCCTTCTGTGACAGTTACATCAAGAAATGGCAGCTTCCCATTATTCTCCATCTCGTAAGTGAAACTCAACTCAAAATTCTGCTCAAATGCCTCCTTCAGCTCCTGCAGATGTCTGGCATCAAGTACCTGTGTAAAAATGTCGTCAACATTCCTGCAGTATATGGCCGGTTTCAAGTCCATGTCAACTAAGACCCTCTGCTCGATGGTACCCATGTAGAAGTTCGCAAACAATTCACCTAGGGAAGAACCCATGGCGACCCCATCTACTTGCTTATACATGTGCCCATCTGAGCTCAAGAAGGGTGCCTCTTTAATGACGGCTTTGAAAAGTTTCCTTAGTATGTTTTCTGGTATTTCAAGAGGAGTGCAAGCCGATCCAACGATACACTGTCCGCTATCATTAGCAATGTATTGTGTGAGCATGAGCTGGGTTTGACCGCTAGTTATTGTGCAAAAAATCATGTAAATTCTGTTGTGCTTGAGTAGTCAATGGCACCATTAATCATGCTCCATCTCATTAGTGAGGTAAAATATGCTGCAAAATATCAATGAAAAATCATTAGATTTTTTATATTCTAGTCTTGATTCTAATCTAATCTAGACATTAGATTAGTCAACGTATATTTTTGAACAGGTTGAGCCAGTATTGACCTTGAAGAAATCTTTTAATAATTAGATTTTATTCAGTATAGATTTTTTCGTTTAGATTCCATATTGACTTTTCCCATATTGGAGAAGAATTGAACGTACTTTCCCAGAGTTTATCCATATATATATTTGTTTCAGTATCACATATTTGTACATTATTTAGTGTAATAAATAGTAAGAAAATATTGAAAAAAAATTACTTACAAGGGACAGGGTTAAAAATCTTTATCAGAAGCTAGAAATGGAACAGAGTACATTGCCAGGCGCCGTTGTTGCAGGCGCCGTTGTTGCAGACACCGTTGTTGCAGACACCGTTGTTGCAGACACCGTTGTTCCAGGCGCCGTTGTTGCAGACACCGTTGTTCCAGGCGCCGTTGTTGCAGACACCGTTGTTGCAGATACCGTTGTTGCAGACACCGTTGTTGCAGGCGCCGTTGTTCCAGGCGCCGTTGTTGCAGACACCGTTGTTGCAGACGCCGTTGTTCCAGAGCCGTTGTTCCAGACACCGTTGTTCCAGGCGCCGTTGTTGCAGACACCGTTGTTGCAGACACCGTTGTTCCAGGCGCCGTTGTTGCAGACACCGTTGTTCCAGGCGCCGTTGTTGCAGACACCGTTGTTCCAGGCGCCGTTGTTGCAGACACCGTTGTTCCAGGCGCCGTTGTTGCAGACACCGTTGTTCCAGGCGCCGTTGTTGCAGACACCGTTGTTCCAGGCGCCGTTGTTGCAGACACCGTTGTTCCAGGCGCCGTTGTTCCAGGCGCCGTTGTTCCAGGCGCCGTTGTTGCAGACACCGTTGTTGCAGACACCGTTGTTGCAGACGCCGTTGTTCCAGGCGCCGTTGTTCCAGACACCGTTGTTCCAGGCGCCGTTGTTGCAGACACCGTTGTTGCAGACACCGTTGTTCCAGGCGCCGTTGTTGCAGACACCGTTGTTCCAGGCGCCGTTGTTGCAGACACCGTTGTTCCAGGCGCCGTTGTTCCAGGCACCGTTGTTCCAGGCGCTGTTGTTGCAGACACCGTTGTTCCACGCGCCGTTGTTGCAGACACCGTTGTTCCAGGCGCCGTTGTTGCAGACACCGTTGTTCCAGGTGCCGTTGTTGCAGACACCGTTGTTCAAGGCGCCGTTGTTGCAGACACCGTTGTTCCACGCGCCGTTGTTGCAGACACCGTTGTTCCACGCGCCGTTGTTGCAGACACCGTTGTTCCAGGCGCCGTTGTTGCAGACACCGATGTTCCAGGCGCCGTTGTTCCAGGCGCTGTTGTTGCAGACACCGTTGTTCCAGGCGCCGTTGTTGCAGACACCGTTGTTCCAGGCGCCGTTGTTGCAGACACCGTTGTTCCAGGCGCCGTTGTTGCACACACCGTTGTTCCAGGCGCCGTTGTTCCAGGCGCCGTTGTTGCAGACACCGTTGTTCCAGGCGCCGTTGTTCCAGACACCGTTGTTCCAGGCGCCGTTGTTCCAGACACCGTTGTTCCAGCCGCCGTTGTTCCAGGCACCGTTGTTCCAGGCGCCGTTGTTCCAGACACCGTTGTTCCAGGCGCCGTTGTTCCAGGCGCCGTTGTTCCAGGCGCCGTTGTTCCAGGCGCCGTTGTTGCAGACACCGTTGTTCCAGGCGCCGTTGTTCCAGGCGCCGTTGTTGCAGACACCGTTATTCCAGGCGCCGTTGTTGCAGACACCGTTGTTCCAGGCGCCGTTGTTGCAGACACCGTTGTTCCAGGCGCCGTTGTTGCAGACACCGTTGTTCCAGCCGCCGTTGTTCCAGGCACCGTTGTTCCAGGCGCCGTTGTTGCAGACACCGTTGTTCCAGGCGCCGTTGTTGCAGACACCGTTGTTCCAGGCGCCGTTGTTGCAGACACCGTTGTTCCAGGCGCCGTTGTTCCAGACACCGTTGTTCCAGGCGCCGTTTTTGCAGACACCGTTGTTCCAGGCGCGGTTGTTCCAGACACTGTTGTTCCAGGCGCCGTTGTTGCAGACACCGTTGTTCCAGGCGCCGTTGTTGCAGACACCGTTGTTCCAGCCGCCGTTGTTCCAGGCACCGTTGTTCCAGGCGCCGTTGTTGCAGACACCGTTGTTGCAGGCACCGTTGTTCCAGGCACCGTTGTTCCAGGCGCCGTTGTTCCAGACACCGTTGTTCCAGGCGCCGTTGTTCCAGGCGCCGTTGTTCCAGGCGCCGTTGTTCCAGGCGCCGTTGTTGCAGACACCGTTGTTCCAGGCGCCGTTGTTCCAGGCGCCGTTGTTGCAGACACCGTTATTCCAGGCGCCGTTGTTGCAGACACCGTTGTTCCAGGCGCCGTTGTTGCAGACACCGTTGTTCCAGGCGCCGTTGTTGCAGACACCGTTGTTCCAGCCGCCGTTGTTCCAGGCACCGTTGTTCCAGGCGCCGTTGTTGCAGACACCGTTGTTCCAGGCGCCGTTGTTCCAGGCGCCGTTGTTGCAGACACCGTTGTTCCAGGCGCCGTTGTTGCAGACACCGTTGTTCCAGGCGCCGTTGTTCCAGACACCGTTGTTCCAGGCGCCGTTTTTGCAGACACCGTTGTTCCAGGCGCGGTTGTTCCAGACACTGTTGTTCCAGGCGCCGTTGTTGCAGACACCGTTGTTCCAGGCGCCGTTGTTGCAGACACCGTTGTTCCAGCCGCCGTTGTTCCAGGCACCGTTGTTCCAGGCGCCGTTGTTGCAGACACCGTTGTTGCAGGCACCGTTGTTCCAGGCGCCGTTGTTGCAGACACCGTTGTTCCAGGCGCCGTTGTTGCAGACACCGTTGTTGCAGACGCCGTTGTTCCAGGCGCCGTTGTTGCAGACACCGTTGTTGCAGACACCGTTGTTCCAGGCGCCGTTGTTGCAGACACCGTTGTTGCAGACGCCGTTGTTCCAGGCGCAGTTGTTCCAGGCGCCGTTGTTCCAGACAGAATGGCTCCATTGTCGTCAACGGGTCACTGGAACCACTTGTACGTTTCTTCACTCATTCACAAGTAAAGCTGACCAACCAAGTCTAGCTCTTGGCCTTTAAGACTTCTTTCTCGTAAATTGTCATACATAATATACCACGCGGTATTATATGATATATAATGAATGAAGGTTCATTATATATCATATAGTATGATCATTATATCATTGAGAATAATATGTCGACAAGGAGCTATGAAATATGAATATGAAAATATGAAAACAATATTCATATGGGATTTGAAAACAAGAAGCTGGGATATAAGAACAAGGAATTGGAAAATGTGGATATGGAATTGGGATATGAGGACAACGAGATAGGATATAAGGTGCTGATATATGAGAAATATATGATATATATTTGGATAAAGCGCCAAGATATGAGTACATTAAGCTTGAACCTGTTGAAAAGTAGCCGGGGCATTTAAGACATGGCGCTGGAATATGAGGACAAGGAATTGAATTATGAGGATGGAACGTGATTATGAGGATTGGACAAAAGAACGGTGCCCAGCCTCATGTTCCATGGGGGATCGAGCCCTGACCCTGCAAGTAGCGAGGCCGTCGTTGAATCCATTAAAAAGGATGTACTATATTGAACAATGGACACGGATAAACCTTCCGGAATAGGCATCGGTAAATTCCCGGAACCAAGAACGGAAATCAGACAAGTTCCTTCGCTGAATTCCCGGCCACCTGCACTCAGAGAACCAGCAGCAAAACAGAATAACCTGACTGGCCAAGAAATCTAATCTCCCAGTTCAGTATTCAGAGCAATAAAACATTCGACACCGGTCACAGAATAAAGTTAGAATTCATAATTACAAGCACATAGGCCTTCTCATCCACCTTTATTTGGTCTAATCCTAAATATAATCAGATTATCGTGATCGTCTTGCATCATTTTATGTTGCAAATTATATTAACACTGACAATATCACGTCGACCATGAAAGACTAGTTTCAGCGCAAAAACATGACCAGATATTTCCTTATCAGCCAATATCATTGAAGATTATTATTAGACCACAGTGAGCAATGTCCACATTATTCACATTTACTCCTTGTTGAATCAATATATTTTCCCAGAAAGAGAATTACACGGGTCAAAATATACACACATGTATTACAATTGCATATATTCCAAGACTGAAGGGCAGGTGATGTCAGAAACACCTGCCAGCTCTAGTCGTAAGATAATTATTTAAATTGCAGTTACTCTTAACAATTTAATTCACGTACAAATTAATCATGCAGAGGGATGAATGGATACACAACCCGTGACTGGATGGGTGAGTGAGTTGAGGATGGGTGAGTGAGTTGAGGATGGGTGAGTGAGTTGAAGATGGGTGCAGATGATTGATTGATTATCAGATGTGTGAGTGGAAATAAACGTATATTAATTCGGGGTTGGAGTGGCAAGAATTTGGAGCAATATACATGCCATTCACATATACTCCAGAATGACAACCATTTCTTGAATATAAATGTTGACTATTAGTTGATTAGCTAGGTGGCTACGTAAACTAATGGTCCCTTGTCTATCTAGCTGGAGGAATGAATGACTAGCAAAGTGGATGGGTGGAGGAATCTAACTAGCTAGGAAGGTGGAGGAATGGTTAAATATCAAGCTGAGTGTGTGGAAGAATTATTGACTTGCTGGCTGGCTGGGTGGAGGAATGTTCAACTATGTAGCTGGCTGGCTGGGTGGAGGAATGTTCAACTATCTTGCTGGCTGGCTGGGTGGAGGAATGTTCAACTGTCTAGCTGGCTGGCTGGCTGGCTGGGTGGAGGAATGTTCAACTATCTAGCTGGCTGGCTGGGTGGAGGAATGTTCAACTATCTAGCTGGCTGGCTGGGTGGAGGAATGTTCAACTATCTTGCTGGCTGGCTGGGAGGAGGAATGTTCAACTGTCTAGCTGGCTGGCTGGGTGGCTGGGTGGAGGAATGTTCAACTATCTAGCTGGCTGGCTGGGTGGAGGAATGTTCAACTATCTTGCTGGCTGGCTGGGTGGAGGAATGTTCAACTGTCTAGCTGGCTGGGTGGAAGAATGTTCAACTATCTAGCTGGCTGGCTGGGTAGAGGAATGTTCAACAATCTTGCTGGCTGGCTGGGTGGAGGAATGTTCAACTGTCTAGCTGGCTGGCTGGCTGGGTGGAGGAATGTTCAACTGTCTAGCTGGCTGGCTGGGTGGCTGGGTGGAAGAATGTTCAACTATCTAGCTGGCTGGCTGGGTGGAGGAATGTTCAACAATCTAGCTGGCTGGCTGGGTGGAGGAATGTTCAACTGTCTAGCTGGCTGGCTGACTGGCTGGAGGAATGTTCAACTATCTAGCTGGCTGACTGGCTGGAGGAATGTTCAACTATCTAGCTGGCTGGCTGGCTGGGTGGAGGAATGTTCAACTATCTTGCTGGCTGGCTGGCTGGCTGGCTAAGTGGAGGAATGTTCAACTATCTAGCTGGCTGGCTGGGTGGAGGAATGTTCAACTATCTAGCTGGCTGGCTGGATGGAGGAATGTTCAACTGTCTAGCTGGCTGGCTGACTGGCTGGAGGAATGTTCAACTATCTAGCTGGCTGACTGGCTGGAGGAATGTTCAACTGTCTAGCTGGCTGGCTGGCTGGGTGGAGGAATGTTCAACTATCTAGCTGGCTGACTGGGTGGAGGAATGTTCAACTATCTTGCTGGCTGGCTGGCTGGGTGGAGGAATGTACAACTATCTTGCTGGCTGGCTGGGTGGAGGAATGTTCAACTATCTAGCTGGCTGACTGGGTGGAGGAATGTTCAACTATCTAGCTGGCTGGCTGGCTGGGTGGAGGAATGTTCAACTATCTTGCTGGCTAGCTGGGTGGAGGAATGTTCAACTATCTAGCTGGCTGACTGGGTGGAGGAATGTTCAACTATCTAGCTGGCTGACTGGCTGGAGGAATGTTCAACTATCTAGCTGGCTGGCTGGGTGGAGGAATGTTCAACTATCTAGCTGGCTGACTGGGTGGAGGAATGTTCAACTATGTAGCTGGCTGACTGGGTGGAGGAATGTTCAACTATCTAGCTGGCTGGCTGGGTGGAAGAATGTTCAACTATCTAGCTGGCTGACTGGCTGGAGGAATGTTCAACTGTCTAGCTGGCTGGCTGGCTGGGTGGAGGAATGTTCAACTATCTAGCTGGCTGACTGGGTGGAGGAATGTTCAACTATCTTGCTGGCTGGCTGGCTGGGTGGAGGAATGTACAACTATCTTGCTGGCTGGCTGGGTGGAGGAATGTTCAACTATCTAGCTGGCTGGCTGGGTGGAGGAATGTACAACTATCTTGCTGGCTGGCTGGGTGGAGGAATGTTCAACTATCTTGCTGGCTAGCTGGGTGGAGGAATGTTCAACTATCTAGCTGGCTGACTGGGTGGAGGAATGTTCAACTATCTAGCTGGCTGACTGGCTGGAGGAATGTTCAACTATCTAGCTGGCTGGCTGGCTGGAGGAATGTTCAACTATCTAGCTGGCTGACTGGGTGGAGGAATGTTCAACTATGTAGCTGGCTGACTGGGTGGAGGAATGTTCAACTATCTAGCTGGCTGGCTGGGTGGAGGAATGTTCAACTATCTTGCTGGCTGGCTGGGTGGAGGAATGTTCAACTGTCTAGCTGGCTGGCTGGCTGGGTGGAGGAATGTTCAACTATCTAGCTGGCTGACTGGGTGGAGGAATGTTCAACTATCTTGCTGGCTGGCTGGCTGGGTGGAGGAATGTACAACTATCTTGCTAGCTGGCTGGGTGGAGGAATGTTCAACTATCTAGCTGGCTGACTGGGTGGAGGAATGTTCAACTATCTAGCTGGCTGGCTGGCTGGGTGGAGGAATGTTCAACTATCTTGCTGGCTAGCTGGGTGGAGGAATGTTCAACTATCTAGCTGGCTGACTGGGTGGAGGAATGTTCAACTATCTAGCTGGCTGGCTGGGTGGAGGAATGTTCAACTATCTAGCGGGCTGACTGGGTGGAGGAATGTTCAACTATGTAGCTGGCTGACTGGGTGGAGGAATGTTCAACTATCTAGCTGGCTGGCTGGGTGGAGGAATGTTCAACTGTCTAGCTGGCTGGCTGGCTGGCTGGCTGGAGGAATGTTCAACTGTCTAGCTGGCTGGCTGGGTGGAGGAATGTTCAACTGTCTAGCTGGCTGGCTGGGTGGAGGAATGTTCAACTGTCTAGCTGGCTGGCTGGCTGGCTGGCTGGCTGGCTGGGTGGAGGAATGTTCAACTGTCTAGCTGGCTGGCTGGCTGGCTGGGTGGAGGAATGTTCAACTATCTAGCTGGCTGGCTGGCTGGGTGGAGGAATGTTCAACTATCTTGCTGGCTGGCTGGGTGGAGGAATGTTCAACTATCTTGCTGGCTGGCTGGGTGGAGGAATGTTCAACTATCTAGCTGGCTGGCTGGGTGGAGGAATGTTACACTATCTAGCTGGCTGGCTGGGTGGAGGAATGTTCAACTCTCTAGCTGGCTGGCTGACTGGCTGGAGGAATGTTCAACTATCTAGCTGGCTGACTGGCTGGAGGAATGTTCAACTATCTTGCTGGCTGGCTGGGTGGAGGAATGTTCAACTATCTTGCTGGCTGGCTGGCTGGCTGGCTGGCTGGGTGGAGGAATGTTCAACTATCTAGCTGGCTGGCTGGGTGGAGGAATGTTCTACTATCTAGCTGGCTGGCTGGGTGGAGGAATGTTCAACTGTCTAGCTGGCTGGCTGACTGGCTGGAGGAATGTTCAACTATCTAGCTGGCTGACTGGCTGGAGGAATGTTCAACTGTCTAGCTGGCTGGCTGGCTGGGTGGAGGAATGTTCAACTATCTAGCTGGCTGACTGGGTGGAGGAATGTTCAACTATCTAGCTGGCTGGCTGGCTGGGTGGAGGAATGTTCAACTGTCTTGCTGGCTGGCTGGGTGGAGGAATGTTCAACTATCTAGCTGGCTGACTGGGTGGAGGAATGTTCAACTATCTAGCTGGCTGACTGGCTGGAGGAATGTTCAACTATCTAGCTGGCTGGCTGGGTGGAGGAATGTTCAACTATCTAGCTGGCTGACTGGGTGGAGGAATGTTCAACTATGTAGCTGGCTGACTGGGTGGAGTAATGTTCAACTATCTAGCTGGCTGGCTGGCTGGGTGGAGGAATGTTCAACTATCTAGCTGGCTGACTGGATGGAGGAATGTTCAACTATCTGGCTGGCTGGCTGGGTGAAGGAATGTTCAACTATCTAGCTGGCTGACTGGGTGGAGGAATGTTCAACTACGTAGCTGGCTGGCTGGGTGGAGGAATGTTCAACTATCTAGCAGGCTGACTGGGTGGAGGAATGTTCAACTATCTAGCTGGCTGACTGGGTGGAGGAATCTTCAACTATCTAGCTGGCTGGGTGGAGGAATGTTCAACTGTCTAGCTGGCTGGCTGGGTGGAGGAATGTTCAACAATCTAGCTGGCTGACTGGGTGGAGGAATGATCAACTGTCTAGCTGGCTGGCTGGGTGGAGGAATGATCAACTATCTAGCTGGCTGGCTGGGTGGAGGAATGTTCAACTATCTAGCTGGCTGGCTGGCCGGAGGAATGTTCAACTATCTAGCTGGCTTTCTGGCTGGGTGGAGGAATGTTCAACTATCTAGCTGGTTGACTGGGTGGAGGAATGATCAACTGTCTAGCTGGCTGGCTGGGTGGAGGAATGATCAACTATCTAGCTGGCTGGCTGGCTGGGTGGAGGAATGTTCAACTATCTAGCTGGCTGGCTGGCTGGAGGAATGTTCAACTATCTAGCTGGCTGGGTGGCTGGGTGGAGGAATGTTCAACTATCTAGCTGGCTGGCAGGGTGGAGGATTGATCAACTATCTAGCTGGCTGGCTGGGTGGAGGAATGTTCAACTATCTAGCTGGCTGGGTGGCTGGCTGGAGGAATGTTCAACTATCTAGCTGGTTGGCTGGATGGAGGAATGTTCAACTATCTAGCTGGCTGGCTGGCTGGGTGGAGGAATGTTCAACTATCTAGCTGGCTGGCTGGCTGGAGGAATGTTCAACTATGTAGCTAGCTGACTGGGTGGAGGAATGTTTAACTATGTAGCTGGCTGGCTGGGTGGAGGAATGTTCAACTGTCTAGCTGGCTGGCTGGGTGGAGGAATGTTCAACTATCTAGCTGGCTGGCTGGGTGGAGGAATGTTCAACTATCTAGCTGGCTGGCTGGCTGGGTGGAGGAATGTTCAACTGTCTAGCTGGCTGACTGGGTGGAGGAATGTTCAACTATCTAGCTGGCTGGCTGGGTGGAGGAATGTTCAACTATCTAGCTGGCTGGCTGGCTGGGTGGAGGAATGTTCAACTGTCTAGCTGGCTGACTGGGTGGGTGGAGGAATGATCAACTATCTAGCTGGCTGGCTGGGTGGAGGAATGTTCAACTATCTAGCTGGCTGGCTGGCTGGGTGGAAAAATGTTCAACTGTCTAGCTAGCTGGCTGGGTGGAGGAATGTTCAACTGTCTAGCTGGCTGGCTGGGTGGAGGAATGTTCAACTATCTAGCTGGCTTGCTGGGTGGAGAAATGTTCAACTATCTAGCTGGCTGGCTGGCTGGGTGGAGGAATGTTCAACTATGTAGCTGGCTGACTGGGTGGAGGAATGTTCAACTATGTAGCTGGCTGGCTGGGTGGAGGAATGTTCAACTGTCTAGCTGGCTGGCTGGTTGGAGGAATGTTCAACTATCTAGCTGGCTGGCTGGGTGGAGGAATGTTCAACTGTCTAGCTGACTGGCTGGGTGGAGGAATGTTCAACTATCTAGCTGGCTGGCTGGCTGGGTGGAGGAATGTTCAATAATCTAGCTGGCTGGCTGGCTGGAGGAATGTTCAACTATGTAGCTGGCTGGCTGGGTGGAGGAATGTTCAACTATCTAGCTGGCTGGCTGGGTGGAGGAATGTTCAACTATCTAGCTGGCTGGCTGGGTGGAGGAATGTTCAACTATCTAGCTGGCTGGCTGACTGGGTGGAGGAATGTTCAACTATCTAGCTGGCTGGCTGGCTGGAGGAATGTTCAACTATCTTGCTGGCTGGCTGGCTGGCTGGCTGGCTGGGTGGAGGAATGTTCAACTATCTAGCTGGCTGACTGGCTGGCTGGCTGGCTGAAGGAATGTTCAACTATGTAGCTGGCTGACTGGGTGGAGGAATGTTCAACTATGTAGCTGGCTGACTGGGTGGAGGAATGTTCAACTATCTAGCTGGCTGACTGGGTGGAGGAATGTTCAACTATCTAGCTGGCTGGGTGGAGGAATGTTCAACTGTCAAGCTGGCAGGCTGGGTGGAGGAATGTTCAACTGTCTAGCTGGCTGGCTGGCTGGGTGGAGGAATGTTCAACTGTCTAGCTGGCTGGCTGGGTGGAGGAATGTTCAACTATCTAGCTGGCTGACTGGGTGGAGGAATGTTCAACTATGTAGCTGGCTGGCTGGGTGGAGGAATGTTCAACTATCTAGCTGGCTGACTGGGTGGAGGAAAGTTCAACTATCTAGCTGGCTGGCTGGGTGGAGGAATGTTCAACTATCTAGCTGGCTGACTGGGTGGAGGAATGTTCAACTATGTAGCTGGCTGGCTGGGTGGAGGAATGTTCAACTATCTAGCTGGCTGACTGGGTGGAGGAATGTTCAACTATCTAGCTGGCTGGGTGGAGGAATGTTCAACTGTCTAGCTGGCTGGCTGGGTGGAGGAATGTTCAACTATCTAGCTGGCTGACTGGGTGGAGGAATGATCAACTGTCTTGCTGGCTGGCTGGGTGGAGGAATGATCAACTATCTAGCTGGCTGGCTGGGTGGAGGAATGTTCAACTATCTAGCTGGCTGGCTGGCTGGAGGAATGTTCAACTATCTAGCTGGCTGGCTGGCTGGGTGGAGGAATGTTCAACTATCTAGGTGGCTGACTGGGTGGAGGAATGATCAACTGTATAGCTGGCTGGCTGGGTGGAGGAATGTTCAACTATCTAGCTGGCTGGGTGGCTGGCTTGGGGAATGTTCAACTATCTAGCTGGTTGGCTGGATGGAGGAATGTTCAACTATCTAGCTGGCTGGCTGGCTGGGTGGAGGAATGTTCAACTATCTAGCTGGCTGGCTGGCTGGAGGAATGTTCAACTATGTTGCTGGCTGACTGGGTGGAGGAATGTTCAACTATGTAGCTGGCTGGCTGGGTGGAGGAATGTTCAACTGTCTAGCTGGCTGGCTGGGTGGAGGAATGTTCAACTATCTAGCTGGCTGGCTGGGTGGAGGAATGTTCAACTATCTAGCTGGCTGGCTGGCTGGGTGGAGGAATGTTCAACTGTCTAGCTGGCTGACTGGGTGGAGGAATGTTCAACTATCTAGCTGGCTGACTGGGTGGGTGGAGGAATGATCAACTATCTAGCTGGCTGGCTGGGTGGAGGAATGTTCAAGTGTCTAGCTGGCTGGCTGGCTGGGTGGAGGAATGTTCAACTGTCTAGCTGGATGGCTGGGTGGAGGAATGTTCAACTATCTAGCTGGCTGGCTGGGTTGGTGGAGGAATGTTCAACTGTCTAGCTGGCTGGCTGGGTGGAGTAATGTTCAACTGTCTAGCTGGCTGGCTGGGTGGAGGAATGTTCAACTATCTAGCTGGCTGGCTGGGTGGAGGAATGTTCAACTATCTAGCTGGCTGGCTGGCTGGGTGGAGGAATGTTCAACTATCTAGCTGGCTGGCTGGCTGGAGGAATGTTCAACTATGTAGCTGGCTGACTGGGTGGAGGCATGTTCAACTATGTAGCTGGCTGGCTGGGTGGAAGAATGTTCAACTGTCTAGCTGGCTGGCTGGGTGGAGGAATGTACAACTATCTAGCTGGCTGGCTGGCTGGGTGGAGGAATGTTCAACTATCTAGCTGGCTGGCTGGCTGGAGGAATGTTCAACTATGTAGCTGGCTGACTGGGTGGAGAAATGTTCAACTATGTAGCTGGCTGGCTGGGTGGAGGAATGTTCAACTGTCTAGCTGGCTGGCTGGGTGGAGGAATGTTCAACTATCTAGCTGGCTGGCTGGGTGGAGGAATGTTCAAGTATCTAGCTGGCTAGCTGGGTGGAGGAATGTTCAACTGTCTAGCTGGCTGGCTGGGTGGAGGAATGTTCAACTATCTAGCTGGCTGGCTGGGTGGAGGAATGTTCAACTATCTAGCTGGCTGGCTGGGTGGAGGAATGTTCAACTATCTATCTGGCTGGCTGGGTGGAGGAATGTTCAACTATCTAGCTGGCTGGCTGGCTGGGTGGAGGAATGATCAGCTGTCTAGCTGGCTGGCTGAGTGGAGGGATGTTCAACTGTCTAGCTGGCTGGCTGGCTGGCTGGAGGAATGTTCAACTATCTAACTGGCTGGCTGGGTGGAGGAATGTTCAACTGTCTAGCTGGCTGGCTGGCTGGGTGGGTGGAGGAATGTTCAACTATCTAGCTGGCTGGCTGGGTGGAGGAATGATCAACTATGTAGCTGGCTGGCTGACTGGGTGGAGGAATGATTAACTATCTAGCTGGCTGGGTGGAGGAATGTTCAACTATCTAGCTGGCTGGCTGGCTGGCTGGGTGGAGGAATGTTCAACTATCTAGCTGGCTGGCTGGGTGGAGGAATGTTCAACTGTCTAGCTGGCTGGCTGGCTGGCTGGAGGAATGTTCAACTATCTAGCTGGCTGGCTGGGTGGAGGAATGATCAACTATCTAGCTGGCTGGCTGACTGGGTGGAGGAATGATTAACTATCTAGCTGGCTGGGTGGAGGAATGTTCAACTATCTAGCTGGCTGGCTGGCTGGCTGGGTGGAGGAATGTTCAACTATCTAGCTGGCTGGCTGGGTGGAGGAATGATCAACTATCTAGCTGGCTGGCTGGGTGGAGGAATGTTCAACTATCTAGCTGGCTGGCTGGCTGGGTGGAGGAATGATCAGCTGTCTAGCTGGCTGGCTGAGTGGAGGAATGTTCAACTGTCTAGCTGGCTGGCTGGCTGGCTGGAGGAATGTTCAACTATCTAGCTGGCTGGCTGGGTGGAGGAATGTTCAACTGTCTAGCTGGCTGGCTGGCTGGGTGGAGGAATGTTCAACTATCTAGCTGGCTGGCTGGGTGGAGGAATGATCAACTATGTAGCTGGCTGGCTGACTGGGTGGAGGAATGATTAACTATCTAGCTGGCTGGGTGGAGGAATGTTCAACTATCTAGCTGGCTGGCTGGCTGGCTGGGTGGAGGAATGTTCAACTATCTAGCTGGCTGGCTGGGTGGAGGAATGTTCAACTGTCTAGCTGGCTGGCTGGCTGGCTGGAGGAATGTTCAACTATCTAGCTGGCTGGCTGGGTGGAGGAATGATCAACTATCTAGCTGGCTGGCTGACTGGGTGGAGGAATGATTAACTATCTAGCTGGCTGGGTGGAGGAATGTTCAACTATCTAGCTGGCTGGCTGGCTGGCTGGGTGGAGGAATGTTCAACGGTCTAGCTGGCTGGCTGGCTGGGTGGAGGAATGTTCAACTATCTAGCTGGCTGTCTGGGTGGAGGAATGATCAACTATCTAGCTGGCTGGCTGGGTGGAGGAATGTTCAACTATCTAGCTGGCTGGCTGGGTGGAGGAATGATCAACTATCTAGCTGGCTGGCTGGGTGGAGGAATGATCAACTATCTAGCTGGCTGGCTGGGTGGAGGAATGAATAAGGTTAAAAAATGAATAAAACAAATATGTGCCTGAGGTCAACAACCAACTCATCACTGGTGTGGGCGTGCAGCACTTACAGTGAGAGCTCATGCTGGAACACAATTTAAGGGACGTCACACGGTCCGTAATACTTCGTACTCTGAGATGAACATTTCAGAGGGCAATCATAGCACTCAATGATCTTTTCATTGACTTACTCACCTTCTCCTGGAACACGATGAGGTGGCGTTGTCCGCTAATTTTTTGTTCCCAGTGTTCCTTTTAGTGCTACTAGTTGCATGGTTCAGACAGCAATAATGAACGATTCGGCCTTGCATGAATGATTGTCATGATTCCCTCGTATTCAAAAATATAATCTCACAATAGGTAATTATTGGTTAAAAGTTTATCATAATTGTGTGATAGATTACAGAGGTTCAACCGCAAATCTCCCATTCACTACACAAGGCTAACTTCACGGAAAAAAATATTGGCAAAGATGGTGGCATGTTTTGGGGATGTTATTCTAATAGTTGCAACCAAGAACATTGCTCAACAAGACCCAACAACTCCACACAGAGAATTCCTATCATGATAAGTGATTGCAAGTTTTTGTGGAATGTCAAATTTTATTCTTATTCCATTTCAGTTTATCGTATTCTCGTTGTTTTCTTTCTTACGAGAACATCGACCAGTAATTAATTCATTTGATAGACGTGATCTGATTATTCTCTGAATGTTGTCTGTATATAGCAATTATCGACAGCACTTTACGGTTTCAAGTGTGTACGTCACATTATGGTACTTTACATCACAGAGTTAAGAGCTTACTTAAGACGCCAGGTACACTAGTAAAAACACTTGCCCTTCAACCTCTTCACATCACTCAGCCCGACATAGCATGGCCCACTTTCTGCCACATAATTTACTGCTATATAAAAATAATTATATATGGACATTTGGCTTTGCCTAGCACAGCTCGCCTCTCAGTGTTAGCCGAGAGTTTCAACGGGAATATGTCCAGAGGATCCGGCCCCCCAACACATGAAGAGCATCAGGAAGGCTTAGCCGTGGCGGCCGCACGGCAGGAACACCAGCCAAGGAGGGCTGGGAGCGCGCCGGTGTTCACTACACAGCGACCAGACGCACACTGGCCCCTCTCTGGGTGCTGTAGGGACGCCTCCCTTCCCACCCTCCTACACACATCCCTCCCATCCACCTTGCTTGACACCTACCTTCCCTTCTCCTCCCTTGCTGGTCACCAAAACACGAGGGTATATAAGACTGGTTGACAGAATGACGGAACATCTGACAGTCACTCTGACTGGTATGTCAGAGTGACTCTGACACGACAGATCTATTGCCTTTCCATTCACTAATCTCACTGATTCTTCCTAATCATTCTATCACACATCTGGTATCAAATATTGAATATATATTTAATCGTTTATTTATTCATTTCCTATCTATTGCCAGGCTTATCCATACCTTCACCTATCCATTACCAAGATTAGCAATACCTTCACCTATCCCTTACGAAACTTATCCATCCCATTACCAATTCTTAAAAAGTTTTATTATTCTACAAATTACTTATTTATCCATCCAAACTTTCCAGTGCCAATCAATCTATCCCTCCAATCCCATTCACTACCTAATCGATATAGATATAGACATGCCTCTCACAGCTACTTGACCACTATGACAAAATCACTGAGGCATTAGAGGAAAAAATAATGCAGATGTCGTATACACAGATTTAGCAAAGGCATTCGACAAATGTGACCATGGAGGGGCCTCGTAGCCTGGTGGATAGTGCGCAGGACTCGTAATTCTGTGGCGCGGGTTCGATTCCCGCACGAGGCAGAAACAAATGGGCAAAAGTTTCTTTCACCCCTGAATGCCCCTGTTACCTAGCAGTAAATAGGTACCTGGGTGTTAGTCAGCTGTAACGAGCTGCTTCCTGGGGGTGGAGGCCTGGTCGAGGACCGGGCCGCGGGGACACTAAAGCCCCGAAATCATCTCAAGATAACCTCAAGATGGAGTGATTGCACACAAAATGAGGTCAATGGGTATAACTGGTAAAGTAGGACGCTGGATACTCAACTTCCTGTCGAACAGAACACAAAGAGTAACAGTCAATCAAGTAAAATCGAGTCCGAGCGCAGTTAACAGCTCTGTACCTCAAGGTACAGTCCTTGCACCACTGCTGTTCCTTATTCTCATATCAGATATAGACAAAAACACAAGTCACAGCTTCGTGTCATCCTTTGCAGAAGATACAAAAATCAGCATGAAAATTACCTCTGCTGAAGACATTGATAAACTATAAACAGATGTCAAGAAAGTTTTCGACTGGGCAGCAGAAAATAACATGATGTTTAACGGTGATAAATTCCAGGTACTCAGATACGGCAAAAATGAGGATCTTAAACATAATACAGGGTACAAAACACAATCGAATCTGCCCATAGTAGGAAAACCGCATGTCAAGGATTTGGGAATAATGATGTCCGACGACGTAACGTTCAGGGAGCATAACCAAGCAAGTATTGTGTCAGCCAGAAAAGTGATAGGATGGATTACGAGAACCTTCAAGTCCAGAGATCCCATCACAATGATTGTATTCTTCAAATCACTTGTGTTGTCCCGTCTTGAGTACTGCTCAGTACTCACTTCCCCCTTCAGAGCAGGAGAGATTGCTGAAATAGAGGGAATACAGAGAACATATACGGCACGCATAGACGAGATAAAGCACCTAAATTATTGGGATCGTCTCAAAGCTCTCCAAATGTACTCACTAGAAAGAAGACGAGAGAGATACCAAATAATGTACACATGGAAAATACTGGAGGGACAGGTCCCAAATCTGCACAGTAAAATAACAACGTACTGGAGTGAACGATATGGAAGAAAATGCAGAATAGAACCAGTGAAGAGCAGAGGTGCCATAGGAACAATCAGAGAACACTGTATGAACATCAGAGGTCCACGGTTGTTCAACGTCCTCCCAGCGAGCATCAGAAATATTGCAGGAACAACCGTGGACATCTTTTTTGTTTCCTTCAAGGAGTGCCGGACCAGCCGGGCTGTGGTGGGTATGTGGGCCTGCGGGCCGCTCCAAGCAACAGCCTGGTGGACCAACCGGGCTGTGGTGGGTATGTGGGCCTGCGGGCCGCTCCAAGCAACAGCCTGGTGGACCAAACTTTCACAAGTCAAGTCTGGTCTCGGGCCGGGCTTGGGGAGTAGAAGAACTCCCAGAACCCCATCAACCAGGTATCAACCAGGTATCCTGTCCAGCCACTCGTCCATCCACCCATCCATGAACCAATACATCAGTCCATCTAGTCGCCTATCAATTAACTCAACCCATCCCCGAAACACACCCATTAATCATCAATCAAGAATTTGATTCACCCATCCACCAACTAGTATATCCATCCATTAACTAACCCACCCATCAACTCATTCGTTTGTCCATCCATCCACCAACCCATCCATCCCACACCCGCCCAGCACCACCTTCTAATTCTCTGATTTTATCGAGAGTTTTAATTATATACAATTATAGGCTTGAGCCAGACCGGGAGACGGCCTGGTTACCTTAAACACAATTATAGTAGTTGTGGTTATCTTGCCAACAATTATAGGCGTGGTCGTGGTTACCTGGCCAACAATTATAGGCGAGGTCGTGGTTACCTTGCCAACAATTATAGGCGAGGTCGTGGTTACCTTGCCAACAATTATAGGCGAGGTCGTGGTTACCTTGCCAACAATTATAGGCGTGGTCGTGGTTACCTTGCCAACAATTATAGGCGAGGTCGTGGTTACCTTGCCAACAATTATAGGCGAGGTCGTGGTTACCTTGCCAACAATTATAGGCGAGGTCGTGGTTACCTTGCCAACAATTATAGGCGAGGTCGTGGTTACCTTGCCAACAATTATAGGCGTGGTCGTGGTTACCTTGCCAACAATTATAGGCGAGGTCGTGGTTACCTGGCCAACAATTATAGGCGAGGTCGTGGTTACCTTGCCAACAATTATAGGCGAGGTCGTGGTTACCTTGCCAACAATTATAGGCGAGGTCGTGGTTACCTTGCCAACAATTATAGGCGTGGTCGTGGTTACCTTGCCAACAATTATAGGCGAGGTCGTGGTTACCTTGCCAACAATTATAGGCGAGGTCGTGGTTACCTTGCCAACAATTATAGGCGAGGTCGTGGTTACCTTGCCAACAATTCTAGGTGAGGTCGTGGTTACCTTGCCAACAATTATAGGCGAGGTCGTGGTTACCTTGCCAACAATTATAGGCGAGGTCGTGGTTACCTTGGCCAACAATTATAGGCGAGGTCGTGGTTACCTTGCCAACAATTATAGGCGAGGTCGTGGTTACCTTGCCAACAATTATAGGCAAGGTCGTGGTTACCTTACTAATAATGTCCTCTTCAGTATTATCTTACTGAAACCTCAGGAGAAAATTAATCTGGTTTTTGACATTCAGAATGTTGTGTGAGAACCTTGGCAGCGCTGTTCATTTTGTGTTCATGGCGTTCTTCACCTACACTGGCGTTATGTTCACCTGTCACCCTTGTTAACGTTATGTTCACCTGCCTCCCTTGTTAACGTTATGTTCACCTGTCAACCTCACACACGACACAACCTCACACATGACACAACCTCACACACGACACAACCTCACACATGACACAACCTCACACACGACACAACCTCACACACGACACAACCTCACACATGACACAACCTCACACACGACACAACCTCACACATGACACAACCTCACACACGACACAACCACATGAATGACACAACCCCACACACACAACACAACCTCACACACGACACAACCACATGAATGACACAACACAACCTCACACACGACACAACCTCACACACGACACAACCTCACACACCTAACACAACCTCACACACACGACACAATCTCTCACACGACACAACCACATGAATGACACAACCTCACACACGATACAACCTCACACACACGACACAACCTCACACACACACAACACAACCACCGCATGGGAACCGCATGGAGGCGAGGATACGTGGAGAGCCAAATTACTGGAGGTGGTGACTAAAACCTTCTTAACCCAGCATGTCAGAGAACCCACAAGGATGAGAGGAAATGACGAACCAGCGAGACTCGACCTGGCCTTCGCCCTGAATGACTCTGACATAAGAGAAATCGGTTTTGAGGCCCCAGTAGGAATGAGCGACCACAGTGTATTGGTGTTTGAGTACCTGATTGAAGAAGGGTTATTGAACTCGAGGAGGGATACCGAAACCAAAAGGTTAGCATACCGAAAGGGAAACTATGAGGAGATAAGAAAATTCCTAACAGATATAGCATGGGAAACAGAGCTCAGGGAAAAGACGGGTCAAGATATGATGGACTACATCACGCAAAAGTGCAAGGACGCAGCAAACAAGGTTGTCCTAGTCCAAAAGGAAAACAGTGAAATGAAGATGAGAAACCCATGGTTTAATCAGAGATGTAGGCTAGCTAAGCAGCAAAGTAAAAGGGCATGGAGAAACTATAGGAATAACAGGACACTGGAGAGCAGAGAAAGATACCAGAATGCCAGGAATGAATATGTCAGGATGAGAAGAGAGGCAGAAAGACAATACGAAAATGACATCGCAAGCAAGCCAAAAACTCAGCCTAAATTGCTGCATAGCCACATCAGGAGAAAAACAACAGTAAAGGAACAGGTTATGAAATTAAGGAGAGGGGCAGAAGGATTCACTACAAACGACAAGGAAGTGTGTGAGGAACTGAATAAGAAATTCCAAGAGGTCTTCACCTTAGAGCAAGGAGAAATCCCAGAGATAAGAGAGGGAATAGCTAACCAGGAACCACTGGAAGAGTTTGAGATTACCAGCGGGGAAGTAAGGAAGTGTTTACTAGAATTGGATGTGAAAAAGGCTATAGGCCCAGATGGAATCTCCCCTTGGATACTAAAGGAAGGAGCAGAAGAACTGTGCCTACCACTCTCCATAGTGTATAACAAATCTCTGGCAACAGGGGAACTGCCAGAAATTTGGAAAGCAGCTAACGTAGTCCCGATATACAAGAAAGGGGATAGACAGGAGGCACTGAATTACAGGCCAGTGTCCCTAACCTGCATACCATGCAAGCAGATGGAGAAGATTGTGCGAAGAAAGCTAGTGAAGCACCTGGAGCGAAAGAACTTTGCAACACAGCACCAACATGGATTCAGGGATGGCAGGTCCTGCCTCAGAGGGTTACTTGAATTCTACGACCAGGCAACAAAAATAAGGCAAGAAAGAGAAGGGTAGGCAGACTGCATACTCTTGGATTGTCAGAAAGCCTTTGATACAGTGCCACACAAGAGGCTAGTGAAAAAGCTGGAGATGCAGGCTGGAGTGAAAGGGAAGGTACTCCGTTGAATACAGGAGTACCTAAGCAACAGGAGACAACGAGTCAGTGTGAGGGGTGAGGTCTCAGATTGGCGAGACGTTACGAGTGGAGTCCGGCAGGGGTCAGTCCTTGGACCTATACTGTTTCTGATATATGTAAATGATCTCCCAGAGGGTATAGAATCGTTTCTCTCAATGTTTGCCGATGATGCAAAAATTATGAGGAGGATTGAAACTGAGGACGATAGTAGGAGGCTACAAGATGACCTAGACAGACTGAGTGAATGGTCCAACAAATGCCTGTTGAAGTTCAACCCGAGTAAATGCAAAGTAATGAAACTAGGCAGTGGAAACAGGAGGCCAGGCACAGGATACAGAATAGGAGATGAAGTACTTAATGAACCGGACAGAGAGAAAGATCTAGGAGTTGATATCACACCAAACCTGTCTCCTGGAGCCCACATAAAAAGAATAACATCTGCGGCATATGCGAGGCTGGCTAACATCAGAACAGCGTTCAGGAACCTGTGTAAGGAATCATTCAGAATCTTGTACACCACATATGTAAGACCAATCCTGGAGTATGTGGCCCCAGCATGGAGCCCGTATCTTGTCAAGCACAAGACAAAGCTGGAAAAAGTTCAAAGGTATACGAATAGACTAGTCCCAGAACTAAGAGGCATGAGATACGAGGAAAGGCTGCGGGAAATGCACCTTACGACACTGGAAGACAGAAGAGTAAGGGGAGACTATGATCACAACCTACAAAATCCTCAGAGAAATCGATCGGGTAAACAAGGATAAACTATTCAACACTGGTGGGACGCGAACAAGGGGACACAGGTGGAAACTGAGTACCCACATGAGCCACAGAGACGTTAGAAGGAACTTTTTCAGTGTCAGAGTAGTTAACGGATGGAATGCATTAGGCAGTGATGTGGTGGAGGCTGACTCCATACACAGTTTCAAATGTAGATATGATAGAGCCCAGTAAGCTCAGGAACCTGAACTGACAGTTGATTGACAGATGAGAGGCGGGACCAAAGAGCCAAAGCTCAACCCCCGACAGCACAAATAGGTGAGTACAACCACACACACGACACAACATCACACACACGACACCACCTCACACACACCCACACACACGACACAACCTCACACACATGACACAACCACATACACGACACAACCTCACACACACGACACAACCCCACACACGACACAACCTCACACCCGACAACACAACCTCACACATAACACAACCTTACTGACACGACACAACCTTACTAACACGACACAACATCACACACACGACACAACCCCACACGCTACACATCCCCCCAACACACACGATGTAACGGGGGTGGGGGAAATAGCTCTATCTTGTCCATTATTCCACCCCCCAGTTAACTAACGAGGCCGGGGGAAACAGCTCTCTCTAGTCCGTTATCCCGTCCTCAGTTAGCTAACTATTCTAGAGCACCTCCAGAGTTCCTAAGGCAACCTCTCTCGTTCAACACCTTGTAACCTAGGTATTCGACTACCTAGGTGCTAAGACTACAAGGCGCCGTCACTTGATCAGTTACCCGGAACTCTAGAGAGAACTCTAGAATACAGAATCATTGCCACACACGTATAAGAGAAAACGAAAGGAAGAAATGAATAGTGAAGTAATTAGTGAGGGTTTGGGGTGAGAGGTAGGGAGGAGCGAGGAGGGTCATTAGTTGAAAGTGAGAGTTTAGAGAGGGGTGGAGGGAGAGGTGTAGATAGGTAGAAGTAGAAGAGTAGATAGTAGAAGTAGAAGAGTAGATAGTAGAAGACGAAATGCTGCCACCATCCATTCTAGACCATTACATACAAGACAAGGAATGGAACTTGTCTGTATCACAATATTCTCAAAAGATGTTATTACCATGTATCAACTCCATACATAGGGGACACAGTTAAAGGCAATTTAAATAATAAATTCAATTATATTTCACATACTAAGTATCATACTTTAAGCCATGTTCAAGATATATATAGGTAAAGTGAGTCATCCTCCAAGAATCTGGAGAACACTACAACTGACTGCCCCTGATCATCACACAACACTTGTAAAACACGACCAAGTCACCTTACTGCTCAACTCACCAAGTGTATGCCTATAGCTGGATAGAGGGGGGGGGGTCTATAGCTGATAGAGACTGTCCCGCACTGCCGGCCGACAGCCTCCCTGCTAGGGCCGTCTCCTCTGCTCTGCTCCTCGTCTGCTGTTCTTCTCTTAATCCTTAATGCTCTCGAATCGATAGTTCTCCGAGTATATATTGGGAACCTAGTAGCTAACTCCGCCCACAAGTAGATAGCCTCCGGCTCTCTACCAAGCCACTCCTTTAACGTAGGCATGTTTGAAGGCTACCAGGCTCCAATTATAAGATTAGTAGAAGTAAGGTGAAATTCGCATGATCTGACCTCAGGTCACTTGGGGTCATTAGCTTTTAGAGGTGTGAAACTCAGGCCGACCAAGCTGGTGCCTTCCCAAATCCCTGTCTCTGACTCATATACTATATATATTTTAAATAAACTAAACCAAACACCTTACAGTGTTACATCGACACAACCCCACACACGACACAACCCCACACACGACACAACCCCACACATGACACAACCTCACACACGACACAACCTCACACACACGACACAACCTCACACACAACACAACCTTACTCACACGACAAAACCTCACACACACACACACACACGACACAACCTCACACACACATGACACAACCTCACACACAAGACAACCTCACACACGACATAACCACACATACGACACAAGGCTACACATGACACAACCTCACACACGACACATCTACATATACGACACAACCTCACACACGACACAACTCCACACACGACACAACCTCACACATGACACAACCTCACACACGACACAACCTCACACATGACACAACCTCACACACGACACAACCTCACACACGACACAACCCCGCACACAACAAAACCCCACACACAACTCAACCTCACACACACGACACAACCTCACACACACGACACAACCTCACACACGACACAAGGCTACACATGACACAACCTCACACACGACACAACCTCACACCACCACCGGCCACACACCACCAGTACACCACACACCACCACCTGCCACACACCACCAGTACACCACACACCACCACCGGCCACACACCACCAGTACACCACACACCACCACCGGCCACACACCACCAGTACACCACACACCACCACCTGCCACACACCACCAGTACACCACACACCACCACCGGCCACACACCACCAGTACACCACACACCACCACCGGCCACACACCACCAGTACACCACACACCACCACCGGCCACACACCACCAGTACACCACACACCACCACCGGCCACACACCACCAGTACACCACACACCACCACCGGCCACACACCACCAGTACACCACACACCACCACCGGCCACACACCACCAGTACACCACACACCACCACCGGCCACACACCACCAGTACACCACACACCACCACCGGCCACACACCACCAGTACACCACACACCACCACCGGCCACACACCACCACCGGCCACACACCACCAGTACACCACACACCACCACCGGCCACACACCACCAGTACACCACACACCACCACCGGCCACACACCACCAGTACACCACACACCACCACCGGCCACACACCACCACCGGCCACACACCACCAGTACACCACACACCACCACCGGCCACACACCACCACCGGCCACACACCACCAGTACACCACACACCACCACCTGCGACACACCACCACCTGCCACACACCACCAGTACACCCCACACCACCACCTACCACACACCACCAGTACACCCCAAAACGCCATTACTAGTACACACCACACAATCCCCAAAAATGTTTAAATATGCTTAGGTCAGTGTCGATTTGGGTCACCATGTAGGTTTTCCACCCTGACTTGTGTCCAACCTCACTCGAGGACAGGAATGCTATGGTCTCAGCTGCCCATACTCTACGTGAAAGGCATAGAACGCTACATAAAGAGTGGCAAACAAGATAATGAATTTGCAGGAAACTCAATTATTTTTTTTATACCAAGCCGAAAGAAATTTCAAAAGGGGATTTGGGATTCCATAGAAAATGTATGGAACTGGATGCCAGACCCACTTGCATACCAGAATTACATATACAATTACACACCAAAAAGGAACTACAATTTCGACAGGCAACTGCCCTATAACAATCTGCACTGGTCAGAACAAACCCAATATGTCCACGCATAATGGACTTGCCAAAAAAGTCTCCCAGTCAAACTACCCCTAATAGAGTAATCCCTCATTCATCTTGGCCAACATGCAAGGACATAAAACAAGAACAAAAACCAAAGTACAATTCATATATGGCCTCCTCACTGAGTCAAATGCAGTATTTGGAGCTTTCACAGAAACCCCATGTAGGGAAATTGTTGGACAGTGAGAT
Organism: Procambarus clarkii; assembly: GCF_040958095.1. Lineage (NCBI taxonomy): Eukaryota > Metazoa > Arthropoda > Malacostraca > Decapoda > Cambaridae > Procambarus > Procambarus clarkii. The sequence continues at coordinate 37,551,576 of NC_091194.1, forward strand.
CTGAATACCAGGATATAATCTATACAGGCGTGATGGGATAATTAGGTCACATGGAGGAGTGGGTCTGAATATTTGAGAAGATCTTGTAAGCTCGGAGCTCCTTAATGCTACAAACGAGGTGGTAGAGGTACTGGGAGTAAAAATAGAGAAAATAAACTGAGGTGTTATTCTAATATACAAATCACCAGATGCAACGGCTTAGGAATTCGCAGAACAGATAAACAAAATAGAGAATAACCTTGATAATTTGGCGAACCCGATAATTGATATCGGGTTCGCCTGATATCTGGTATGTAGACTTCCTAGGTGAGTTCACCTTGCCAAATCCAAGATGGAGAATAACAAACAGTAATATTATACAAGGAAATTTATCAGGACATAACCAACCACAGAGTAGAGAACTGCTAAAATTTGTGACAAATTTTCACTCAACCAGCAGATATCAGAGCCAACGAGAAACGAAAATATTCTAGATCTGATCTTTGTAAACAATGACGACATAATCAGTGACATTGCGATATCAGATACCACATACTCAGATCACAAGCTCATTGAAGTGCAAACTACCCTCCAAACACACACCGAAACTACGACGTTGGTACAACGTTCGAACAAGTTTTAACACCACCTAACCAGTTATAACAACTAATATATCAAGTTGTAACAACGTTCCAATACGTCATAAACACAATAAGCCAAGATGTAACAACTTTATTATAAGTTGTTACAAGCGGAAAATAGAGACAGTTTCGGTTTGTGTTTCCAGGGTACCGTCAATACTCAGAATACACTTAGAACAATGATTAAGCGAGAGGGGTTATTCAATAAATTAAATTATAATAATGAAAGGATAGACTGGGAGACAATAAACAAGGGAACTTACAAACATTCCATGGGAAACTGTTTTAAATAATACAAGTCATACAGAAGGAATAGAAAATGGGACTTGTGAAGCGTATAAAGTCTGTCTGGAACAGGTTCCTTTGAGGAAAGCCAGGATGAGGTCGAACGCAGAAAGAGAACGCAGACGACACTATAAAAGAAGTAAACAAATCACGGAAATGCTTAAGCAGACACGACTTTCCCTACAAACAAGGAATAATTTAAATAAGGAGACTGAAGAAATCGAGCAGAAATTAAAACACTCATATCAGACTGAAGAATATACCATCAGAACATGAGCCTCCCTCCCACTACCACCATAACACAGCAGCCTCCCTCCCACTACCTCCATAACACAACAGCCTCCCTCCCACTACCACCATAACACAACAGCCTCCCTCCCACTATCACCATAACACAACAGCCTCCCTCCCACTATCACCATAACACAACAGCCTCCCTCCCACTATCACCGTAACACAACAGCCTCCCTCCCACTACCACCATAACAACAACAGCCTCCCTCCCACTACCACCATAACAACAACAGCCTCCCTCCCACTACCACCATAACAACAACAGCCTCCCTCCCACTACCACCATAACACAACAGCCTCCCTCCCACTACCACCATAACAACAACAGCCTCCCTCCCACTACCACCATAACAACAACAGCCTCCCTCCCACTACCACCGTAACACAACAGCCACCCTCCCACTACCACCATAACAACAACAGCCTCCCTCCCACTACCACCATAACACAACAGCCTCCCTCCCACTACCACCATAACAACAACAGCCTTCCTCCCACTACCACCATAACACAACAGCCACCCTCCCACTACCACCATAACAACAACAGCCTCCCCTTCACTCTCACCTTTTCCCCACTCAGTGTGCAAAGTATTCTTTGCACAGTGTCACTATCTCCTTCCAGCTCCCTCACAATTTTATCCAACATATTCACTATCTTCTCACAAAAGCTTTATAATTTCCCAGAAGCCAAATTGTTTTTTACCACACACACTATCACCATCTCACCCCAACACTCACTCTCCCTTTCATCACCGTCACAATATCCTGCCACACTTTTACAATGTTCTCCTAAAACTCTCCCAAGGTCTTCCCAGACAACGACAATCTCATATCTACACCCTCACCATCTCCAACCCACACTCTCACTATCAAGTACCAACACTCTCATAACCTGCTTCCCACACCCCTCATAATCTCCTACCTACACTATTTCTCAAACTTTCTAATTCTCTCAGTCCTTGATAAATCTGACTTACCCAGAGACATTGTGCCTGCTGACGTTGTCACCCGCGGACGGTGACAACGTCCGGGACCTGACATTATAATACAGCAACAATGGAAACAGAAAGAAATTGTTACGTACCTTAAAGATTGGTGGAGTTGTATCACGTGATGAGCTGTTTATGTTGACTTACCTGAAGAGGTATGAAAACTAATTAGGAATTTTAAAGAATTTTTTCTTCATTAAACACCTAATATACCACATGAATAATGACATTCTAATCCATATATATAAGCAGCGAAGGTACGTGTAACATTTGAGCATCAAAATGATCTTACCAAGGTCGACAGCATTGGAGTACTTCGTCTCGGCGAAAGAGGGGGCTGGAGTACTCGTCATGAAGGACGAGGGGGCTGGAGTACTCGTCATGAAGGACGAGGGCGCTGGAGTACTCGTCATGAAGGACGAGGGGGCTGGAGTACTCGTCATGAAGGACGAGGGGGCTGGAGTACTCGTCATGAAGGACGAGGGGGCTGGAGTACTCGTCATGAAGGATAAGGGGGGCAGGAGTACTCGTCATGAAGGACGAGAGGGGCTGGAGTACTCGTCATGAAGGACGAGGGGGCAGGAGTACTCGTCATGAAGGACGAGAGGGGCTGGAGTACTCGTCATGAAGGATAAGGGGGGCTGGAGTACTCGTCATGAAGGACGAGGGGGCTGGAGTACTCGTCATGAAGGATAAGGGGGGCTGGAGTACTCGTCATGAAGGACGAGGGGGCTGGAGTACTCGTCATGAAGGATAAGGGGGGCAGGAGTACTCGTCATGAAGGACGAGGGGGGCTGAAGTACTCGTCATGAAGGACGAGGGGGCTGGAGTACTCGTCATGAAGGACGAGGGGGCTGGAGTACTCGTAATGAAGGACGAGGGGGGCTGAAGTACTCGTCATGAAGGACGAGGACGCTGGAGTACACTTCGTGAAGGACGAGGGGGGCTGGAGTACTCGTCATGAAGGACGAGGGCGCTGGAGTACTCGTCATGAAGGACGAGGGCGCTGGAGTACTCGTCATGAAGGACGAGGGGGCTGGAGTACTCGTCGTGAAGGACACGGGGGCTCTAGTACTCGTCATGAAGGATCAGAGGGGCTGGAGTACTCGTCATGAAGGACGAGGGCGCTGGAGTACTCGTCATGAAGGACGAGGGGGGCTGGAGTACTCGTCATGAAGGACGAGGGGGCTGGAGTACTCGTCATGAAGGACGAGGGGGCTGGAGTACTCTTCATGAAGCAGTTAAGTCGTCTATATCTCCAGTAAAACTATAAACTATCCCGAGTCATCACTTCGCCCCTGTAATGACCCTGATTGTAATAACTCGCCTTGTATCTATCTCGACCGCGCACTCCGCTACTACCACTGAGCTAACCGTGCAATCTCCGCTCTTTCTATGGTAATAACAGATGCTATACCGATCATATAAGATGTTAACACTCGGGCCGTCATACGAAGACGTAAACCAGTACACAGAGGAAAGAAAGAGAGAGAGAGGAAGAGGGAGGCAGAGCGAGAGGAGAGAGAGAGGAGAGCGAGAACGAGAGCAAGGGAGGGAGAACGAGAGCGAGTGAGGGCGAGGGAGAGTGAGACACTAGTGAGGGAGAGTGAGACAGAAAGATAGAGATAATCGTAGTCACAACCTATCGTATGAGTTACCGAGTGACGCTGCCACCACCCTGAGTTACCGGACAGGGGACCGGAGTGAGAGTCGTAGGTCTTGCAGATGGAATAACCTACCAGGACAGGTGTAGGGGACAATTGAACGGTACAAGGATCCTGGCCTGACACTCGAATAATCCTGACCACTTGGGAACTATGGTGTACACAAGAATAAGGCGGGACACACCAATACTAACACCTCAACACGGAAGACGAACGGGGGGAGGAGTACTGAATAATTAAGAGCACTAGGTCACTAGGGCAAAGGGGACGGTAGGCCCAATATCACTAAAGCAAGGAACCATTAATACACATTGAATAACACTTAATATCTGACTTTATTAGAAATAATTAAATAAGACACTCCCTAACTATATTCCCTACTAGAGGCCAAGGGTACTGAATGAGGTGCTTTAGTACAAGAGAGCCGTACTTACTCGTATGTTGTTCCACAGTTTTCCTGGAGATGATGTTCCTTCCCAGAGTCCACACACACCTCCCTACTGGGCTGTGCCCACTCAACTGACTCCCCTGATCTGCTGCTCCTCAGCTGAACATGAGAGTTTTGCATTTGTTGTTTAGGGGTTAATCCCTGAAGATTACCATGACGGCATCAATTCTGACCTCTTTGTGATTCGATGACCGTTGACCTGACTCTATGGCTAACTTGTACAGAGGTGTAACTTTTACATTGTCTGCCGCCGCCTGTCTGGCGCCTGTGGGTTGTTCATCCTCCACGTGGCCTGTTCATGCTGTTATGATGTTCATGTACTATGTACTGCTCTCTTGTTACATATCCCCCAATGTCCCGGTTTAAGAAAAACCGTGGGCGAGGAACTCGAACATGGCTTTTCTTATCCCAGACCACAAAGGAACTAGCACATGCCTCGAAAAAAAAAATAGCTACCCTATCTAAATATATACATCTCACAGTCGAGAAATATTTATAAAAACTCTCAACAATAACAGTTACCATGGTAACTCAAAATCCAGGCTGACCATACCTGCATGGCAGCCCATCTAACCTCTTAGATGACAAATCAACATTAATTTGAGAAACAAAAATTAACACAATTTATGACAAACAATTAAATTTATACTGGAACCATCTTTCCGCTGGTTCCCCAGTTCACCAGAGTCTACACAAAAATTGTCATTCATAACATTTTCTCTGTAACGGTGAACTCCAAGTTTTCTGAACTTAAAAAAAAATTACATATATATTGTATATACAAATTAACAAAGTCTTTATTCCCGACGAGTCCGTTGTCCCGATGTTGTTGACTCGCCCATTGCTGTATTCTTGCTGTAGTTCTGCAACGATGCGTCGTGTTCTTCACCAACGATGTTCTTCAGCTGGCCTCAGTTGTTGTGAGAAGAGATCCACTCCCCTCCTGACTAGAGTCTTCCACTGATCTAGTCCACAATCCGCAGTACATCCGCGCTGCTGGTCCCTACTTCCGGGTCGTCGACGAGGCGATGACGTCGGTGTTGACAGCGATGATTGACTTGCTGTCCGGTCACAGGGGGAACTCTGGCGTACCTGGGTTCCATCCTCTTGTAAGATGTTGTCGCCTGCTGAACGTCTGCTGGCGATGTTCTGCCTGCCGCATACATGTTGCCTTCCTGGGAGTACTGAGACGTTGACACCAGACGAGGTCTTGCTTGATGAGTGAACAGCTCCAGTTCGTTGAGGCGGGGTGGGGGTGGCGGCAGAACCCTCGGGTTCCGGCTCCAGCTCTTGGGTTCCATCCACTTACAGGTGTTTCTTCTGCTACGTCGTACTAGGCCTTTACGACTTTCTTCGTTATCCCATCATGCACATGATTGTAGGCCCAAGATGCAAATCGTGCATCCGCGTTGGCGTATCATGCACACTCTAGAGGGAAGGTGCTGTTCTTACGTAGCCACCAAGTTTCACATCTTGTTTCTCGGCGCATCAGAAACCTCAGGAGTGGGCAAGACCTTGTGTAATCCCGCAACCGTTGCCCAATCCACTCCGTTGTTCTTGGCTGTTCATTTCCGGTCACCGGTGTTCTTTATAGCAAGGCAGGTGACCTCATTAATGTCTCGTCTGATATGTTGAATCAGTCCTCCAGATGACAGCTAGTGTTGGCAGTTCCATAACCTCATTAAGTGATGAGGCCCCCACCATGGCAGGTACCACTAACAAGGGTGGGGGGAGAGGGATGGAGGCGGTGATGTAGTGTGACCCGTCCTGTCCCTCGGGAACTAAACCTGGTTCCCGCCAGACAATAGCGGTGACATGCTACTCTGGCCTCAGTTGTCAAGATGGGATATGGCCGACAGTGAGGAAATGTGAGCAGACCTGGGAAAAGAAACATTCATAACTCATGTCTGGTGGAGACCTGGATCTGCCCTGGAGGTTTTAAGAAAGATAACTCCTCCAGGGTAGGTAAAGGTACGTCACTCTTGACTAAGCACCTACAGTACAATTCTTTGCCTCTACCTATAACTCAGATGACAGCTTACCTCAGTTACTGTGCGCGAGATCTGGTGACCATAGGGTGACCAGGCATAACTTGGCTACTAAGTAAGGATGATAGGATGTCATCATCCTCCTCCGATTGAGCATCAGGAATAACCATTCCCTCCACTCTCTCGGGAATTGGAATTGCTGAAGGTAATTCCAGTTCTTCCCTTGCTACATAAAGTTTCAATTTATTTATATGGATGGTTCTTTCAACCTGGTCTTCAAATATACCCTTAATTATGAAATTTACTGGGCCTAGTTTCTTAATAACTCTATAAGGGCCTCGCCATCTAGCTGCTAACTTCCTACTCTGATTGGCGGGCGCTGACTCATTCAACCGCATCACTAGGCTTCCCTCTTTCACTCTTAATGGTTGTACCTGCTTATCATAATAATGGGCATACCGTGTCCTTGCTTTCTTTGATGCTTCAGCTGCTATCCTCCATGCATTCTTCATCTTGGTGAGGATTTCTGAAGGATAATCCTCTCCATAACTAATAGTATGTCTGTTAAGCAGACCTGACGCAAAATTACACGAGTGTCCAGTAAACAGCAAGAGTGGTTGAGTATTTATTGACTGGTGCACTGCGGTGTTTAGTGCAAACTGAACAAAGGGCAACTGTTCATCCCAAGTGGCCGGGTCATTCTCTGCTAAAATGGCAAGCATATCCTTCACCGTTATATTAGTTCGTTCCACCATGCCGTTCGTCTGGGGATGGTATGCTGTTGTTAGCGCTGTTGTTGTCTCTAAGAGTTTACATACTTCCTGAAATAAGCTACCAATAAACTCCTGTCCCCTGTCAGATACTAGAACTTTCGGCGGACCGAACACAGTAACAAACCTTGCTAAAAATGCCTCTGCCACTGTTTGGGGGTCTTTCCTGGGAAGGGCTACTAGAGTGGTATACCTGGACAGATGGTCCACTAGAACTAGCGCATATCTGTTGCCTGAATTGCTACTATGTAAATCAATTAAATCAGCCCCCACCCGATCCAAGGGTTCTGCTATCTCTGAGAATTCCTGGAGTAGGGCTTGTACTTTAGGAGTACCTTTGCGTCGTTGACAGTTCCCACATGACCTCACGTACTTAATTACATGTGATAATAACCCTGGGAAATAAAATAATGACTTGGCCTTTGTGTAAGTTTTGTACACTCCCGGGTGACCTGCAATCTTTGACGCATGCGCAAGTTTTAATGCTGAAGGCTTTAATGCGTCAGGGATAACTAGCTGAAACAACGCCCTGTCTTTCTGGGCATTTACATGATACAACACTCCTTCTTTGAGTGCAAAGTCATTTAAAGAGGTACTTTGTTTTCTCGAAGGATATTTCCCTCCTTCCAGATGTTCAATAATTTCCTTCCATCGCTGTTCCTTCATCTGAAGTTCTCTCATTTTATCGCTCGCAATCGTTTCAATGTTTACATTCATATTGATGGTGGCAATGTTCCTACTTAACGCATCAGGAACAACATGAGATGGACCAGGCTTATACAATATCTGAAACGAGTGTGCTGACAGTTCGTGACCCCACCTTGTCATTCTCGGGCAACGTGTCTTTTTCTTAAAAATGTGGGTCAATGCTCGATGATCAGTATAAATTATGAAGTGACGCTGAAACAAGTAAGGCTCAAAATACCTTACACTCTCTACTACAGCTAAAGCTTCCTTGTCAGTGGCTGAGTACCTTACTTCCGGTCCTTTCACTTTCCTACTAAAGTAAGCTACCGGGTGCGGGTTGTTCTCCGAGTCACGCTGAATTAAACAGCCACCTATGGCAATGCCGCTAGCATCAGTGTGGACTTCCCAATCTTTCTCAAAGTTAGGAATTGCTAAAACTGGAGTAGTACTCAATTGTAATTTTAACTTCTCAAAAGCCTCATCATGCTCTCGGGTCCATACAAACTTAACATTTTTCTTAGTGAGATTCGTCAGTGAAGCTGACGTTCTCGCAAAACCTTCTATGTGTCGACGGAAATACCCAGCTGCTCCCAGAAATCTTCTCACGTCCTTTGCTGTCTTTGGTGTTGGCATTTCAGCAATAGCGCGACAAGAGTCCGGGTCAGGGCGTATTCCATCTGTGCTTACCTGAAAACCCAGAAACTTGAATTTCTGAGCCGCCAGGGTACACTTTTGGGCGTTCAATTTGAACCCCGCCTTGTTCAACAGCGACAAGGTCTCTGTCAAATCATGGAGGTGTTCATCAAAAGTTCTAGAGTACACTACAACATCATCAAGGTACGCCAATGAGTGCCTACCAAGAACAGGGCTTAGAATATAATTTATCGCCCTCTGAAAAGATGAAGGAGCTGTTTTTAATCCAAATGGCATACGCTTGAAATGGTAAGTCCGCACACCATCCGAAAATGCTGTTTTTTCTCTGTCTTGCCTTGCAACTGGTATGGCCCAATACGCTGACTTTGCGCCAAGTGTCGAGAAGTACTTAGCTGTGCCAAACTGGTCTATGATTTCCTGAATGAGAGGCAAAGGATAAGCGTCCGCTGTTGTCACTTCGTTCACTTTACGGTAATCTACACAGAACCTGTAACTACCATCAGGTTTGCGTACCAGCACTACTGGGGAAAGCCACGGTGACGTGCTCTCTTCTATAACGCCCTGTCTCACCATCTTTCTACACTCATCTCTAGTAAGTTGTTTCGCCTGCTCTGGGAGTCTCCATTGACGTGTTTGGACCGGAGGATTATCACCTGTTGGAATGGTGTGTTCGACTTGAGGCAGGTAGCCTATTTCCTCATCCTCAGTCGCAAATAACCTAGGAAATTTACGGAGGACTTCCCGTACCTGTTTACGTTCAGCAGGTGACATATGAGTCAAATCTAGAGCAGTTATTAATTTGTCCACCATTTCCTTATCTTGAGGAGATAACGGGGTTTCTTTACCGATCTTACTGTGTGACTCCTCATCTCTCTTACGTTCAATGCGCTACATTGCGCTGTTACAGTCGATGTTTGTGTGGTATCTGACTCTATTATTTCTTTTAAATTTACCACAATTCCTTGTGTCAGACTATCGCCTACCCTAAAGCGATAAGGTTTGTGAGAGAGGTTGACCACTGGTATTATCGCACCTTTGTCATGTACAGATACCAGAGTATATGGTATCATCAACTTATCAATTCTGCCAGCTACCTGAAGGGTACTTCCGGGTTGAATGTTTCTTCCTACGGCGACTTTAATAAACTTAAATGACCGTGGTGGACATACTTGTCTGTGTACAGCATGTAGTCTACATGTTTTCTTGTCAGGGTCTTGAAGAGACTTGAACAATTGTTTGGGAAGGTTTACATATTTAGGTGCTCGTTGAATTGAAGCAATTATGGGAGGGTGATCAGTTAACTTTACTGGGAAAGACACAGATCCCAACTGTAGCCTACTGTGTCTTGCTCCCTTCTCCGATGTCAAAGAATATGTAAATCGTCTCAAAAAATCCATGCCTAACAATATATCACCAGGGAATGTTACATTATCCACCACAGTACACTCATGGATACAAGGTTTATCTTTTTCAATGTTAAAAGTTAAAATACATTTTCCCAGAACGTCAAAGTGTTGACCATTGACAGCTGTTAATTGTGCACCCCCTTCCTTAAGGCGCACCTGACTGAAGGTCCTAAATGAGTCCATCTTAATGATGGTTACCTGACTACCAGTGTCCAGGAATGCAGTCAACCTCTTCCCGCACACCCTCACTTCAAAAGTGGGCCACCCTTCCTCCTTGGGGGCCTTATCTCATATTTCCTCATTACTATTGGGGCAGTCCTCTCGTTTGTGGCCTCGTCCGCCACAACTCCAACACCTGGGGTCATAAGTGTAGTACCAGTGAGGAGGCGGACCAGCTCTATGGTGCCCTCCCCTCTGGTTGCTATGAGAGTTACCTACACTCTCCTTAACACGATGCGAATTGTTCGTATCTACCGCTTGGACATAAGAGGATTGTCTAGTTTCAGTTGTATCCTTACACTGCCCCTGAATGTTTTGTAAGTCCGTAGCGTACTCTATTAAACTATAGTAATCCATCGTTACACTTGCAGCCGAAACGTGAGCTCCAAGTGTCCCGGGGATTGACATACACAACAGTTGTTTAGCCTTCTGACTAATTCTCAGGTCATCGTATCCTAATTCATGCCTCAAGTCACGCATTCTACGCAATATGCCAGTTCCAAAGTCTTTGAGAGTTTCGTTTGAGCCTCGTTTTAAACTAGCTAAATACCTATTAGCTGTTTCCTCTGTTATTTTCTCTTTATATCGTCTCTTAATTGCTAACACAAACTCTGGCCATGTTTGCAAATATTGAAACTCTTGGTCCTGCATTATTGAACCATTAGGGTCTATACACGCTCCTGCTGCTAAATTAATTTTCACCCAGTCATCCTGGGCAGCTGACAAACATGAACCTACTTGCCCTAGCCAGTCGTCTATTTTCCGGTTACGTTCCACTATATTTATTGGTAATTCTTTGCAAATTAGTTTGGGTAACACTGGTCTAGGCAATGAGAATGATGAAAATGGGGGCTGACGCATACCATGAGACGCAGGGGGCATGGAGTGTAGATGTTGGCAATGGTTAGGGAAGGGTTGGTAATGGGGAGGGAAGGGTTGGTGTAAGGTAGGGTTATAGTGATGGTCAGGTGGGGGGGAGGGTTGGGTGGGGTGATGGTGTGAGGTAGGGGATTCTAGGGGTTGGTTCTGGGCAAGGCATGAGATGGTAGAAGAGGGTTTGGTCGTCTGACCAAGGTTGGGGTTGCGAGGGGGGAGAGGTGGGGTGGTATTGGTGGGGACAGTCACCTGACCGGACCCCTGGGTGGACCCCTGGGTAGGCGTATGTAAGCGCCCTGCCGTAAGGTTCACATATAGGGGTTCAGAGAGGCGCTTTCTAATTTCTGAGGGTGGGTAAGGTGGGAGGGGGGGTGGTTGGGGCGGGGTATGTGGGGAAGGTGCAGGCCGCCGCGCCCCTGGGGTGTTGGGTTGGGAGGTCGGTCTGGGAGGAAGTGGGGGAGGGGTGATGTCATTAGGCTGCTGAGTATCAGGGGTTGACAAAGGACGGCTACCCAGCATGTGACCTGATGTGACCCCATCACCTGCACCTTGTGGGTCGTCACCTGACTCTTGAACCGTGCTATCCACTTGGATAGCCTGTCTCGGCTGTATTGCTAGAAGGTTCTGTTGGCTAAGCCCTCCCTGACTCCTTAAAGCCCTATCTGAACTCATGATGCCAATAAACTACGTTTGAACGACTAGTTCACCGGACTAGCGCTGACCCAAAAATGTTGAAAAAAAAATTAAAAAAAAAAATCTTTGGAACTAACAATGATTCACTGAGAACAAGACAAAAACTCACAACGTCGTTATAACTAGCCCCTTTACTTAACAAGGATGGTAATTTCAATGTCACTTCTAAAACAAAAAAAAACGTAATTACTTTTCAATCTGCCTGCTCTTATGACAGATAATAATCGATATTACTTTCACCGCGTTGAGACAACTTCTCCTACGCGATACCAATACACAATTTCCCACGCACTATTCATTAACAATAATTCACTGATAGAAACTATTTGTACTTCCTATCGGGAAACTGTAATTACTGCTCGTATGAGCTTAACTAATAGTTACTCTAACTCCTTAAACCTACAGCCACATCACGTGACCCAGTGTGTTTCCCTAGCTTCTTCGCCGGTCAACAACTCAAAACTTTTGCCACTCCTGTGACCAGACTTCAAACGCCAGGCGTCCCTAGACGTGAGTCAACTGACACACTAGTCCACACTAGCAAGCTGTACAATACCAGTACACCTCAGATTATCGCGTTCAATTGGAGTAAATCAGTCAATCGCGATAATTTGAACAGAAACACCGCTTAAAACTACTTAATAGCTACACCGAACGGCACAAGACGCGTGAGACTGAACATTGTAAAACAATGTTCACCACCGCTAAGCCACCATTGTAATGACCCTGATTGTAATAACTCGCCTTGTATCTATCTCGACCGCGCACTCCGCTACTACCACTGAGCTAACCGTGCAATCTCCGCTCTTTCTATGGTAATAACAGATGCTATACCGATCATATAAGATGTTAACACTCGGGCCGTCATACGAAGACGTAAACCAGTACACAGAGGAAGGAGAGAGAGAGAGAGGAAGAGGGAGGCAGAGCGAGAGGAGAGAGAGAGGAGAGCGAGAACGAGAGCAAGGGAGGGAGAACGAGAGCGAGTGAGGGCGAGGGAGAGTGAGACACTAGTGAGGGAGAGTGAGACAGAAAGATAGAGATAATCGTAGTCACAACCTATCGTATGAGTTACCGAGTGACGCTGCCACCACCCTGAGTTACCGGACAGGGGACCGGAGTGCGAGTCGTAGGTCTTGCAGATGGAATAACCTACCAGGACAGGTGTAGGGGACAATTGAACGGTACAAGGATCCTGGCCTGACACTCGAATAATCCTGACCACTTGGGAACTATAGTGTACACAAGAATAAGGCGGGACACACCAATACTAACACCTCAACACGGAAGACGAACGGGGGGAGGAGTACTGAATAATTAAGAGCACTAGGTCACTAGGGCAAAGGGGACGATAGGCCCAATATCACTAAAGCAAGGAACCATTAATACACATTGAATAACACTTAATATCTGACTTTATTAGAAATAATTAAATAAGACACTCCCTAACTATATTCCCTACTAGAGGCCAAGGGTACTGATTGAGGTGCTTTAGTACAAGAGAGCCGTACTTACTCGTATGTTGTTCCGCAGTTTTCCTGGAGATGATGTTCCTTCCCAGAGTCCACACACACCTCCCTACTGGGCTGTGCCCACTCAACTGACTCCCCTGATCTGCTGCTCCTCAGCTGAACATGAGAGTTTTGCATTTGTTGTTTAGGGGTTAATCCCTGAAGATTACCATGACGGCATCAATTCTGACCTCTTTGTGATTCGATGACCGTTGACCTGACTCTATGGCTAACTTGTACAGAGGTGTAACTTTTACATTGTCTGCCGCCGCCTGTCTGGCGCCTGTGGGTTGTTCATCCTCCACGTGGCCTGTTCATGCTGTTATGATGTTCATGTACTATGTACTGCTCTCTTGTTACACCCCGTACAACAGTAGCACCGTTTTCTGTGCTGGTTTCTTCCACATAACAGTGTAAACTACAGTCCACTTTTAGGACATTGTCCGGCCAGGATCTAATAACTACGGTACCTTTACCCTTTAAAGCACAACATTTGTACTTTACACAATCAGGCATGAACACTACAACGTTCAGTCCCAGTAAATCACTTTCACTAAACACTTGTTTCATCATAAACGGTAAATTTTTCATATAAACTTTTTTTTATTTCCGTCATTCTCAGCCCAGCCCAGCCTAGCCCAGCCTAACCCAGCCCAGCCCAGCCTAGCCCAGCACAGCACTCACTGACCACACATAATGAGTGAGAGCTCTGACGACCCGTCCTCAGGCGGTGGTGGGACAAGCCGCGACTTTCACAATGACGCATTTATTAACTTGAACGCATAGGGTACTCAAAGTCAGCTTTTCTTAAATATTGTTGATCTTAGACCTTGCTGAATAGGTAAGTCTAGGTTAGGTCATGTTGTGGTGTTTAGGATCTATTGGAAATTATTGAAGGAAGCGTTTACAGGTGCGATTCAAACAACAAAACACTTTTCCAGTGTTGAGCTTATGTAAAGTGTTCCGAAAGTGTTCGAACGGCAAGAGTTGTGACTCTCTCTTTACATTCGTAAAGAGAGAGTTTACATGGCACTTCACGCACCTTACTAAGCAAAGAGTGAATATTTGTAGTATAAACAAATATTTCCTTCATAACAAAACCATCACGTCTAGAAACTAGTCACAACACGCCAACAACTTGTCAACATCATTCACTTGAACTCTCTAGAACTGAGTTCATAAACCACTTTTTTTCCAGCAGTAGTGTTTAAAATCACTTTGAACACTTTTCATGTTTCCGCAACACTCACTATAGTGCATCCGTTCACAGCACTATACATATTCAACACTGTACATACACAACACTATACATATACAACACTATATATACATAACAATATACATACACATCACTATTCATACAGCACAATATTCTGAACTAACGCAAGGAAGTAAAGGGAGCAGAACGTCATTCTTTCAACCCGTCCTCGACTCAACTCCATTACATCCAGCGGTCGACCCCACAGACGCATTCATAAATTTTAATATGCTGTTCATTCAAAACGGGAATTTCCTCAAGTATAAATTAATATTATAATATATTAGCATATTGTGCATATATAGGCATAGGTTAGGTTAGGTTAGGTGTTTAGGTTCTGTTGGCGATTATTTGTATTTGTAGTACGTGGGTGAAGCATTTATAGCGTTGTGATTCGAACAAAATTCGTCAGTGAAACACTTGTTCCGGATATGTTCGAACGTCAGCAGTTGTGAGTCGTGTGTAAAACCACTTTTCATTCATAAACAGGGGGTTTGGCGGGTGCATGGAATCACTTTTGGATCTTTGTTTGGAGGACGGGCTGAAGAATGTGTGTATGATTGAAAAACGGTTTACAAACGACTCACAACTGTTGACGTTCGAATTCTTCCAGAGCTCCACTGACGAATTTTGTTCGAATCACAACGCTATAAATGCTTCACCCACGTACTACAAATACAAATAATCGCCAACAGAACCTAAACACCTAACCTAACCTAACCTATGCCTATATATGCAAAATATGCTAATATATTATAATATTAATTTATACTTGAGAAAATTCCCGTTTTGAATGAACAGCATATTAAAATTTATGAATGCGTCTGTGGGGTCGACCGCTGGATGTAATGGACTTGAGTCGAGGATGGGTTGCATTCTTGGAATCACTTTTGGAAGACGAGCTGCTAAAGACGCATTAATTAATTTTAACATTCTGTTCATTCAGAGCAAATTTTTTCTCAAATATCAATTATAAAAAGACCTGAACCGTTTACTTCCACGGGACATGTCACAGTCCGTCCTCATAAACAAAGACCAAAAACCAGCTCAAGCCAGCCATCAAACGCCCCCTTTACGAATGTAAAACACTTTACATAAGCTAAACACTGGAAAGGTGTATTGCTGTTCGAATCGCACCTGTAAATGCTTCACTCAATAAGTTCCAATAGATCCTAAACACCACAACATGACCTAACCTAGACTTACCTATTCAGCAAGTTCTATGATCAACAATATTTAAGAAAAGCTGACTTTAAGTACCCTATGCGTTCAAGTTAATAAATGCGTCATTGTGGGAGTCGCGGCTTGGCCCACCACCGCCTGAGGACGGGTCGTCAGAGCTCTCACTCATTATGTGTGGTCAGTGAGTGCTGTGCTGGGCTAGGCTGGGCTGGGCTGGGTTAGGCAGGGCTAGGCTGGGCTGGGCTGAGAATGACGGAAATAAAAAAAAGTTTATATGAAAAATTTACCGTTTATGATGAAACAAGTGTTTAGTGAAAGTGATTTACTGGGACTGAACGTTGTAGTGTTCATGCCTGATTGTGTAAAGTACAAATGTTGTGCTTTAAAGGGTAAAGGTACCGTAGTTATTAGATCCTGGCCGGACAATGTCCTAAAAGTGGACTGTAGTTTACACTGTTATGTGGAAGAAACCAGCACAGAAAACGGGGCGAAGTGTTGACTCGATATTGTTTAGTGTTTTACAGGAAATATTAGACAACTTAACTGCTTCATGACGAGTACTCCAGTCCCCTCGTCCTTCATGACGAGTACTCCAGCCCCCTCGTCCTTCATGACGAGTACTCCAGCCCCCTCGTCCTTCATGACGAGTACTCCAGCCCCCTCGTCCTTCATAAGGAGTACTCCAGCCCCCTCGTCCTTCATGACGAGTACTCCAGTCCCCTCGTCCTTCACGACGAGTACTCCAGCCCCCTCGTCCTTCATGACGAGTACTCCAGCCCCCTCGTCCTTCATGACGAGTACTCCAGCCCCCCTCGTCCTTCATGACGAGTACTCCAGCCCCCTCGTCCTTCATGAGGAGTACTCCAGCCCCCTCTTCCTTCACGACGAGTACTCCAGCCCCCTCGTCCTTCATGACGAGTACTCCAGCCCCCCTTATCCTTCATGACGAGTACTCCAGCCCCCTCGTCCTTCATGACGAGTACTCCAGCCCCCTCGTCCTTCATGACGAGTACTCCAGCCCCCTCGTCCTTCATGACGAGTACTCCAGCCCCCTCGTCCTTCATGACGAGTACTCCAGCCCCCTCGTCTATCACGACGAGTACTCCAGCCCCCTCGTCCTTCATGACGAGTACTCCAGCCCCCTCGTCCTTCATGACGAGTACTCCAGCCCCCTCGTCCTTCATGACGAGTACTCCAGCCCCCCTCGTCCTTCATGACGAGTACTCCAGCCCCCTCGTCCTTCATGACGAGTACTCCAGCCCCCTCGTCCTTCATGAGGAGTACTCCAGCGCCCTCGTCCTTCACGACGAGTACTCCAGCCCCCTCGTCCTTCATGACGAGTACTCCAGCCCCCTCGTCTATCACGACGAGTACTCCAGCCCCCTCGTACTTCATGAGGAGTACTCCAGCCCCCTCGTCCTTCATGACGAGTACTCCAGCCCCCTCGTCCTTCATGACGAGTACTCCAGCTCCCTCGTCCTTCATGACGAGTACTCCAGCCCCCTCGTCCTTCATGACGAGTACTCCAGCCCCCTCGTCCTTCATGAGGAGTACTCCAGCCCCCTCGTCCTTCACGACGAGTACTCCAGCCCCCTCGTCCTTCATGACGAGTACTCCAGCCCCCTCGTCCTTCATGACGAGTACTCCAGCCCCCTCGTCCTTCATGAGGAGTACTCCAGCGCCCTCGTCCTTCACGACGAGTACTCCAGCCCCCTCGTCCTTCATGACGAGTACTCCAGCCCCCTCGCCCTTCATGAAGAGTACTCCAGCGCCCTCGCCTTTCATGACGAGTACTCCAGCCCCCTCGTCTATCACGACGAGTACTCCAGCGCCCTCGTCCTTCATGACGAGTACTCCAGCTCACTCATCCATCATGACGAGTACTCCAGCCCCCTCGTCTATCACGACGAGTACTCCAGCGCCCTCGTCCTTCATGACGAGTACTCCAGCTCACTCATCCATCACGACGAGTACTCCAGCGCCCTCGCCCTTCATGACGAGTACTCCAGCCCCCTCGTCCTTCACGACGAGTACTCCAGCGCCCTCGTCCTTCACGACGAGTACTCCAGCGCCCTCGTCCTTCACGACGAGTACTCCAGCGCCCTCGTCCTTCACGACGAGTACTCCAGTTCCATCGTCCGTCGAGACAAAGTACTCCAATCTTGTCGACCTTCAATTTAAGGTAAGATCACTTCGATACTCAAATGTCACATAAACCTTCACTGTTTATATATGTGGATTGCAATCTGATTATTTATGTGGTATAGTAAGTGTTTAATGAATAAACTTAAAAAAAAATCCTAATTAGTTTTTATGCCTCTTCAGGTAAGTCAACATAAACAGCTCATCACGTGATACAACTCCACCAATCTTTAAGGTACGTAAAAATTTCTTTGTTTCCATTGTTGCTGTGTTGTAATGTCAGGTCCCAGACGTTGTCACCGTCCGCGGGTGACAACGTCAGCAGGCACAATGTCTCTGGGAAAGCCAGGTTTATCAGGGACAGAGGGGAGGGGTCGCCATGCGTTGAGTCCCAGGAATCGTAGGTGAGGGGGCAATAGGGGTCCAGGGTGAACGATTCCTGGTTTCCGTCTTCCTGTGTACTGAGTGTGTGGAGGCGCACTTTTTGGCTGAAATATTGTCCAGGAAGTGGTGTCAAGCTGCCTAGCGAACCAGAAGTAAACTGTCCGGTCAGTTCTCGTGGAGGACTGAGCCGGAGGTCATTGTAGACAGGTCTGGTGAAGACGGTACCTAAATTAGTGGCAAACAAGTGCCTTTTCTTTAAACATATAAGTGTAGAGTAAACAACTGTAAACTAGTTCCCAGAGACACATAATGTGGCACAATTAACACATTCGAAAATACGTCAGCACCAATCGGGTGTGCAATTATGAACACCGACGGAGGTATAGCAAACAAGAACGCCCCTTGTGGTTACAGTACTTGCTGGGGTCGACAATGTGGCAAGCATCAAACTATGCTGTTTGAGGCAGGATTCTTCATGAATATCTGATAGTAGTGACGGTGACGAGAGCAGAGGTGACTGTCACCGCTAGTGGGTGTAGTGACTGGTGACGGTGACGAGAGCAGAGGTGACGGTCACCGCTGGTGGGTGTAGTGACTGGTGAGGGTGTTGAGAGCAGAGGTGACTGTCACCGCTGGTGGTGTAGTGACTGGTGAGGGTGTTGAGGAGAGCAGAGGTGACTGTCACTGCTGGTGGGTGTAGTGACTGGTGAGGGTGTTGAGGAGAGCAGAGGTGACTGTCACTGCTGGTGGGTGTAGTGACTGGTGAGGGTGTTGAGGAGAGCAGAGGTGACTGTCACCGCTGGTGGGTGTAGTGACTGGTGAGGGTGTTGAGAGCAGAGGTGACTGTCACTGCTGGTGGGTGTAGTGACTGGTGAGGGTGTTGAGGAGAGCAGAGGTGACTGTCACGGTGACGAGAGCAGAGGTGACTGTCACCGCGACGGTGACGAGAGCAGAGGTGACTGTCACCACTAGTGGTGTAGTGACTGGTGAGGGTGTTGAGGAGAGCAGAGGTGACTGTCACGGTGACGAGAGCAGAGGTGACTGTCACCGCTAGTGGTGTAGTGACTGGTGAGGGTGTTGAGGAGAGCAGAGGTGACTGTCACTGCTGGTGGCTGTAGTGACTGGTGAGGATGTTGAGGAGAATTTCACTGCTTGTGGGTGTAGTGACTGCTAGAGGGTGTAGTGACTGGTGAGGGTGTTGAGGAGAGCAAAGGTGACTGTCACTGCTGGAGGGTGTAGTGACTGGTGAGGGTGTTGAGTAGAGCAGAGGTGACTGCTGGTGGGTGTAGTGACTGGTGAGGGTGTTATGGAGAGCAGCGGTGACTGTCGCTGCTGGTGGGTGTAGTGACTGGTGAGGGTGTTGAGGAGAGCAGCGGTGACTGTCGCTGCTGGTGGGAGATAAATTGGTTCCAACTACAATTTTTTTTTCTGAATATGTGCGCATGTTGCGATGTTGATCCCTTTGTAAAAGTTGGAACATTATCATGTGGAGTAAGCATAACAAATAGTGTGAGTTTGAGGATTCATCTATTAGTTTTTCGCCTCCTTAATTCTCGCAGTGATATTCTGAGGTTTAATGGTATTGATGTTGTAATAATGGTGTTTAATGGTGATGTGATAATAACTGAATGAGCTACGCTGAAAGTGAACAAAGCATTTTTATTGTTTTTAAAAGCCTTTGTTGACAATAATAATGATTGATGAAAAGTAGTGTTGACATTATGTGTATTGATATTATTTTATTTGTCTTATGGGTTTGTTGAAAGTCTACTGGATCCAAAACCGCCTGAGTGTCTTTTGTGTAAAAGCTCATTTTAAAATTAAATTATGAAGCCGTCAAGACGTGTATAGCGTATTATATAAAAAACTGCCGGAATGGACAAATCCATTAATTATTTATAATTGTTAACATAAAAAAAACGAAAACTGTTATTTCTTTATTTAGAAAAGCACAACTTCAATGATTGCTGCACATGGAATTGCACAAATCATTGCAAAAACTGGAAGTGCACATAGAGGTATTGAAAAGGCATTTTAAATTCATTTGCAAACTTGTGTTGCATCAAGATTCATCAAGTATTCTAAAAACTTTACCAATGAACTCATGTAAATGAATCGATTCGGAGAAGAATTGATGAAATATCAGCTGATGTAAAAACCCAACTAGTTGAAACAAATAACAGAGCAGACAGTTCTCAATTGAAATTGATAAATCAACGGTTAGTAATAGAAGAGCTGTTATTGAAGCTTTTGTTGCGTTTTGTAGATGAAGTTTGTAAAGTGTATGAAGAAATGGTGTCGTTAAATCTTTCAGAACCCTCACAACAGGATCATCTGTTTTTGAGGCTTTGAGATCTTGCTTCCAAGAAAAACAAACACACTTTGTAAACTTAGTTTCCTGTGCAAGTGGTCGTGCTCCATCCATGGTGGGACAGCATTAGGGATTTATTGCCCATTTTATAAACGCATGTCCTTGGATTCTTCCATTGTATTGTGCAATACTACACCTGCATATGAGACCTGCATGCACCCTGTCACTAATGGTAAACACCTGAAACACCTGCATACTGTAACACATGTAATGGTTGAGAAAGCAATACGATAAAAAATATAAGTTATTGTAGCCTTATTAACATATACTCTAATGACCTTATCCATAGAACGCTGGAGCTCTATGTTTATCTACCAATGTGTTTTACAGGCTTTCTCTTCCGTCCAGTACCACCTAGGCTGGACGGTAGAGAGACGGTCTCGCTTCATGCAGGCCGGTGTTCAATCCCCGACCGTCCAAGTGGTTGGGCACCATTCCTTTCTCCCATCCCTTTCCAAATCCCTATCCTGATCCCTTACAAATGCTATTTAGTTGTAATAGCTTGGTGTTTTCTCCTGAGAGTTCCCTTACCTTCCTATGGTACATCGTCATCTCTAATAAACGCCTCTGTACTTATTCTCATACCAAAGTTCTGTCGAGCTCGCGTCGAGCTGTAAAGAAATAATTGGATATCTCATAAATCAAGATCTTAAAAGTTATGAAGATTATTTAGTGTCGTTGAAAGAAAACTTGTATAGCCGATTTTCTTATGTGATCCACTGTATTTGAGCAGTGCTTTCAGTTCTTCTCTTATAATCACGTGTTTTCTTGAATGAATGTTTGGTTAATTTACCTGTTAATGGCGCCACATATTCTTGCAACATACAGTTCATGAACGCATCCGGAGAATACGGATTCGCAGAGTTATTGTTTACTGGGGCAGAGTGCGGGCCTCAAACACCAGTATTACACAGTGCTCGTGGGATTCCTGGTTCCGTCTCGATGAGCGACGTCTGGACACCTATTCCGCCTTGTGAGCCGCTGGAACACATTGGAACACATTACACTGTTTACCCGTAACGTCTCGAAAGCCATTACCGCCGCCAGGCAATCCTTTTTAACAGTCCGGCTTGTTAAGACTCTGTGGCGCACTTGCCGTCCAAGGTCACGGGGACGCTGACGAATTTTAACATGTTCTAGCTGGTTCCTCGGCCGAAGAGGCGATCTACGCCGGCCGTCTTGGACGAGCGATGCGGAGCGTTGGCATGTCTTGGTGATTCCTGCTTTGTCCTTTGGGGCGAGGTGTGCGGCTCGCCCCTGTTTTATCTGAGGTCATTTGGAGGCGTTTTGCGATTTTGCCCTTTTGGGGAACAAGTTTAGGAGATGCCTTGTCATTCTTTAGCTCCCCAGTGGCTGTTACTAAGCAGGAACTACTTTGCTAGGAAGGAAGGAAGGAAGGAATTATTAGGAGAAAGCACCAAGCTGATAAGATTATTGTGGGAAAGCTTGACTAATGTAAATCATTTAAATTGATTCTATTTTCGATAGCTACGAAGGACCACCACTTTTTGTGAAATAGTGGAAAACTAGGTAGAACAAGTGGTTTGATATTAATTCCATGAACTAGTGTCCTATCTATGTTCTTAATTAATAATACATTGAATATAAAAGGGACTGTATATTATGAGTCAAAATCACTCGCCCAAAATGGGGGTTACATGCCAAAAGATTAATATATCCCGAGACTGATTTCAGTGCTGCCTCTTCACTGAAGTAACTAAATGTAAATGAAAATTAAATGGATAATATAATAATAATTAGTGTCAAAAGTATCTTAAGATACTACAGTAATATGGTAAAATATATAATCAAATTAATGGGTTAGTAGTATTGATCTCATTAGGAGATTATTAAGGTAGCTAAGTTATTATGTCTTTACAAACAACAATTAACAGCTTAGCTGAGAAAATAAGAGTTGTGAAATCAGTTGTCACACACCACTGACGACGTGTTGCGTCGGGGAAACTGTTGCACGTGAAGGTGGGTAGCCTAGCTCCTGGCGTCACCTGGACTCGGGAGCTGCAAGGTAATTACAATGTAGAAATCTTCTACATAAAGAAATACAGATACATCTAATAATAGGGAATTCTTCCTTATGTAATTTAAACGATATATTTGACATTGTAGAATTCTTCTACAGACATTAATGTAATATATTCTTATATCAATTACGGAATACAGCTAGAGAATAAACGTTCTGGATTTTTGTTGTAAATAAATGACCTAACGACAACTGGTCTAAATATTAAATGTGTACACAATAAACATGCAGATAATTAATAGTTGCCGGGACAAGTGTCCGTTGGTCGAGGGAAGGACTCCAGTCCTCCGTCCTGAACTGCCGTTGCTAAGACGTCAACTACGGGCTGGAGTATTAATTAGTTCCAGGACACTGCCGTTATGTGCCGAAAGAACATGGCACCGCTCTTGTGGTTGTAGGAGCGAATAAAATGACACTAAGAAAGTTCCTTGCAATAGCGCCTCTCTCTTGCACGCTGCTAACACACTGTTAATATGGCGTCACTAGTAGGAATTGCCTCCTTCCTCCCTGGCTGCCATACACATGCGCAGAACGCTCCAAAGTAGTCTAGAGCGTAAAGTGTTTTATTTACTTGTAATTAATTAGGGAAGTAAGGAATTGTGACAAGTACTGATGTCACAGATAATGTATTAAGATGCAATATTTTTTTGCATAATGCAAGTCAGCTTATTAAGACGGCATAAAAATAAGGGAAGGAATATTATGTTGAATGGTTCTACATTGCAATATTTTCCACTCTAGTTGTTAATTCACCTAAATAAGCGAGTTCAGTAAGGAGTAATATTAATGTAATATATTCTTATATAAATTACGGAATACGGCTAGAGAATAAACGTTCTGGATTTTTGTAATATGTAATATGATGTAATAATATGTAATATGTACAGCAGTAATATGCTGTATACTTAAAACAACTAAATAAACAATTATCCTTAGTAAAGGGAAGTAATTAACTGGACTCGGTTTAGATTCAACTAAATGTGGAGATGTTTCATGTTTCAACTTGCTGCTGCCTCCCGGCGTCACGGAGACTGTACGAAGGATCTGGTAAAATACTGCGTCACAATAGAAATATTCATTGGATTAATTCTACGAAATAGTAAGATTAGTAATTACTGTGGTTAATACAGTAAGGATGTATTATTATACAAAAATGTTGTATAAGTGTTGGATAATTTCCAACAACTATAAGGGGTCAGGATAAGGATTTGGGATGGGATGGGGGGGGGGGGGGGGAAGGAATGGTGCCCAACCACTTGGACGGTCGGGGTACCTCGCTAGAAGCGCATCTCCTACAAGTGAAGGGATAAATTTGTTGCAGTTATCAAAAGTGAACAGTGTAGTAGTAAGAAATAGGTGTGATATGGGAAATGGTAAAGGAGAGAACAGTGATGGAAAAAGTGATAGGAAATTGCAAAGAATACGTGTAAATAGGATATAAAATTTCAAATATGGAAATTACTACGTCAGTTTAAAACATGATGTATTACTTTTTTCAGAAATATAATTATATAATAAATGAACGTAATTCCTTTGTGTAAGGCCAAGCCTCTTCATTTAGTTGACAGAATATCCAGATTTAAAATAAATTTTGGTATTTGTTTATTAAATTTATTCTTCACTTTAATGAGTGTTATGGTGAGTATTCTTTCTTGTTCATTTGCAAGAATCATCGTGTTATATACCTCTAATAAATATGATTAGACAGAATACCAATTCACAGAACCCATGTTCATGGGTAGAGAGTAATGTGGTGTTTATTTGATACAACTTGATGTCATTATAATGTACCATTACAGCACCTTCAGAGATCTTTTCGAGAGTGTCTGATGCCTTCTTGCACCTGACATCACCTGACACGAGGATGTCGTAGGCTCTTGCTATAAACTTAGGCTCCCAGAAGTCATTGATTTCTACCTTCAGGTAATATAAGTTTTTGACTTCTTAAGCATTTCTTCAACTCTCTGGTACCTCAGGTCTTGCCTTCGTGTGACATTACCCATATTAACTACTAAACGCTCACAGCCACATGCACCATTACTGCAATTTTTCCAGGTTTCCAATTTGATGTGGTCCCATTTTACCCGTTTTGATCCTTATTGCTATTTACACGTTATCATTAACCATAGCTAAGACACAGTAAATCCTTTCTGGAAACTCATTTATATGGAGAAAAAAATATTATATGCTCTAATTCTGATCATTGTGGGTTATCGAAAATGGTTCATCCTTCTGATAACTCTTTATTATTGTCATTCATTTCATTCCTTACATGCATTCTAAACCACTTGAGTTCCTCTCTTCGTGTCTTCATTTTCCCTAACAAGTGAGCTAGTGTCACGTTGACCTGAGTTGCTTTAATTGGTCAAAATTACCACAAACTAAATATTTTTTTGCCTGCTTGAGTTGTTTTAGGGTATCATGATTCCACTAGATGTAGTCACCTAGTTGTTCTTGCAGGGGAGGAGCTCTAACTTTTTGGTCCCGCCTCTCAACCGTTAATTTACTGGTGTACAGATTTCTGAGCTTCTCAAGTTCTATCATATCTCCATTTGAAACCTTGTATGGAGTCAGCCTCCTCCACATCACTTCCTAGTGCATTCCATTTACTAACTACTCTGACACTGAAAAAGTTCTTTCTAACGTCCCTGTGGCTCATTTAGGTACTCAGCTTAAGTGTTGGGCTCCTCCCTAGAATGGCAATTTCTCATGAAATTAGTTTGGTCTGTCAAGTATGTGAACAAATGTATTTGAACGAGTATTTGATTTTTGTTCAACTATTTTTAAGAATATGAAAAAATCAGCGGAATCGAGGCAGAACTCTTCATTTCCTCTGAATTTGTGAGGGGGATGCAAAGAGTCCACCACGCCCCCTTCGGGTGGTGGGGGGAGGGGTGTGGCGCGCCGACGGCGACCTATCCCTTATATAAGTCTCTTCACAGTCACCAGTTACCATGCTAAGTTTAAAGATATAGATAAAGTTTTCTATGCAGGATTGAAAGTCTCAATTGCACATGGTTGTATTTTAGTATAATCTCTATATGTTTTCTCTGTTTTCCCATGAACTTGCCTCGTAAATTGTATTTTCCTCTGTCTTTCAATATGTTTCTTAATCTTAATTGTTACCTTAATCTATATTCATGGAAATCGAGCCGATGCTTCCATCTATATGTTAATTTAAATGGCGAGTCACTTTGTTCAATAAGGAGTTTCCATTTACCTTATCAATTATTCTGAATTCTACCTCTCAAGGCCATTCCAGGAAACACCAACTACCCAATTTATTTGGTCATAATTAAAAAAATATATATAGGAGGGAATATTTTTGTATCTGTTCGAAGTTGGAGGCCAGATGCTTAGGGCTAGCCCATCTAAACTTTGCAGGGTGATCAGTGATTGTATAGCGCGTGCCAAGGGGTGGTAGCTAGTTCGGGTTAACCTCCCCCCCCCCCTCTCCGTGTTATTTAGGTAAGATTGACTCCTATTGCGACTAACAACTTGTTGTCTGAAATGTTTCATTTCCATAGAGTTTAATCACATATTTATACTGTTTTAAAAGTTAATCAACATTGTCGACATTGATTCAACGTTATGTTCAGCATGTTTTGAGGTTGACAAGCGCGACAACCTCGACAACTAGGTTGTCGTTCAGCAGGTTTTTACCACTGGGAGAAGAACAGAGGGAAAATAAAGGGAAAGGATTGAGGGAGAGACAATGAGAGAGAATGGGAGGTAGGGAACAGAGAGAGATGTGAGGGGATAATGAGAGGGACGGAGAATTGGAAGGAAGGAGAGATAATTGGACAGAGAGAGAGAGAGAGACAGACAGACAGAGACAGAGACAGAGAGACACCAGGGCAATGTTGAGTAATCCATCTCTCTGTAAAAGAGAATGGTTGCCTCTTTCTCTGTCCACAGTTCAAGCCTCACACAACTTTACATGGTAATGGGTTATTTTATGGAGTATTTCACAGTGTGGTCGGGGTGGGCCTCCAGGTCCCCATGTAACAAACTCCTTCACTAACTATAGTGACTGACATATAGCCCTAAGTCCAGAGGATTAACTACACTCTAGCAACAACGCCTCTGACTTAGACTAATATAATAGGGAATAGCAAAGCTTAATGTCCGCACTTAGCCTAATATACAAGAAAATACTAACACTTGGGAAAAACATTTAACCGGGGATTGAATTTAGGGGAAACAAAAAATAATCTCTAGAACAACGCAAATAAACGGAATTACTTTATAAATTTAATTATACTTAATTCAAAGATACACTCGATTTAATCTTATAATTGCTCCTACAGGCTCGCCGTACCGCACCTAGCCTAGGGGTCTCGACCATCTAGATTCCACAGAGCGACACGCAGCTTTCAGCAACAATTAAGACTAGAGACGATTCAACCTCCACTAAGTGTGCGATCACTTAGTTGTTGAATCGCTGCTAGGTAAGTTACTAGTCCGTCCCTCGGAGGTCGCAACGCCCTTCACGGACTTACGTTTTTCCTAGCGTTTTGGGTCGTCTAATAACGCTCTCGGACCTATCTCCTAGCGTCCCACAGATAAATCCGCCCAGACAGCCCACAAGGAACTGCTGTTGAGAGTATGGCGGCTCCCAACACCTCTGAATTAATTGCAATGGGTCGAGTATGGTACCCAGTCCAATCAACTCGGAGCGGTCTCCTTAGCCAATAAATCTTAACAGCCTAATCTTACTAACTAAACCTTAATCCTATCAGTCCGCATGTCCCCAAGATTCGCCAATTCCCACTCAAACGCACTGTTGTGAGGCGCACGACTAATCCTGGCCCGCGGCTGTCTCCTTAGCATCCACGCACGTGTTCGAATGGCTAGACGCGTGAGCCTTTCAACAATTTCAAACAAAATTATTGAAACCACCGATGTGCACCATTGTAACACGGGGGGGGGGGGGGTTTCTCGAATGATCTTTCCTGCTTTTTACTCCCTCTTCCCGTATTCTTACTTTTAGTTCTTTACCAAGGGACTCCAAAACTTTTACTAAAGCCGACTCCACGCCACGTGGTCCTAAGACGATTGACCGACTTAGGATTCTACAACCCGTATGACGTGACCTAGGCTTTGAGCAAAACCCTAGAGTCGCCTCCGCCGCCACCACCAGACCAGTAACACTGAGTAATGATCGAGGTCTGGATCGATCATGCTAATTAATCAACCTTGGGGCTTGATCCCCACTAGTAATATATACCCTTTGGATCTTAGTGTGGAATTAATTAAAAATCAACGGTAATGATGACTTCCGATTTGGTGTTAGAATTGGCGCCTCATTCAACTCGGCCACGTGGGAACCACGTGACAAGGACAAGTCCACATAAATATAACATACACATGGAAATAATGAAAGGACAAATTACTAACTAATTAATTTATTAAAAGAAAAACTAAAACAAAATCTAAAGATGTTAGCGCTCCCTACTTGAACACTCCCTAATTGACCAGATCGACAATGAATTGACTATCCCTATAAAGAACCATAGCAACTATACCTCTATGTTGACCAGCTTGGGTGGAGTGCTGGTCTTGGGGGGAGAGGTGAGATGGTTGACCTCTCCCAGTTGATCTTGATCCCACACTGATCTCTCCTCGTCTGGTCTTCCCCAGACTAGAGCATTGTATCCTTCCGCATAGTCTAAGTTTTACCAAGTTACTAGCAAGGCTTAAGTTTAACAATTAACCTCTGTTTGTACTGAATTGATCCAGATTGGTTGAAATATTTTTTAAAAAATTACACAAGCCTCTTAAGGAAGGGCTATTCCCAAATCTAAAATGGCTATTTAACCTTTGAGAAATTACTGAATGTGGGAACTCTGGTGACCTGTGACCGCCAAGTCACTCAAATTCTTCCGCGCCGAGGTCTAGTCATGGATAGTGACGTCACTGATGGTGACTTAAACACATTCTCCTAATAATTAGAATACTCTTGATATTATAACCAGGAATATTATACAATACATTTGAATGCAAAATGAATAAAGGCTAATTTCTCTAAATAAGTGAATACTATAGAATGGTTCATTATACGAAGCTATGAACAAAGACGTCAGCCATTTTGTGACTCAGACTTGCTAATCCCCAGAGGAATGCGTGTTGTGAGGTCAGGTCCTTACACGACTTCTGGAACCTTCTGGATAATTCTTACAACAGCCTAGTTTGTTACACCCATAAGTTCCTATATATGAAATATGAAGTCATAAGTCTACAAAGTTGAGCTCTTTTTAAATATTAGTGTATTCAGACACTGACATGCCAAACGAATGTTCAGATAACAGATTTAAATTCTGGGAACAATCTTTATATCTCTATTATAGTGATGTACATAGTATACAGTGAACATTGTTACAGTGACTGGGGATACTTTCTCCACCCCGCGTGTGTGTGGGTGGAGACAGGGAGGGTGTGTGTGAGTGCGAGGCTAAATGGGCAGACTGTTTATAGTGGGAGAGTATGTGTGTGGAAACACCTGAGAGGGTATGTTCGGTTGGGTGATGGGGTGCGTCGACGTTTCGAAACGTCGTCTCTTGTTAATTTTCCGACGTGTGGTTTGGTCATCATGGGGGCGGGTATGTGTTTGGAGACAGGGAAGGGTGTGTGACGGAGAAAATAAAGAAGGGGATATGTGAGGGGTGCGGATTGGAAGGGTGTGCCTGGGGAAAACCTGTAAGGGTGTGTAGGGGTCCTGGGCTCAGGGTCGACCCTGGCTCCGCCGGATACCATCTCCCCTCACCTATAATTTGTGTCATTTTCCTTTGCATATAAATGCCATGCCCGTCTTTGGTTTAAAAAAAATTGTACTGTATAAGCATTCAGGAGATGGAAGAAGTATTGTAATGGAAAACCAAGGAGCTTTCAATCTTCCTACGGTTGTAACTCGTGTCTCACAATCAGTAATCATTATTATCATTTCCAAAGTGGTGCCTTAGACGTTAAAATTTTCCTTGGCTACTTCTACATGTGAATTGTTTACTCACTAAATAATATCCCAAGACCAGTTTAGTGGCTTGCCTCTCTGCTCAACCTCTTCTACAATAAACGTCGCGTTTCGCTTGTATGCGTTAATTAAGGCCAAGAATTGTCGAAAAAGAAAAGGGAAGCGGCATGCGAAAGTTACGCATTGCCCTGTTTTCTGTTTTGGGTCCTCTGGTAGGTTAGAAGAGGGCACATTAAAGTGACTTTTTCTCGACGTTGGGGAAACCTTAGGAGGACAGCTGCTCTGCTAGGGTCAGGCATCACCACTATTATCATCTCTTATGCTCCGTTAGAGAAACAATTACATTAATTATTGATATACCTTTGTCTGAGATTACTTTTGCGATAACACTTCGTGGCAATTGATGAGGGGAAAAAGAAGACTTGGTCAGTGGACTAAAGGGTTAGGGTGAGGGGTTAGGGTGAAGCGTAAGGGTGAAGGGGAAGGGTGAGGGGAAGGAATGGAATGAAAATCGGAGTTGGAAGGAAAGAAGAACTATCAGGAGAAAGCGTCAAGCCGTTAAGGTTATATAGCACGTGGAAGGGGTTTGGAATGGGATGGGACGGGGAAAAGAAATGACGCCCAAGCATTTGAACAGTTGGGGATTGAACTCCGACCTGCATGAAGCGAGACCGTCGTTCTCCCGTCCAGCCCAAGTGGTTGGGCAGATTGATGAGTATTGGGGACTGATGAGGATGTGCAGGGGTGGAGATAGTGACGACATGCGAAGAAAGAGGAAAGGGAATATATAAAAGATGATGCAGTATGGAAAAGGAAAAGATGAGATTTATAGTTGAGTACGATGTTGGATGTCCTGGAAAGGTATATTATGTGTGAGGAGGAGGTAAGATACGTAGGGTGAAGGTAGTGGTGAAGGGTGAGGGAAGTGTAGGGTGAAGGGTGAGGGGTAGAGTAGGGTGAAGGTAGTGGTGAAGGGTGAGGGAAGTGTAGGGTGAAGGGTGAGGATAGTGTAGGGTGAAGGGTGAGGAGGGGTAGTGTAGGGTGAGGGTAGTGGGGAAGGGTGAGGGTAGTGTAGGGTGAAGGTAGTGGAGACGGGTGAGGGGGTAGTGTATGGTGAAGGTAGTGGGGAAGGGTGAGGGTAGTGTAGGGTGAAGGGTGAGGGGGGGTAGTGTAGGGTGAGGGTAGTGGGGAAGGGTGAGGGTAGTGTAGGGTGAAGGGTGAGGGGGTAGTGTAGGGTTTTGGTAGTGGGGAAGGGTGAGGGTAGTGTAGGGTGAAGGTAGTGGGGAAGGGTGAGGGGGTAGTGTATGGTGAAGGTAGTGGGGAAGGGTGAGGGTAGTGTAGGGTGACGGGTGAGGGGGTAGTGTATGGTGAAGGTAGTGGGGAAGGGTGAGGGTAGTGTAGGGTGAAGGGTGAGGAGGGGTAGTGTAGGGTGAGGGTAGTGGGGAAGGGTGAGGGTAGTGTAGGGTGAAGGTAGTGGAGACGGGTGAGGGGGTAGTGTATGGTGAAGGTAGTGGGGAAGGGTGAGGGTAGTGTAGGGTGAAGGGTGAGGGGGGGTAGTGTAGGGTGAGGGTAGTGGGAAGGGTGAGGGTAGTGTAGGGTGAAGGGTGAGGGGGTAGTGTAGGGTTTTGGTAGTGGGGAAGGGTGAGGGTAGTGTAGGGTGAAGGTAGTGGGGAAGGGTGAGGGGGTAGTGTATGGTGAAGGTAGTGGGGAAGGGTGAGGGTAGTGTAGGGTGACGGGTGAGGGGGTAGTGTATGGTGAAGGTAGTGGGGAAGGGTGAGGGTAGTGTAGGGTGAAGGTAGTGGGGATCAAAGGGTGAAGGTAGTGGGGAAGGGTGAGGGGGTAGTGTAGGGTGAAGGGTGAGGGTAGTGTAGGGTGAAGGTAGTGGGGAAGGGTGAGGGGGTAGTGTAGGGTGAAGGGTGAGGGTAGTGTAGGGTGAAGGTAGTGGGGAAGGGTGAGGGTAGTGTAGGGTGAAGGTAGTGGGAAGGGTGAGGGGGTAGTGTACGGTGAAGGGTGAGGGGGTAGTATATGGTGAAGGTAGTGGGGAAGGGTGAGGGTGTGGGGGGTTGATATCACGCCAGACCTGTCTCCTGCAGCCCATATCAAGAGGATAACATCAGCGGCATATGCCAGACTGGCCAACATAAGAACGGCATTCAGAAACTTGTGTAAAGAATCATTCAGAACATTATATACCACATATGTCAGGCCAATCCTGGAGTATGCAGCCCCAGCATGGAGTCCATATCTAGTCAAGCATAAGACTAAACTGGAAAAGGTTCAAAGGTTTGCCAGCAGACTAGTACCCAAGCTGAGAGGTATGAGCTACGAGGAGAGACTACGGGAATTAAACCTCACTTCGCAGGAAGACAGAAGAGTTAGGAGGGGACATGATCACCACATTCAAGATTCTCAAGGGAATTGATAAGGTAGATAAAGACAGTCAATTTAACACAAGGGGCACACACACTAGGGGACACAGGTGGAAACTGAGTGCCCAAATGAGCCACAGAGATGTTAGAGAGAACTTTTTTTTTAGTGTCAGAGTGGTTGACAAATGGAATGCATTAGGGGGTGATGTGGTGGAGGCTCACTCCATACACAGTTTCAAGTGTAGATATGATAGAGCCCAATAGGCTCAGGAAACTGTACACCTGTTGATTGACGGTTGAGAGGCGGGACCAGAGAGCTAAAGCTCAACCCCCGCAAGCAGAACTAGGTGAGTACAACTAGGTGAGTATACACACACACACACTGTGCGAGTTTTTGTATGTAACTTGTGAGAAGTTTGGAATAAAATGTAATTGGTATAAGGAATTGAGCTCGGAAAATTTCTAAGAATTTTCTTTATTCTTTAACCTTTATTCCTGTCGTGATATTCAACTAGGTCGCCTGAGGAAGGACTTGCTTAGCTAACACACCAGTGTAGTAAGCAGCTCATTCCTCACTTTGGGACCATGTATGAACAATTGACTAGGCGCGAGCAAACGCCGAGACCCCAATGAAATTGAAATCCCCCCCTCTTAGGTCGCTGACCTTCGCCATTCGCCGAAGCGAATCTAACGAGTAGGTCACGGGCTCTCACAACAATAATTTATTGTTGTGTGGTGCCGTATATTTGGTCCAAAACTCAGAATCAGTCTCAATTTTATTAGTCGAGTGTGAAGAACATTTGCATAACAATAATAATGTGTGGGGTGTATCGAAAAGACAGTGTTAACCATAACAACTTAGTTTATTCAATAAAGTACTAACTACTACAACAAAACAAAAAGAAATGTCAATGACGTTACTCGAAATCCTTCCTGTGACACTATCAATGACAGCTAGACACCAGCCCCTCGGACTGCATAATGAACTAACTCGAACATAAGCGTGACCACAGAGGAATCAACAAGAAACAAGAACTAACAGATCTATAATCACAATTACAACAAATGACACAGTAGGTTCTGAAATACGTCTCCAGTAACCTCCTAACTGTTCTACGCCTCAGTGCAGTCTACTCCTGCAACAGCGGTTGCAATGCAATCAAATCAGTAGTCTTTCAATGACAACAATAACTAATGGGTTCACTGGCAACTCCAGCACCCTTCCTCAAATTAATCCTTACGTTAACACTCCGTCCCACGGACGATCAACAATCAATAACAATTGATTTACGTTAATAACAAAATAACATTTACATTAATTTAATTAATAACTCTTACAACTGTCACTAGTAACTCGGAAATTACACAACACTTTACCCGTCGAGCATTCAGTAAATCCCATTAATCCCTGTACTTCCAGACAGCTGATTAATCTCTTTACTAGTTACGTTAATTTACGTTAATCGGTTACTAATCACTCTGCGATGGTAAACTCTGATTTACAATGTCCAAAGTGCTAAGAGAACGGTAATCACTCGTGATTACCTTTAGAGTAATTAATTACTATCCTCAAGATCAATAATTAATATTTTTTTTTTTTTTTTTGAGATATATACAAGAGTTGTTACATTCTCGTACAGCCACTAGTACGCGTAGCGTTTCGGGCAGGTCCCTGGAATACGATCCCCTGCCGCGAAGAATCGTGTTTTTCATCCAAGTACACATTTTACTGTTGCGTTAAACAGAGGCTACAGTTAAGGAATTGCGCCCAGTAAATCCTCCCCGGCCAGGATACGAACCCATGACATAGCGCTCGCGGAACGCCAGGCGAGTGTCTTACCACTACACCACGGAGACTGTGTCTCCGCAAATACGCAACCTTTCACACTGGCTCAGCAATTTACATTTAGGTATGAATTCCGTCTGAGCCTTCCATACTCAGACCAATTCAGGTGGTTAATAACAGTTATTAAGCACCACGTTTACGTTATTCTAAAATGACGCTACTCCTCCCACGAGTCAATCAAATGCCGGTACTCCGGGACAGATAAATAACGACGTTACGTTATTTTTTTTTTTTTTTACATGCAAAGCATGCAATTTAAATACAATAAAAACAATACAGAATACATAACAAAAGAAAACAATAGACCACCGGCCAGAAGGGCCGACAGCATCTTGAGGTTATCTTGAGATGATTTCGGGGCTTTTAGTGTCCCCGCGGCCCGGTCCTCGACCAGGCCTCCACCCCCAGGAAGCAGCCCATGACAGCTGATTAACACCCAGGTACCTCACACACAGAGATCACACTAACGTGATACATCAAATGAACAAATCCACAAGGGCCGTGACGAGGATTCGAACCTGCGTCCGGGAGCATCCCAGACACTGCCTTAATCGACTGAGCTACGACAGGTTAAAGAGGTTGAAACCGAAGTTCTACTGAACTTACTGGATCCCGCAGCCTCTCCGAGGCACAAACCAGGCTTTTACACAACCCCCCCCCCCCCCCCCTGCACCCGAGCTATGTCAATAGGCCGTTCTCCCTCTTCGCCCTTACATCATTACACACAAAGATCACACTAACGTGATGCATCAAATGAACAAATCCACAGGGGTGACACTGAGACAACATGTTAGGGGTGACACTGAGACAACACCTCAACTGAGACAACATCTCATCTGTTTATGAGACGGGGGTTGCAAACAATTAATTCTAATGTTGTTCCAGTCATGCCCAATTGGATGACTAACTTTAAATCGTACCTACATTCGGGTACCTTACTTTGTACCATTGGAAGCTGGAAGCCAGTGCAGTTATTGAGGGACACTGGTGCTTCCTAATCTCTAATCTCTCACCGTGCTCTTGCTGATGTTAGCACAGAAGACACTGGTGAAGTAATATTATTGCAAGGTATTGGAGGTCATGTCCAGCGTGTACCATTAATTAAAATTCAATTGAAGTCAACTATTACACCGGGTTGGTGCACTGTAGCAGTTAGTGAGCAGTTGCCCATCCCTGGGGTTGATGTTATTGTGGGTAATGTTATTGACAAGTGTCAAGTTATTGGGACAGAGTGTCTTATCATGTTTACTAACCCTAGTTGTGTGCTGGCTCAACCGGATGCGGATGATGGTGACATTTATCCAGCCTGTGTTGTGACCAGATCCATGGGTAAGTAGGGTGAGGTAAATCCTGTGACTTCCAGGGTGGATGTTTTTCGAGGCCAGGACCCCTTCAGACAGGGAGGTGGAGGTGGATCTTGAGGATACATTCTTAGCTCGCGCGGATGTCGAGAGTGAGGCTGGTGCCAAAGCCCTAATTTATTCTGACCCAAAGGATGGTCTGGAAGAGGTGGCTCAGGTACCAGTTCCTTGCCCGCTCGCTCGCACTCCCAAACCTTGATTGAGTTGCAGAGTACTGATCCCAGTCTAGCTGACTGTCATACAGAAGCAGGTGACAGTATTGATACCTTGGATGAGAGCACGGGTCACTACTTCAATGATCGATGTTTGATGAGACGATGGATGCCACCAGGAACTCCCTTATCAGATGATTGTGAGTCTAGGACCCAGCTCGTCGTACCCAAGGAGTATAGAGAGCAGGTAATGCAAGCTGCCCATGATGACCTTATGGGAGGTCACCGAAGGATCTCCAATATGTATCATAAAGTATGTATGTTTTTCTTTTGGCCAAACTCAAAAAATATGTGGTCAGATATTGTCACAATTGCGTTGTATGTCAAGCTGTTGACAAACCTAACCAGACTATTCCACGAGCACCCTTACACCCTATAGTAGTGCCAGAGGAGCCTTTTACACGTGTGGTGTTGGATTGTGTCGGCACCTTACCTCGAACTAAATCAGGAAATATGTTTGTTTACTATCCTATAATACAACCGAGGAAGATTCACCCACACATTGGGATGACAATTTACCATTTGTACTATTTGCTGCCAGGGACGGGTTGCACACTGCCCTCGGCTGCTCCCCATTTGATCTTGTGTTTGGACATCAGGTGAGGGAACCCTTAAAAATGTTGCAAGAGAAAATTTTGGGAGATGTAACAGCTAGGCAGAGTGAAAGATACCTGAAGGATGTGAAGAGCAAGCTGTCTCGAACGAAGGAGTTGGCGTTACAACATCTGGGTGAAGCACAGCAGGTAATGAAGGAGCGGCATGATAAGCGGTTCAAGGCCAAACTCTGCGTTTTTGAATCAGGAAATTTAGTAATGGTCTTGAAGCCTCGTATGGGAACTTGTATGTCACACAAGTTTGGAGGATCTTATCGAGTGGTAAAACGTTTCGGTGAACTTACCTATAAAGTCTGTAACCCCAAACATACCCGTCAGTCAATGATTGTGCATGTGAATCATTTGAAGGCTTATTGTGGGCCCAGTATTGTGGCTTGTTGTGTTAATGAGGAGGTAAACCCTGAGGAGACAATTGTTGTAGGGGAAGATGGTAATCCTCTTTTATCTAATTCCAGTTCCGGTGAAGAATTGTTGTGTCATT
Source organism: Procambarus clarkii (assembly GCF_040958095.1). Lineage (NCBI taxonomy): Eukaryota > Metazoa > Arthropoda > Malacostraca > Decapoda > Cambaridae > Procambarus > Procambarus clarkii. The sequence goes on from NC_091194.1 coordinate 37,587,913, forward strand.
TTCAGGATGAGCAGAGAGCAAAGTTCCAGGACCTTTTGAAGACGTTCTCCAACTTGTTTGGGGAGGTCCCCACTCAGACACCTCTCATTACTCATGATGTTCAACTGACAGAGGTAACTCCACTTCGGCTACACCCTTATCGAGTGACCCCCTAGAAACGACGTATCATCCAGGAGGAAGTTGAGTATCTTCTTCACCATGGCTTCATTCGCCCCAGTGAGAGCACTTGGAGTTCATCGTGTTTAGTGGTACCAAACCAGATGGAAAATGGCGGTTAGTAGTGGACTATAGGAAATTAAACAAGGTAACTGTAGTTGATGTATACCCACTACCTTTGTTAGAAAACTGCATTGATCAGATTGGTCATACTAAATATGTATCAAAACTAGACTTATCTAAGGGTATCACCAGATACCACTTATTAACTTTGCTAAAGAAGTGACAGCTTTTATCACCACTGATGGAGTATTTGAATTTAATGTGATGCCATTTGGACTGAGAAATGTCCCCAGCAACTTTTCAAAAGTTGATGAACTCTTTGCTAAAAGATGTGCCAGATTGTAGAGCATACTTAGATGATATTGTGATTTTTAGTAAGTGTTGGGAAGACCATATTTCTAGTTTGAAACAATTGTTTGCAGTGTTACGACATGCTAATCTAACTGTAAATGTAAATATATGTATTTGGGCTAAGGGAACAATAATTTACTTGGGACATGAGGTCGGACAAAGTAAGACAGTCCCGTTGCAAGACAAGATCCAGGCAATCGTGGATTACCCAGTACTAACGAACAAGAAATCTGTGCAGAGGTTTATTGGGATGTGTGCATAGTATAGAAGATATTGTAAGAACTTTTCCATTGTGGCTGCACCTATAACTAATCTTCTCAGAAAGCCTGTAAAGTTCAAGTGGACACAGGAGTGTCAGAACACTTTTCAAAAGTTGAAAGTAATTCTCTCAACGTCACCTGTATTAGCCAGTCCTCAGTTTGATAAGCCATTTATAATGCACATAGAGGCTTCGGATCTAGGAGCAGGTGCGGTTCTTTTCCAGGTAGGACCAGATGGTTTAGAGCACCCTGTATACTATTGTTCTCGTAAATTTGATAAGGCACAAACTAGTTATTCTGTAGTAGAGAAGGAAGCTCTTTGTTTGATTTTGGCGGTTAAGAAGTTTGAAACATACGTGTCAGGTAATCATGTTGTCATATACACAGATCATAATCCCCTGACATTCATTAACTCCATGAAATGTAAGAACCAAAGAGTTCTTAGGCGGTCTTTGATTTTACAAGAGTTCAACATAGTAATTAGACATATCCCTGGAAGGCAAAATGTAATTGCTGATGACTTATCCAGGGGATTCCCCATTGTAGTGCCCTAATGAGAATTGCTTTATACATGGGAATGTCTTTACCTTTTTGGTTATTTCATATATTTCATTTAATTGATTGTTTTATACATTGATTTTGTGTTGTTGGAGTACTCAATGCTATATCCTATACCCAATGCTATTCAAAAAAATGAAATTAACCTTCAGTTAATTTCATTTTTCTTTAAGGACAGCGCGGGATGTGTACGAATCCATATATTTGATTCTAACATTCATCATGATAAATATGTTTGTCAATTATTTTCTTCCTCAGTTATTTAAATAAAAACTTGTATCAATTTATGTTCCAGTATATATATGTTTGATTTAAATGTAGCATGCTGTAGTGTGCCTGTATTGGATATTTGTTAATGCTATTGCATGTTCATTCCTGTGTGGGAGACAGTGGCGTCTCATGGCGGGAATGACCATATTTGGGATGTTATAGGCATATAAGTTAGTTATAATTATGTTCTTTAGTGTTACTAAAGAACATAATTATGTTCCTAAAGAACAGAATTTATGATACTAATGAACATAAATCTAGAGGTTTCATGTGGGCTTTATAGTTGGTAACGTCTAGACGCCACGCCGTCCATGCTCGAGCAAGCAGTCGTGTGGGTGGAGTTGGCTGGCGTGGTCGTGTTGGGAGTTAAGTCTGTGGTCCCTGTTATTGTTCAGTAACAGATGATTTTCTGGTTAGACCATTATGTGCATACCCATCTAACCATTTAAGTTTTAAAATATTGATCAGTGCTTGTATAATGATATTGTGTTGTATTCTGATGCATTAATATTTCTGGCTGCCTGTAGTTCCATTTATATATTTGTATGTTCTTGTTACCCTTACTTTAAGTATATTGCTTTGTTAAATAAGCAGTGGATTCATTTACCCTAGACACTTAATTAAGTAGGCAAGGCCGTATTATTATATATTTTATAACCACGGCAACGGAGGAACTATACCCAGAGGTCAAGAGACGTAACACTACAAATATACTAATTACCCCAATAGAGACACACGAATCAGGCGACTCAAACAATTACACAAATGTACTAGGTGTCTCAAACCACATAATGTTAACAGCTGTGACACCCCACTGAACACCTGCAATATGTGTAGAAGGGGCAAGCATCATGCTGCACTGTGCGAATTTGCCAAAACAAATTATATTAATCCTAGAATAGGAGGTAGAGAATCTACACATGTACAGTGCTAAAAGGTGCGAGATGTATACAGCGTAATTTCAATCTCAAGTGGATGCAACCTTGCCAACTGCAAGTAAAGAATAAAGGGATCAAGATCACCACTCGTGGACTATTTCATCAAAGATCCCAGAGAACTTTCATTACTCAGAAAGCGGCAGAGACACTCAATTTACAACCAATCAGACAGGTAAAATTAAACTTGTCAGGGTTCATGATAAATCGAGGACCCCAAGAATACTCAGTAGTTCAACCGCTTGTAGGACAAGGTGGTCATGTCAAGGCTATCCAAGCCATTGTTGTAGATCAAATACCTTTTGACCTAAATATTAAAGGTCTGTGGTACACAGCCACTTCTTGCAGGAACGTAAAATTAATTTGGCTGACAACAAGTTAACGTCTGACCGCCTTAACAATGTAAATGTACTAGTGGGAGCGGACTACTATTACCAGTTCATCATTGGACATGTTAAACGATTGCGCATGAATATGCTCTAATCTGCAGGTGGCTATTTACTGGATGGTAACTTTTAAACCCGAAGAAGCCTATACCTGCCAACAATAATAAATTAGTTAGCAGTAAATCAATTCTCCAGCAACAAGCTGAATGAGAAACCCAGCTGAGTAATAAACCCAGATTGAATGTAGTACAGTTAGTATTCGCCGAGATGTTTCACAGCTCTCAGTGGAAAACCAGTGGTCCGTACCTAAACAAGTACATGTCACAGCGACCAAGCCACTGAATCCATTGTAGACCTAGAATTATTCTCTACAAGTAATAATTGACCACACTCAGTCTCCCTAGGTAATCAATAATATTAGGCTAGAGAATCTTCCAGCCAGCATTTTCTGAATTTATCAATACCACGAAGTTATCAAGCAACTTCTATAACTATAAATTCACTATGACCAAGGTCCACAATACCTGCGCTTAAGGTTTGCCAAGAAAACCTTATTAATTTTGTTTATCTTTATTTAAGAAAATACAATATAAATTACATATATATATATAAGTTTTACAAGGCAATTATACATTACAGTTCTTAGTGAACAAGTGTTTCAGTAGTACAGAACAAGATCTTTAAAAAAAAAACCTGAATGTTATACTTATTTACCTATAAACGATTTACAAAAATTGGAGAAGAAATTAACATTAAAATACAGGGGAAATTATTACATTTATATATATTTTATATAATTTTCAGTAAACAAATTTTCCATATCATCACCGAGCATGAGCCTTAAACCCCAAATGTTATACCTGATCCTGCCTCGCAAGAACTTCAATATTTTGTCTACTGAGTAACCTTCCTGCCTGCCTATCCACACACAAAAATGTAATCAGAAAGTACAACATAATTAGTGTATTCCTAATTTTCTTGCATTTTATGTCAATATGAAACATTAAAAACCTCATTAACTCCACTCTAATACTTGGTCCACATAAAGCTTTAAGAGTGTCTCTAATCCAGTTTACAAGAACAACTTTCTGCTTACAGAAATAAAATATATGCATATTATTTTCAATTTCAGTACATTGGTCACACCTATTGTTGTCCTTAATGCCCAACATCAACAACCTATCATTAGTAGGAAGAGTCTCATGAATATAGCCATACAACAGCTCACGTTGTTTTGGGGCAATAAATTTAACATGAAGGTTCGCCCATATTACTTGCCAGCTAAAGAGTGGATATGCCTCCTCTACTCTAGGAACTATATTTGGTAGTATAGCATCATACACTTGTTTACTGTTCATCATTAAAAAACCTTCAATATTACAAATCCGCCTGAGAACATCAATTGCACATGAATAAAAGTGCGGTGAAATAAAGGCAAGGTCAGTATACTCTGGCATATGTATCAAGTAGCTAACACGTAATTTACAATAGTAATGTCCTAGTGCATTTACACTATCCCTCTGCATTATCTCCTTTCTAAAAGTAACACATAAGATTGCCAATGACTTATGGTACACATTCAGTATTCCTATTCCACCGTTTTTTCTTACCTTTACATAGGGTAGTTCGTTTAATTGGTTGGTATCTACCATACCATACATATCTAAAAATAGTTTTGTTAATCACTATAGCACTTTTCTTGTCTATGGGAAAGCTGTGAGACAAATACCACACTTTAGACAAAATTTTGCTGGTGGGTGGATGTGTTTGTCGTCGCTGTTGGCCGGCGTGTTGACGGATGGGCGGATAGCGTCACGCTGGGGGTGGTACATCATGGGCTCCTACACACCTCCACTAAAGCGGAAGGAGTACATAGGACTCAAGTTTAGTTGTCATGCTGATCCCGACTTTGTATCCACGACGATCTTCGAAGTGTTACAGATCAAGCAGGAAGAAATATTTGGTTACCAACCACTGCCAGGGAACAGGGTGGTGATGAAAATTCAACGTTTTCTGCACTAAGAGATAGTGAAAAATATATGCATTAATTTTTGTTTGAGCTGTTTAATTTAGTTTCTGCTTATTACTGTAGGAGCGCAGCACGAACAAACTTGCAAACTTACCAATATGTAAGTGAGTCTACAGAGAACTAATAACCCGTGAAACATTTAGTTTGGGAAAATGTTACAAATTTTCTTTAAATAGGATTAATCGTAGCAGTAATTAAATTTCCAGCAACCTTAGGTTTCTCATCGTTTAATGCATTACCATTAAACCATAAGCATTGTTACTTAACATGCTTAATGAGCTCAATATAGCTCAACCCTGAGTTAACGTAACAATTGAGCGCTTTAATGTTCCCCATGTTAAAACGAGCACTGCTCGCCATGATAATTGAATGCTACAATGCTCCCCGCGCTAATTCGAGCACTGCTCACCAGGGAATCTGCATAGATTCCGTGCTTAGCTATCCTTCAGGAAGGCTCTTGCACTAATAACCCGAGCTGACCTTACAGCTCACCTGTGAATTAACGTAATAATTGAGCGCTTTATTGTTCCCCTATGCTAATACGAGCACTGCTCGCCATGAAAACTGAGCGCTACAATGTTCCACCTCATTAATTCGAGCTCAATATAGCTCATCCTGTTAACGAGCTCAATATAGCTCACCTTGTTAACGAGCTCACTGGTTAACGAGCTCAATATAGCTCATCCTGTTAACGAGCTCAGTATAGCTCACTGTTAACGAGCTCAATATAGCTCTCCCCTGTTAACGAGCTCAATATAGCTCACCCCTGTTAACGAGCTCAATATAGCTCACCATGTTAACTTTGAGTTATTATAGCTTACAATTAGCTAGAGAGTAACTCTACTAAGAATTAGTGAGTTGTCACAATTAGCTTAGTCGTCTACTTAGGTAGGTTAGAAAGTTAAACCATCTATTTAGGTAGGTATTAGGGACTTAAGTTAGTGTCAACTGAGTACTAGCCTAGTCTGTACTCACAATTGAATTACAGTTGACTATACATAGAGACTGATTTAATAAACTCAATTTTTCATCTAAAGTTGAGGATGTATTAATGAGTTTCCAATGTCAAGCCTATGAGCTGCAATTCAATTAGCTCATAAGTCAGAATGACTAGGCTACTAATCACACTTCGACTCAGAATCATCCTTTGATTTTAATGAATAACCTTTTCAGTTCTATAATATTATATTATCTATAGCTAGTTAGCAACTTAGTTATACTATTAGTCAGAATGACTACTGCACGGCAGTGCATATTAAATTAAATTTCCTCATTTGAGTTTGGGGTGATCATGATGCTCAGTGATGTTATTGTCTAGTAACTCAACAGTTACAAGTCACAACGACCCTAGACAGTGACCTTACAGTAGTATCGGAGTCTCCTTGATCATGAATGATCCAATGAATAATAATTACTGTATAATAATGTAGAATACAACTTATACAATAATGTTATCAGTTCTTGAGAACATTTTCTGAGCTTTCTAAGAGAAACTACGTATTGCAACCATTACATGTCACTGTGAACCTAGTTGTTGAGTCTACTGTAAACTATAGAGAGTTCTTGATTACAGGTAACTTAAATCATTTAATATTTCAAAGTTTAATTCATGTTCCCACAATGACTTAGAGTCTCATCTGTCTCTGACAGATTCGGGACATTCGTTACTTACGAACTAACGTACTAATTTACTAATCCATAATATAACTTCGGAATGGGTACGTCAGTACTCAGAACTGCAACATGTAAATGATCTCCCAAAGGGTATGGACTCATTACTCTCAATGTTTGGTGACGATTCCAAAATTATGAGAAAGATTAACACAGGAGACTGACTGAGGCATCAAGAAGACCTGGACATACCTGAAGGAATGGTCGAACAAATGGTTGTTAGAGTTTAACCCAAGCAAATGTAATGTAATGAAGATAGGTGTAGAAAACAGGAGGCCTGATTCAAGGTATCATTTGGTAGATGAAATTATTCAGGAGTCAGAGAGAGAGAGAGAGACTTTGGGGTTGATATCACGCCAGACCTGTCCCCTGAAGCCCATATCAAGAGGATAGCCTCAGCTGCATTCCAGGTTGGCCAACATAAGAACAGCTTTTAGAAACTTGTGAAAGTAATCATTCAAAACTTTGTATACCACATATGTCAGACCAATCCTGGAATATGCAGCTCCAGCATGGAGGCCATATCTAGTCAAGGATAACACTTAACTGGAAAAGGTTCAAAGGTTTGCCACCAGGCTAGTACCCGAACTTAAGGGTATGAGCTACGAGGTGAGACTACGGGAATTAAACCTCACGTCACTGGGAGACAGAAGAGTTAGGGTGAACATGATCACCACATGCAAGATTCTAAAAAGAATTGATAGGGAAGATAAAGACAGGCTATTTACCACAAGGTATATACTCACTAGGGGACACAGGTGGAAATTGGGTGCCCAAATGAGTCACAAATATATTAGAAATAAATTGTTAGTATCAGAGTAGTAGACAAATGGAATGCATTTTGAAGTGATGTGGTGGAGGCTGACTTGATACATAGTTTCAAGTGTAGATATGATAGAGCCCAGTAGGCTCAGGAACCTGTGCATCAGTTGATTGACAGTTAAGAGGTGGGACCAAAGAGTCAGAGCTCAACCCCCGCAAGCAAAAATAGGTGAGTACACAAACAATCCCCCCCCCCTACCCTAGTTTCCTTCTACAGTCACCCAACAGTTGCTGCAGGCCCCTACAGTCACCCAACAGTTGCTGCAGGACTCTACAGTCACCCAACAGTTGCTGCAGGACCCTACAGTCACCCAACAGTTGCTGCAGGACCCTACAGTCACCCAACAGTTGCTGCAGGCCCCTACAGTCACCCAACAGTTGCTGCAGGACTCTACAGTCACCCAACAGTTGCTGCAGGACTCTACAGTCACCGAACAGTTGCTGCAGGACCCTACAGTCACCCAACAGTTGCTGCAGGACCCTACAGTCACCCAAACAGTTGCTGCAGGACCCTACAGTCACCCAACAGTTGCTGCAGGACTCTACAGTCACCCAACAGTTGCTGCAGGACTCTACAGTCACCCAACAGTTGCTGCAGGCCCCTACAGTCACCCAACAGTTGCTGCAGGACTCTACAGTCACCCAACAGTTGCTGCAGGACCCTACAGTCACCCAACAGTTGCTGCAGGACCCTACAGTCACCCAACAGTTGCTGCAGGCCCCTACAGTCACCCAACAGTTGCTGCAGGACCCTACAGTCACCCAACAGTTGCTGCAGGACCTCTACAGTCACCCAACAGTTGCTGCAGGACCCTACAGTCACCCAACAGTTGCTGCAGGACCCTACAGTCACCCAACAGTTGCTGCAGGACCCTACAGTCACCCAACAGTTGCTGCAGGACCCTACAGTCACCCAACAGTTGCTGCAGGACCCTACAGTCACCCAACAGTTGCTGCAGGACCCTACAGTCACCCAACAGTTGCTGCAGGACCCTACAGTCACCCAACAGTTGCTGCAGGCCCCTACAGTCACCCAACAGTTGCTGCAGGCCCCTACAGTCACCCAACAGTTGCTGCAGGACTCTACAGTCACCCAACAGTTGCTGCAGGACCCTACAGTCACCCAACAGTTGCTGCAGGACCCTACAGTCACCCAACAGTTGCTGCAGGCCCCTACAGTCACCCAACAGTTGCTGCAGGACCCTACAGTCACCCAACAGTTGCTGCAGGACCCTACAGTCACCCAACTGTTGCTGCAGGACTCTACAGTCACCCAACAGTTGCTGCAGGACCCTACAGTCACCCAACAGTTGCTGCAGGACCCTACAGTCACCCAACAGTTGCTGCAGGACCCTACAGTCACCCAACAGTTGCTGCAGGACCCTACAGTCACCCAACAGTTGCTGCAGGACCCTACAGTCACCCAACAGTTGCTGCAGGACCCTACAGTCACCCAACAGTTGCTGCAGGACCTGCCTCCATATTATGTGTGTGACTATGGACGTCGACGGTGCCTCCTTTACCAGAGGACGTGTCCTGAGTCTTGTCTGTGTAAAGTAAGTCATTATCAGAAGCAGGCACCAAGCCCGGGAGACTATGTAGCGAAATGCTTGATGAATCCTAACCCAGTTCTCTACTTTACAGTTTGGTAATGATGCCACTAAGGTAAGGTAATCCTAGCCTCGGTCTCTACCCCACAGCCTGGCGATGATGCCACTAAGGTAAGGTAATCCTAGCCTCGGTCTCTACCCCACAGCCTGGCGATGATGCCACTAAGGTAAGGTAATCCTAGCCTCGGTCTCTACCCCACAGCCTGGCGATGATGCCACTAAGGTAAGGTAATCCTAGCCTCGGTCTCTACCCCACAGCCTGGCGATGATGCCACTAAGGTAAGGTAATCCTAGCCTCGGTCTCTACCCCACAGCCTGGCGATGATGCCACTAAGGTAAGGTAATCCTAGCCTCGGTCTCTACCCCACAGCCGGGCGATGATGCCACTAAGGTAAGGTAATCCTAGCCTCGGTCTCTACCCCACAGCCTGGCGATGATGCCACTAAGGTAAGGTAATCCTAGCCTCGGTCTCTACCTCTACTGGTGATAATACCACTAAGATATAGTAAGGTATTTATCAAGAAAATCTCTACGCCATTACGACTATATAACACTGGGAAGGGGTTCAGCGATAGATTCAGATTTTCAAATAGTCTACATACAGAAACTCACACAGGAGCCATGGCAATGTGCTGTTCTGGCAGATTTCCTCTCTGGAACTATTGATTCTAATCCTAATATTTTCTAATGTTTTTGATCCCCGTTTGAGCTTAATTTTCATATCTAAGAAGCGCTCAGCGTTGAATACTATTTGATTCTTAAATTCAAATTGATTCATTTCCTTACAGAAGTCTTCGTTATTCTTGCCGATGCTTTAGGAGAACTCAGTCGTGTATGTCTTAAGTAAAGGAAGGCAAGAGAGGCACGGTTTCTTAACTGAGACTTCCAGACGGTCTGGAAAACCATTCTTGCCGTTGTACAACCGAAACCCTTTGATCGCCAACACTTTCATTTTTGCTCCAGGAGTGAGTTGATGGCACACATCCACCTTCTAATATCCCACATAATTTAATTTAGTTAGTTGAGAATATGGTGATCTCTCACTCTAACACAATGTCAACATTGACGAAGTACTGACTATGATGTAAGACAAAGTAGTTAGATTGGAATACTCACCAAACACTGTCCATCATGAGAATACTCTTGCCCGACCTACACTAAATCACAGCAACTATGGTCAAGGTCCGTGAAAATGGCGCTGGACGCCACCAAATTCTTTATGACGTACTGAAGTATACACTTATAGTGAAGTGAGGCGTGGGGCAGTGTAGGTGTTACACTGAGGTGAGACTTGGTCAGTGTAGTGATTGCACAGTGAGATTAGGTTAGGTTAGTGTAGTAATGGAATAGTGAAATAAGGTTAGGTTAGTGTAGTAATGGAACAGTGAGATAAGGTTAGGTTAGTGTAATAATGGAACAGTGAGATAAGTGTTAGTGTCGAGATGATACAGCGAGGTGAGGCTGGTCAGTGTTAGTGCATGGAGGAAACAGTGCGCAAGGGTAGGTGACAGTCAAGGTAGTGGTGGGACGATTTGTTAGGATTTGTCAGTGTAGTGCTGGCATACTGAAGTGTGGCGCGGTCAGTGTAGTGATTATATAGTGAGATAAGTCTAGGTTAGTGTAGTGATGGTACAGTCAGATAAGGCTAGGTCAGTGTACTGAAGTTATAGTGAGTTGCGTTTGTCCAATATCAGTGTAGTGATGGTACAGTGAGAGAAGACTAGCTCAGTGATGTAAATTTATAATGAGATAATACTAGGTCAGTGTAGTGATTGGTAGTGTGGTACAAGTCAAGGGCACTTTAGTGATGGCACCGTGGGATAAGGCTAAGTCAGTGTAGTGATGTTACATTTAGATGCGCTTTAATTGGTCAATGCAGTGATGGTACAGTGAGATAAGGCTAGATCAGTGTAGTGATGGTACAGTGAGATAAGGCTAGATCAGTGTAGTGATGGTACAGTGAGATAAGGCTAGATCAGTGTAGTGTTGATACAGTGAGATAAGGCTAGATCAGTGTAGTGATGGTACAGTGAGATAAGGCTAGATCAGTGTAGTGTTGATACAGTGAGATAAGGCTAGATCAGTGTAGTGATGGTACAGTGAGATAAGGCTAGATCAGTGTAGTGATGGTACAGTGAGATAAGGCTAGATCAGTGTAGTGATGGTACAGTGAAGGCTAGATCAGTGTAGTGATGGTACAGTGAGATAAGGCTAGATCAGTGTAGTGATGGTACAGTGAAGGCTAGATCAGTGTAGTGATGGTACAGTGAGATAAGGCTAGATCAGTGTAGTGATGGTACAGTGAGATAAGGCTAGATCAGTGTAGAGATGGTACAGTGAAGGCTAGATCAGTGTAGTGATGGTACAGTGAGATAAGGCTAGATCAGTGTAGAGATGGTACAGTGAAGGCTAGATCAGTGTAGTGATGGTACAGTGAGATAAGGCTAGATCAGTGTAGTGATGGTACAGTGAGATAAGGATAGATCAGTGTAGTGATGGTACAGTGAGATAAGGCTAGATCAGTGTAGAGATGGTACAGTGAAGGCTAGATCAGTGTAGTGATGGTACAGTGAGATAAGGCTAGATCAGTGTAGAGATGGTACAGTGAGATAAGGCTAGATCAGTGTAGTGATGGTACAGTGAGATAAGGCTAGATCAGTGTAGAGATGGTACAGTGAAGGCTAGATCAGTGTAGTGATGGTACAGTGAGATAAGGCTAGATCAGTGTAGTGATGGTACAGTGAGATAAAGCTAGGACAGTGTAGTAATGGTATGGTGAGGTGATGTTCACCCAATGCCAATGTCAGTGGAAGGTTCGCCCAAGGGAACTGTGGAAGACGGTTCTTTAGTTTAAGTGTAGCAGGAGTTGGGTGGTGAGGCTTGGTCAGTACACTGATGGTAGAATGAGGTAATACTAGTCAGTGTTGAGATGACACAGTGAGGTGAGGTTAGGTCAATGTTAGTGTTGAGATGACACAGTGAGGTTAGGTCAATGTTAGTGTTGAGATGACACAGTGAGGTGAGGTTAGGTCAATGTTAGTGTTGAGATGACACAGTGAGGTGAGGTTAGGTCAATGTTAGTGTTGAGATGACACAGTGAGGTGAGGTTAGGTCAATGTTAGTGTTGAGATGACACAGTGAGGTGAGGTTAGGTCAATGTTAGTGTTGAGATGACACAGTGAGGTGAGGTTAGGTCAATGTTAGTGTTGAGATGACACAGTGAGGTGAGGTTAGGTCAATGTTAGTGTTGAGATGACACAGTGAGGTTAGGTCAATGTTAGTGTTGAGATGACACAGTGAGGTTAGGTCAATGTTAGTGTTGAGATGACACAGTGAGGTTAGGTCAATGTTAGTGTTGAGATGACACAGTGAGGTGAGGTTAGGTCAATGTTAGTGTTGAGATGACACAGTGAGGTGAGGTTAGGTCAATGTTAGTGTTGAGATGACACAGTGAGGTGAGGGTAGGTCAATGTTAGTGTTGAGATGACACAGTGAGGTGAGGTTAGGTCAATGTTAGTGTTGAGATGACACAGTGAGGTGAGGTTAGGTCAATGTTAGTGTTGAGATGACACAGTGAGGTGAGGTTAGGTCAATGTTAGTGTTGAGATGACACAGTGAGGTGAGGTTAGGTCAATGTTAGTGTTGAGATGACACAGTGAGGTGAGGTTAGGTCAATGTTAGTGTTGAGATGACACAGTGAGGTGAGGTTAGGTCAATGTTAGTGTTGAGATGACACAGTGAGGTGAGGTTAGGTCAATGTTAGTGTTGAGATGACACAGTGAGGTGAGGTTAGGTCAATGTTAGTGTTGAGATGACACAGTGAGGTTAGGTCAATGTTAGTGTTGAGATGACACAGTGAGGTTAGGTCAATGTTAGTGTTGAGATGACACAGTGAGGTTAGGTCAATGTTAGTGTTGAGATGACACAGTGAGGTTAGGTCAATGTTAGTGTTGAGATGACACAGTGAGGTGAGGTTAGGTCAATGTTAGTGTTGAGATGACACAGTGAGGTTAGGTCAATGTTAGTGTTGAGATGACACAGTGAGGTTAGGTCAATGTTAGTGTTGAGATGACACAGTGAGGTGAGGTTAGGTCAATGTTAGTGTTGAGATGACACAGTGAGGTGAGGTCAATGTTAGTGTTGAGATGACACAGTGAGGTTAGGTCAATGTTAGTGTTGAGATGACACAGTGAGGTTAGGTCAATGTTAGTGTTGAGATGACACAGTGAGGTTAGGTCAATGTTAGTGTTGAGATGACACAGTGAGGTGAGGTTAGGTCAATGTTAGTGTTGAGATGACACAGTGAGGTGAGGTTAGGTCAATGTTAGTGTTGAGATGACACAGTGAGGTGAGGTTAGGTCAATGTTAGTGTTGAGATGACACAGTGAGGTTAGGTCAATGTTAGTGTTGAGATGACACAGTGAGGTTAGGTCAATGTTAGTGTTGAGATGACACAGTGAGGTTAGGTCAATGTTAGTGTTGAGATGACACAGTGAGGTTAGGTCAATGTTAGTGTTGAGATGACACAGTGAGGTTAGGTCAATGTTAGTGTTGAGATGACACAGTGAGGTTAGGTCAATGTTAGTGTTGAGATGATACAGTGAGGTGAGGTTAGGTCAATGTTAGTGTTGAGATGACACAGTGAGGTTAGGTCAATGTTAGTGTTGAGATGACACAGTGAGGTTAGGTCAATGTTAGTGTTGAGATGATACAGTGAGGTGAGGTTAGGTCAATGTTAGTGTTGAGATGACACAGTGAGGTTAGGTCAATGTTAGTGTTGAGATGACACAGTGAGGTTAGGTCAATGTTAGTGTTGAGATGATACAGTGAGGTGAGGTTAGGTCAATGTTAGTGTTGAGATGACACAGTGAGGTTAGGTCAATGTTAGTGTTGAGATGACACAGTGAGGTTAGGTCAATGTTAGTGTTGAGATGACACAGTAAGGTTAGGTCAATGTTAGTGTTGAGATGACACAGTGAGGTTAGGTCAATGTTAGTGTTGAGATGACACAGTGAGGTTAGGTCAATGTTAGTGTTGAGATGACACAGTGAGGTGAGGTTAGGTCAATGTTAGTGTTGAGATGACACAGTGAGGTGAGGTTAGGTCAATGTTAGTGTTGAGATGACACAGTGAGGTGAGGTTAGGTCAATGTTAGTGTTGAGATGACACAGTGAGGTTAGGTCAATGTTAGTGTTGAGATGACACAGTGAGGTTAGGTCAATGTTAGTGTTGAGATGACACAGTGAGGTTAGGTCAATGTTAGTGTTGAGATGACACAGTGAGGTTAGGTCAATGTTAGTGTTGAGATGACACAGTGAGGTTAGGTCAATGTTAGTGTTGAGATGACACAGTGAGGTGAGGTTAGGTCAATGTTAGTGTTGAGATGACACAGTGAGGTTAGGTCAATGTTAGTGTTGAGATGACACAGTGAGGGTTAGGTCAATGTTAGTGTTGAGATGACACAGTGAGGTGAGGTTAGGTCAATGTTAGTGTTGAGATGACGCAGTGAGGTTAGGTCAATGTTAGTGTTGAGATGACACAGTGAGGTTAGGTCAATGTTAGTGTTGAGACGACACAGTGAGGTGAGGTTAGGTCAATGTTAGTGTTGAGATGACACAGTGAGGTTAGGTCAATGTTAGTGTTGAGATGACACAGTGAGGTTAGGTCAATGTTAGTGTTGAGATGACACAGTGAGGTGAGGTTAGGTCAATGTTAGTGTTGAGATGACACAGTGAGGTTAGGTCAATGTTAGTGTTGAGATGACACAGTGAGGTGAGGTTAGGTCAATGTTAGTGTTGAGATGACACAGTGAGGTTAGGTCAATGTTAGTGTTGAGATGACACAGTGAGGTTAGGTCAATGTTAGTGTTGAGATGACACAGTGAGGTGAGGTTAGGTCAATGTTAGTGTTGAGATGACACAGTGAGGTGAGGTTAGGTCAATGTTAGTGTTGAGATGACACAGTGAGGTTAGGTCAATGTTAGTGTTGAGATGACACAGTGAGGTGAGGTTAGGTCAATGTTAGTGTTGAGATGACACAGTGAGGTTAGGTCAATGTTAGTGTTGAGATGACACAGTGAGGTTAGGTCAATGTTAGTGTTGAGATGACACAGTGAGGTGAGGTTAGGTCAATGTTAGTGTTGAGATGACACAGTGAGGTGAGGTTAGGTCAATGTTAGTGTTGAGATGACACAGTGAGGTGAGGTTAGGTCAATGTTAGTGTTGAGATGACACATTGAGGTGAGGTTAGGTCAATGTTAGTGTTGAGATGACACAGTGAGGTTAGGTCAATGTTAGTGTTGAGATGACACAGTGAGGTGAGGTTAGGTCAATGTTAGTGTTGAGATGACACAGTGGGGTGAGGTTAGGTCAATGTTAGTGTTGAGATGACACAGTGAGGTGAGGTTAGGTCAATGTTAGTGTTGAGATGACACAGTGAGGTGAGGTTAGGTCAATGTTAGTGTTGAGATGACACAGTGAGGTTAGGTCAATGTTAGTGTTGAGATGACACAGTGAGGTGAGGTTAGGTCAATGTTAGTGTTGAGATGACACAGTGAGGTGAGGTTAGGTCAATGTTAGTGTTGAGATGACACAGTGAGGTGAGGTTAGGTCAATGTTAGTGTTGAGATGACACAGTGAGGTGAGGTTAGGTCAATGTTAGTGTTGAGATGACACAGTGAGGTGAGGTTAGGTCAATGTTAGTGTTGAGATGACACAGTGAGGTTAGGTCAATGTTAGTGTTGAGATGACACAGTGAGGTTAGGTCAATGTCAGTGTTGAGATGACACAGTGAGGTGAGGTTAGGTCAATGTTAGTGTTGAGATGACACAGTGAGGTGAGGTTAGGTCAATGTTAGTGTTGAGATGACACAGTGAGGTTAGGTCAATGTTAGTGTTGAGATGACACAGTGAGGTGAGGTTAGGTCAATGTTAGTGTTGAGATGACACAGTGAGGTTAGGTCAATGTTAGTGTTGAGATTACACAGTGAGGTGAGGTTAGGTCAATGTTAGTGTTGAGATGACACAGTGAGGTGAAGTTAGGTCAATGTTAGTGTTGAGATGACACAGTGAGGTGAGGTTAGGTCAATGTTAGTGTTGAGATGACACAGTGAGGTGAGGTTAGGTCAATGTTAGTGTTGAGATGACACAGTGAGGTGAGGTTAGGTCAATGTTAGTGTTGAGATGACACAGTGAGGTTAGGTTAATGTTAGTGTTGAGATGACACAGTGAGGTTAGGTCAATGTTAGTGTTGAGATGACACATTGAGGTGAGGTTAGGTCAATGTTAGTGTTGAGATGACACATTGAGGTGAGGTTAGGTCAATGTTAGTGTTGAGATGACACAGTGAGGTGAGGTTAGGTCAATGTTAGTGTTGAGATGACACAGTGAGGTGAGGTTAGGTCAATGTTAGTGTTGAGATGACACAGTGAGGTGAAGTTAGGTCAATGTTAGTGTTGAGATGACACAGTGAGGTGAGGTTAGGTCAATGTTAGTGTTGAGATGACACAGTGAGGTTAGGTCAATGTTAGTGTTGAGATGACACAGTGAGGTTAGGTCAATGTTAGTGTTGAGATGACACAGTGAGGTGAGGTTAGGTCAATGTTAGTGTTGAGATGACACAGTGGACGTGAGGTTAGGTCAATGTTAGTGTTGAGATGACACAGTGAGGTGAGGTTAGGTCAATGTTAGTGTTGAAATGACACAGTGAGGTGAAGTTAGGTCAATGTTAGTGTTGAGATGACACAGTGAGGTTAGGTCAATGTTAGTGTTGAGATGACACAGTGAGGTTAGGTCAATGTTAGTGTTTAGATGATAAAGTGAGGTGAGGAGAGGTCATGTTAGTGATGAGAAGATGAAGTGAGATGAGGCTGGGTTAGAGTTAGTGTTGAAATGATAAAGAGAGGCAAGGCTATGTCAATGTTAGTGTTGACATGATCCAGAGAGGTGACGCTTTATCTATGTTAGAGTTCGAATGATACAGTGAGCTGAGGCTAGGTCACTGCTAGTGTTCACATGATGCAATGAGGTGAGGCTAGGTCATTGTTAGTGTAGAGATGAGACAGTAAGGTGAGGGAAAGTCAGTGTTAGTATAGAGTTGATACAGTAAGGTGAGGGAAGGTCAGTGTTAGTAGTGAAATGATACAGTGAGATGTGGCTAGATCAGTGTTAGTGTTCATATGATAGAGTGAGGTGAGGGTAGGTCAGTGTTAGTGTTGAAATGATAGAGTGAGGTGAGGCTGGGTCGTGTTAGTGATTAGAAGATGAAGTGATGTGAGACTTGGTCAGTGTTAGTGTTGAGATGATAAAGTGAGGTGAGACAAAATCAGTATTAATTTTATGATGATACAATGAGGTGAAGCTACGTCAGTGTTAGTGTAGAGTTGAGACAGTAAGGTGAGGCAAGGTCAGTGTTAGTGTTGAGATGATACAGTGAGGTGAGGCGAGGCTTTTATGACCACGCATACACCAGTATGATCATACCGAGACTGGTGTATAATGTGTTCAAACTATACAGTGATATCTTGGCTCCCTCTCCCCCTGTGATGTACCGACTTGCGCCAGCGTTACCATGTCTTACCAATACGAAATCTTTGTGTACAAATTTTTATATCTTGATAAATTCTCTAATGTACTGAATTCTTATTATGTAAGGTTGTGCCTAATACTCTTTACTTTGCTGTATATTAAATTAGAAGTTCATGAGTGAGTTATGTCTGTAAATGAGCTAGTGAGAATTGAAAGTTGAGGGTCAGTTGACTCAGGGAGTTTGGATACAGTGTCGCCCATGGGCAGGCTGGCTCAAGGCGCCATTACTCCTTGACTTTCCCAGACGAGCAACCAACACATTAGTTCTGGTCTTGTGAATATCAACAGTATATTTCGTTGATTTCGCTTTGACTCTTTCGGCAAGTCCCTCAACCGTCAATCAGTCAACTGATACTATTATTTTTTTTCTTCCACACACACACACACACACACACACACACACATACACACACACACACACACACACACACATACACACACACACACACACACACACACACACACAAAAAGAACTAGGAATCAAAAGGCTGGCATACCGAAAGGGGAATTATGAACAGATGAGAAGTTTCCTAAGTGAAATACCTTGGGACACAGACCTCAGAGACAAGTCTGTACAGGGTATGATGGACTATGTTACCCAAAAGTGTCAGGAGGCAGTAAACAGGTTCATCCCGGCCCAAAGGGAAAAATCCGAGAAGCAACAGAAGAATCCATGGTATAATAGGGCATGTATGGAAGCGAAGAAACTGAACAAAAAGGCGTGGAGGAACTTCCGGAATAACAGAACACCAGAAAGCAGAGAGAGATACCAGAGAACCAGGAATGAGTACGTCAGGGTGAGAAGAGAAGCAGAAAAAAATTTTGAAAATGATATAGCAAACAAAGCCAAGACCGAACCAAAGCTACTCCACAGTCACATCAGAAGGAAAACAACAGTGAAAGAACAGGTATTGAAACTTAGAACAGGCGAGGACAGGTATACAGAGAATGACAGAGAGGTGTGTGAGGAACTCAACAAGAGGTTCCAGGAGGTCTTCACAATAGAACAGGGTGAGGTCACTGTGCTAGGAGAAAGGGAGGTAAACCAGGCGGCCTTGGAGGAGTTCGAAATTACGAGAGAGGAGGTCAAGAGACACCTGCTGGATCTGGATGTTAGAAAGGCTGTTGGTCCAGATGGGATCTCACCATGGGTACTGAAAGAGTGTGCAGAGGCACTTTGCTTGCCACTCTCCATAGTGTATAGTAGGTCACTAGAGACGGGAGACCTACCAGAAATATGGAAGACGGCGAATGTGGTCCCAATATACAAATAGGGCGACAGACAAGAGGCACTGAACTACAGGCCAGTGTCCTTGACTTGTATACCATGCAAAGTGATGGAGAAGATCGTGAGAAAAAACCTGGTAACACATCTGGAGAGAAGGGACTTCGTGACAAATGGCCAACATGGATTCAGGGAGGGTAAATCTTGCCTTACAGGCTTGATAGAATTCTACGATCAGGTGACACAGATTAAGCAAGAAAGAGAGGGCTGGGCGGACTACATTTTCTTGGGTTGTCGGAAAGCCCTTGACACAGTACCGCATAAGAGGCTGGTACATAAGCTGGAGAGACAGGCAGGTGTAGCTGGTAAGGTGCTCCAGTGGATAAGGGAGTATCTAAGCAATAGGAAGCAGAGAGTTACGGTGAGGGGTGAGACCTCCGATTGGCGTGAAGTCACCAGTGGAGTCCCACAGGGCTCTGTACTCGGTCCTATCTTGTTTCTGATATATGTAAATGATCTCCCGGAGGGTATCGATTCATTTCTCTCAATGTTTGCGGACGATGCTAAAATTATGAGAAGGATTAAAACAGAAGAGGACTGTATGAGGCTTCAAGAAGACCTAGACAAGCTGAAGGAATGGTCGAACAAATGGTTGTTAGAGTTTAACCCAACCAAATGTAATGTAATGAAGATAGGTGTAGGGAGCAGGAGGCCAGATACAAGGTATCATCTGGGAGAGGAAATTCTTCAGGAGTCAGAGAAGGAAAAAGACTTGGGGGTTGATATCACGCCAGACCTGTCTCCTGCAGCACATATCAAGCGGATAACATCAGTGGCATATGCCAGGCTGGCCAACATACGAACGGCATTCAGAAACTTGTGTAAAGAATCATTCAGAACTTTGTATACCACATATGTCAGGCCAATCCTGGAGTATGCAGCCCCAGCATGGAGTCCATATCTAGTCAAGGATAAGACTAAACTGGAAAAGGTTCAAAGGTTTGCCACCAGACTAGTACCCGTGCTGAGGGGTATGAGCTACGAGGAGAGACTACGGGAATTAAACCTCACTTCGCTAGAAGACAGAAAAGTTAGGGGGGACATGATCACCACATTCAAGATTCTGAAGGGGATTGATAGGGTAGATAAAGACAGTCTATTTAACACAAGGGGAACACGCACAAGGGGACACAGGTGGAAACTGAGTGCCCAAATGAGCCACAGAGATATTAGAAAGAACTTTTTTAGTGTCAGAGTGGTTGACAAATGGAATGCATTAGGAAGTGATGTGGTGGAGGCTGACTCCATACAGAGTTTCAAGTGTAGATATGACAGAGCCCGATATGCTCAGGAATCTGTACACCTGTTGAGAGGCGGGACCTGTTACCTATCGTACGTTACGGCTCGTGATCCTACAGCAGCCAAACTTTAATAAGTCTAGGGATACGACACAACTGCTGTTCTCAATAGCGAATCACCAGTATAACCCCTTGAATTGGTAATGAGCAATAAATAGAATCTTCATAGGACTGAAGAATAAAGACTAAGCCTATATATCATTTATATTAAATAAATCTCAAAGGCAAACAGATGATTATATGGTCACAATATATCACATTAAAAATATCACTGTAACTTCCAGACATTAAATCAATACTAAGAATAATTATATGGCTAGAATAAAAGAATGACTTAACTCCAACAAGTGTTATCTCCCCGGTTTCTGCTCAGCTACTAAACTCCAATATGCGAGAATCAAAAGAGATTGCCTCGCCCCGCGAATAAATTGCCAAAGTTACAATATTTATTATTTCAACAATGGAGCACTACATTGTGACAAGAGTAATCTTAAACTAACTTAATGAATATTGATATAGACAACAAAAGCAATTGTTTCTTTACATAGTAATTAAAATATGCATACAGAAAGAAATAATGGCATGCACACCCCAGCAACGGACGATCCCACGACAATTTGCCAGATACAGTTCACTCAATTATTATTTCACTCTGTTACCCACTGATGATCACATATAAATCATTAGTTCCCGTGGGAAAACTGATCACACAAAGAAATAAACAATCATTCCCACGATACGCTGGGCCTAACGCCAACACTAACATGAATGTGCATTTGCATAGAACATATAAGTATAACAATATACATGCTTGTAATTTACATACAATTATAAATGTACATATTAATATATTCACTTACGTATCTTATAAGGGTACGTAACACTTCCACCTCCAAGAAAAAAAAATGCAATGGATTGAAGATCAATGGCATTTTTTCAGAAGTAAAAATGTTAGGTAAAAAGAAACATTTCATTTATGGTACATCAAAACTTCTTGACAAAGCATCAGCAATAACATTTTGTCTGCCTGGAATATGTTTGATTTCTACATTAAATTCCTGCAAAAACAATGACCATCGCAGAATTCGTTGGTTCTTGACTTTCATCATATTTATAAAGATAAGGGGGTTGTGGTCTGTAAATACTAACACTTTATTTCCTGATAAGTAAATCTCAAACTTCTTGATTGACAATATAAGACCCAACGCCTCCTTTTCTACCACGGAATAATTTCTCTGAGCTGCATTAAATTTTCTGGAATAGTAATACACAGGATGCTCAATCTGGTCTAAACCAACTTGAATAAGCACAGCACCTATCCCAACATCTGACGCATCAATGTGTAATATAAATGGTTTATCAAATTGGGGACTAGCAAGAATAGGTGAGGTGGACAATATGCCCTTTAGGTTCTGAAAAGCATTCTGACAATCTTGTGTCCACTGAAACTTTACTTGCTTGCGTAACAAGTTTGTCAAAGGAGCAGCTACTGTTGAAAAATTTCTACAATAACGCCTATAGTATGCACACATACCAATAAACCGTTGGACTCCTTTCTTATTGGTCAACACTGGGTAGTCCACAATGGCTTGAATCTTATCTTGTAAGGGGATAATCTTACCTTGGCCTACCTCGTGTCCAAGATAAGTTATCGTACCTCTTGCCCAACTACACTTATTCATATTTATGGTTAACTTTGCGTTTTCTAACACTGTAAACAAGTTCTTAAGGCCTAAGAGATGATCGGCCCAATTCTTACTGTACAAAACAATGTCATCAAGGTAGGCCCTACAATCTGGCACATCCTTGAATAAGAAATTCATAAGTCTTTGAAAAGTAGCAGGTGCATTTCTCAAACCGAATGGCATGACATTAAATTCATACGCACCATCAGGTGTAACAAAAGCAGTAACCTCTCTAGCATACTCTGTTAATGGAATTTGATAATACCCTTTTGACAAATCAAGCTTACTTACATATTCGGCATGACCTATGGACTCTATACATTCTTCCAACAAGGGTAAAGGAAAAACGTCCACTGTAGTGTTTTTGTTCAGTTTCCTGTAATCCACGCACAATCTCCAGGTTCCATCTGGTTTTGGCACTAACAAACACGGAGAGCTCCAAGTACTTTGACTTGGCCGAATGAAATCATGCTGGAGCAGATATTCCACTTCTGCTTGCATAATTTTCCTCTTTTCGGGATTCACTCGGTACGGATGTTGTCGAATGGGGGTGCTGTCCAGGAGCTGAATGTCGTGTGTGATGAGGTGGGTCTGGGTAGGAACCTCCCCAAACAGAGATGTATGGTTGTCCAGCAGAACCTGGAACTCATCACGTTGTTCCTCCTGTAAATGACATAGCATCTCCCTGCCATTGGAACTGGAACTGAGAAGTGGGATATTAACAACATGTCCCTCACTACAATTATCCTCAGGTGGTAACTCTTCCCGACTAAAACAAGCTACTACACCAGGTCCAACATAAGCTTTTAATCTGTTAATGTGCACAGTCATTTGGGGTTCTGAAAGATTAGGGTTAATTAGTTTATAAGTTAGGTCTCCCACCTTGTCTACCACTTGGTAGGGTCCTGCGAACTTATGGGACATGGAAGTCCCCATACGAGGTTTCAACACCAACACCAAATCTCCGACATCAAACGACCTTAGCTTAGCCTTGAACTTCTTGTCATATCGTACTTTCATGGCTTGTTGAGTCCTTCCCAGATGTTCTTTCGCCAACTCACGAGCCCGACACAACTTAGCCTTGACCTCACTCAAGTACAATCCGCTCTGATGAACAGAGACATCTCCCAACAACTTTTCTTGTAGCATTTTAAGAGGACCTCTTACTTGGTGACCAAACACTAGTTCAAAGGGTGAACAGCCCAATGACTCTTGTAGCCCTTCTCTAGCAGCAAACAACACAAAGGGGAGATTCTCATCCCAATTACGTGGATGAGTTTCTCCGGTTGTCTTCAGCATTTGTTTCAAAGTCTGGTGGAAACGTTCAAGTCCACCTTGGCTTTGTGGATGATATGGACTGGACAATTTGTGCCGAATCCCTCGGGATTCGCAAAAAGTTCTGAAAACTTTAGAAACAAAATTTCCCCCATTATCACTCTGAATAACTCTAGGCATTCCAAACAACGAAAAGAATCTTTCAAGACACTTGATGAGATTATGAGCCTTGGTATTCCGTAGAGCATAAGCTTCAGGAAATCTAGTAGTCATACACATGAGAGTGAACAAAAACATGTTACCCGATTTAGTCTTAGGTAAAGGACCCACACAATCAATTACAACATGAGTAAATGGTTCATCAGGAACTACAATAGGTTGCAATGGTGCTCTAGGTACAGATTGATTTGGTTTACCAACAATTTGACAGGGTATACAGTTATGACAATATCTGACCACGTCTTTCTTTAACTTTGGCCAGAAAAAATATTTACTTATCTTATGGTACATATTCGTGATACCTTGATGACCTCCCATGGGGTCATCATGTGCAGCCTGCAGGACCTGCCTACGATAATCATTGGGGACAACGAGTTGGGTTCTAATCTCACAATCCTCTGAAGAGGGAGTTCCCTTGGGTCTCCACCTTCTCATCAGAAGTCGATCCTTGAAGAAGAAACCCGTCCCTTCCTCCAATGCATCAATATTATCAGGAGCCTCAGAAATACACTTACTTAAACTAGGATCAGTAGTCTGTACAACACTTAAGGGCAATGACTCAGACTCAGCAGCGAGCGAGGCAAGAACCTAGTAGCTTGATCTCTTTTCCCGATTGATCGGAATAAAATGGAGTCATAGCTACTTCGGCCTCACTCTCGACAACTGGCGCACTGGAGACAAGCGGGCAAGGTACAGATAGTTCAGCCTCCTCACCTTCACTTTCCTTGTGATTTAGGTTCGGCGGGGCTTCTACTACGGCCTCACTCTCATCATCCAGTCGAGTCATAAAAGAATCCTCAAGATCCACCTCCCACTCCTTTACTGAAGGGGTCCTGGTCTTGGGATCAGCAACCTTAGTGAAGACAGGATTACTCACCTGTTTTTCCCATTGATCTAGTAACAACACAAGCAGGGTAAATAATATCATCATCTGCTTCCGGTTGAGCTAATACATTATGGGGTTTAGTTAACATGATGGGACACTTGGCCCTACAACCATTTGGTTGCCAAAATCATTACCTAGAATAATGTCTACCCCAGGAATGGGCAGTTGTTTACTTACACCAACATTACACCATCCTGAAGTATATTTAGAATCAAGGTTAACTTGCAATAAGGACACTGGTTGCACACTACCGGCAATACCTTGGAGAAGCACAACTTCACCCAGATCTCGGGTGTCAACATCATCAAGTACCTTCTGGGTAATAAGAGACTGTGAAGCTCCAGTATCACGGAGTAATTGAACAGTCTTATGTCTACCATTAGTACATAATAAGGTACCTGTGGACATATAGGGTTTGAATTCAGCCATCCAATTGGGACTGACTGTAATACATGAAGAATTAATAGGTTGCACTCCTTTACTCATAATAAGACCAGTTGGTCGGAGTTCAGGATGCAAACTAAAACATGAAGAAATCACATGCCCCCTTCTCTTACAATGGGTACAATGTTTGACAGTGGACACACTGGTATAACCAACTGCCGGTTTAGAATTAGCATTACTAGGCTTAGATGATCCTGGCAATGGAGTAACCATCTTAGGGTTAGTAAGAGAAGAGTTCACGGGAGTAACTGTCGCACCAGGAGGAGACTTATACTGATAAGGAGTACGGTGAGCATTGAAATTTACTCTACGACTAGACTTAGGTGAAGTGGCCATAAACGGGGCCTTAGTCAGCAACTCATGCTCATCCGCGAGCTTTGACAGCTCATCAATATCGGTTACATTCTTTTGTTCTGCCATAAAAGTAGACAACTGGTCTGGAAGACAGGACAATACTTCTTCCATTATGAGAAGATTCTTTAGAGCATCAAAATCAGTGACTGCAAGTGACTTTAACCATCTGTTGCAAAAATTCGTCTTCTGACGAGTAAAATCGGCTATTGTCTGATCCTTGATTCTCCTTAGGTTCCTGAACTTTTGCCTGTGTGCCTCTGGATTTAGTTGGTATGCATTGAGGATGCTTTTCTTTACAAAGTCATAATCAAAACTATGAGCGTCAGGTAGGGATGTGAAAACCTCCTGACTACGCCCCTTGAATTGAGACTGCATAATGGCTACCCACTGATCCCTTGGCCAGTTCATACTGATGGCAATTTTATTAAAATGTGCAAAGAAAACCTCAGGATCTTCCTCATTGAACTTGGGCAACTCTATATACTTATTCATCCTGATGGGATTATTATCACTATTTGTTGAAACATTACTAGTATTTCCATGCCCAGCTGCCATACGCTGTGATTCAAGCCTGAAGTTAGTGTCAGCCATTTGTTGTTGAATCTCTAATTGCCTAGTTTGTTCCTCGGCTTGTTGCTTCTTTGTGGCTTCTATTTGCAACTGTACCGCAATTTCTAAACGCCTAGTCTCTAGCTCCCTTTGCTGAGCTTCAGCCTCTAATATTTGCTGTTGCTGTTGAGCTTCAATCTCTCTTTGACGAGCTTCAGCCTCTAATATTTTCTGTTCTTTTTGAGCTTCAAGCTCTAATTGGCGAGCTTCTAACTCAAGACGCTTTAACGTCATCTGATCACTCGACTCCTCTCTTAACTCCTCTAGAATTTCTTCACCTAACTCCCCATTCTCAACAAAATGCGTCACAATGACTTTCAATATTTGGGCTTTAACCATTCTATTGCTGGCGGTCAAATCCAAATGATTTGCCATTTGTATTAACTCAGTCTTTTTAAGGTTCTGAATCCCCTTCAAAGTCTGGGTGAGCCACCAACGCTGCAACTTTCTCCTCCATCGTTACTAACACTTGGCACTTAATTCACAAAAATTAATTAACACAATGGCACTGCACTACACTTCACTGTAAAATTGTCACCACACTGAAAATTCGCTTGGCCTCACTGCACAAACAAAATATATAGGATGACTTACCTCAAAATCGTGAAACGTTGTTACTTGACACACAGGAAGGCTTGCTTGGCACATGGAATAGTTCTTAAGAAACACACAGAGACACTTGACACTGGTACCTAGGAAGGCAAGGTTAGATTAGCATAGTTAAGTTAAAGTGGGACAATATTTCCCGGCACAGGCCCCCATAACTCTTTGTTACCTATCGTACGTTACGGCTCGTGATCCTACAGCAGCCAAACTTTAATAAGTCTAGGGATACGACACAACTGCTGTTCTCAATAGCGAATCACCAGTATAACCCCTTGAATTGGTAATGAGCAATAAATAGAATCTTCATAGGACTGAAGAATAAAGACTAAGCCTATATATCATTTATATTAAATAAATCTCAAAGGCAAACAGATGATTATATGGTCACAATATATCACATTAAAAATATCACTGTAACTTCCAGACATTAAATCAATACTAAGAATAATTATATGGCTAGAATAAAAGAATGACTTAACTCCAACAGTGTTATCTCCCCGGTTTCTGCTCAGCTACTAAACTCCAATATGCGAGAATCAAAAGAGATTGCCTCGCCCCGCGAATAAATTGCCAAGTTACAATATTTATTATTTCAACAATGGAGCACTACATTGTGACAAGAGTAATCTTAAACTAACTTAATGAATAATTAGTACATATTGATATAGACAACAAAAGCAATTGTTTCTTTACATAGTAATTAAAATATGCATACAGAAAGAAATAATGGCATGCACACCCCAGCAACGGACGATCCCACGACAATTTGCCAGATACAGTTCACTCAATTATTATTTCACTCTGTTACCCACTGATGATCACATATAAATCATTAGTTCCCGTGGGAAAACTGATCACACAAAGAAATAAACAATCATTCCCACGATACGCTGGGCCTAACGCCAACACTAACATGAATGTGCATTTGCATAGAACATATAAGTATAACAATATACATGCTTGTAATTTACATACAATTATAAATGTACATATTAATATATTCACTTACGTATCTTATAAGGGTACGTAACAGGACCAAAGAGCCAGAGCTCAACCTCCGCAAGCACAACTAGGTGAGTACACACACACACACATGGCTGGGTCAGTGGTAGTGGTGAGATGATACAGTGAGATAAGGAGAGGTCATGTTAGTGATGAGAAGATGAAGTAAGGTTAGGCTAGGTTATTGTTAGTGTTGAGATGATACAGAAAGGTTAGGCTAAGTCAGTGTTAGTGTCGAGGTGATACAGTAAGGGTAGGGAAGGTCAGTGTTAGTAGTGAGATGATAAAGTGAGGTGTGGCTAGGTCAGTGTTAGTGTTGAAATGATAGAGTGAGGTGAGGCTGGGTCGTGTTAGTGATCAGAAAATAAAGTGAGGTGAGGCAAAATCAGTCTTAATTTTATGATGATACAATGAGTTGAAACTACGTCAGTATTAATGTTGAGATGATATAGGGAGGTGAGGTATTGTATGAATTAGAGTTGAAATGATAGAGTGAGGTGAGGTTAGGTCAGTGTTAGTGTTGAGATGACACAGTGAGGTGAGGCATTGTATGAATTAGAGTTGAGATGATAGAGTGAGGTGAGGCTAGGTCAGTGTTAGTGTTGAATTGATACAGTGGGGTGAGGGCAGGTGAGGTGAGGTGACCTAATATTTTCCACGTATAAATTATTATATATCTCTTCCGACTGCGCTCAAGAGAATACAGATTTAGGCTCTTTAGTCGGTCCCAATAGTTTACATGTTTTACTGAGTGGATTCTAGCAGTAAAGGATCTCTGCACGCTTTCCAGGTCAGCAATTTCTCAAGCTTTGAGAGGGGCTGTCATTGTGCAGCAGTACTCCACTCTAGAGAGCACTAGCGTCTTGAAAAGTATCATCATCGGTATAGCATCTCTAGTGTGAAAGTAAGTAATTATCAGAAAAAGGCATCAAACCGGGAAGGCTATGTAGCACCATCAAATGTGCGGGATAATCAGAGGACACTAAATATCACCAAGGATGCCGGTCGGAAAACAAGACATACGCTCGTCCCGGAAGTCAGTACATTTAACAAGGATATGCACAACTGTAAGAGGGATAATGCAATTTGGACAATAAGGAGCCGGGCGACGCTCCATCAAGTGACCTTGAGTTAAGCGAGTATGGCCAATACGCCAGAGCAGTTTCCCATCGCCGGTTATGGTCGTAGGAGGACGGCCATGGGTAAGGATGGAGGAATGGATAACCGGGTAAAAATCTGAATAAGGAATACCTTTATGAGAGATGGGACAAGAGTGGACAGCTTCCCTGGCGGCAGCATCCACATGCTCATTTAAAGACACACCAATAAGGCTGGGAACCCAACAAAACTCAACCGACTTAAATTTACTGTGAATAAGAAACAGCCAATGCTGGATCTCGACAACCACTGGATGAATTGGATTAAAGGACCCGAGAGCCATGAGGGCACTACGAGAGTCAACAACAGCTACAAAGGAAGATTGACAACGAGAGAGCAGGAAACGAAGAGCATAGAGAATAGCATAAAGTTCCGCTGTGAAGATGCTAGTCTCCGGAGGTAAATGACACATTTAAGTGCGATCAGGAAAAACAACAGAGTAGCCAACACCGTCCGCAGACTTAGACCCATCGGTGAAGACGGAAACGGAGCGGGAGTAAGATGAAAAGTGCTCAAGGAAAAGGCGTTTTAGAACCGTAGGAGGGGTAAAAGATTTAGTGATGCGAGTTAAGGATGTACAAAACTGCAGAAGGGGGACTCTCCATGGGAGCAAAGAAGGAACAACACGAGGAGAAATATTAGAAATACGAACTGAAAGAGAATCTAGTGTGAAAGGTTCTTGTTATCCAACCTGTCATTTTTCTTGCAGTTGTGAAAGTTACTTTATTGTGTTCTTTGAAGGTAAGGTCTTCCAACATGAGTACACCCAAATCCTTAACATTGCCTTTTCATTCTATGTTATGATTTGACTGAGTTTTGAACGTGGTGTCCGTTTTTATATTTTCATTTTTTCCATAGCGCATGAGCTGGAACTTATCTTCGTTAAACACCATATTATTTTCTGTAGCCCATAGAAAGACCTGATCTACATCTGACTGGAGGTTCGCCGTGTCCTCTATGTTGTGTACTCTCATGAAAATCCTAGTGTCATCTGCAAAGGATGATACAGTACTATAGATTGTGTCCTTGTCTGTCCGATATGAGGATGAGAAAAAGTACTGGAGCAAGCACAGTACCCTGGGGGACTGGTTCTTCACGGTTGACGGACCGGATTTTATTTTACTGTCTATTACACATCGGGTTCTGTTAGTCAGGAAATTGTAGATCCATCTGCATATTTTTCCGGTAATTTCTTTTGAACGTATTTTATGTGCAATAACACCATGGTCACATTTGTCAAAAGCTTTTGCGAAATCTGTGAAAATTACATCAACGTTTTATTTGTCTTCCATAGCATCTAATGCCATGTCATAGTGGTCCAGAAACTGTGACAGGCAAGAGCGCCCTGTTCTGAACCCATGTTGTCCGGGGTTATGGAGATGCTGTGATTCCATGTATTTTGTGATCTTACTTCTTACCACTTTCTCAAAGATTTTTATGATGTGCGATGTTAGTGCTATCGGTCTGTAATTTTTTGTCTCTGCCTTTTTACCTCCTTTATGGAGTTGTGCTATTTAAATATCTGCTGTTTTTAGCATGTCAGGGATAACACCAGTATCTAGGCATTGTCTCCAAAGAATGTGAAGGGCCTGCGATATTGTTTTTTTTACAATTCTTGATGAATATGGAGTTCCAAGAATCAGGGCCTGGTGCAGAGTGTATAGGCATACACTCATATAGAAGCCATATAGGCATGGCTTCTTCAAAATCCAGTGGGGATAGGGTGACGTCTGATATATGATTTGATGTTGGTATCATATCCATGAAAAAATCATTTATGTTATCAATCTTTAGTGTGTTTAGTGGCTCGCTGAAAACAGAATCATACTGCTTCCTCAGAATCTCACTCATTTCTTTGTTGTCATCAGTGAAAGTTCCATCTCCCTTTCGCAGGGGCCCGATACTAGATGTGGTTTTTTATCTTAATTTTGCATAGGAGAAAAAGTATTTCGGATTTCTCTCTATTTCACTGATGGCCTTTTGCTCTCTTTGCCTCTCCTGGGTTTTGTATGATTTTTGTAGCTTTAGTTCAATTGTTTCTATTTCTCTACCTAACCTTCTTCGCCCTTCTTGAGATAGGGTGCGACTCTCAAGTTGTTCCACGATTTGTTTCGTTCGCCTATAGAGGGAACGACGTGTCCATTCCAGTCAGCATCTCTTCCTCTTTTTTTCTTAGGGGTATGCGGTTTGAGCATATTTCGAGTGCTACTGAGCTTATTTTTTCCAGGCACTGGTTCAGGTTTGCATTTTCTAGCTGTTCTTCCCAGCTTATTGGCAGTGAAGTCCTGGTTTATTTGCTCCAAGTTTATCTGTTTATTATTTAAGTTGAATTTGCTGAAATCTCCTCAACCAGGAATCGGGACTGCTTTTGAAGGTCTACTTCCCATGCTTGTCAGAACTTCAATTAAGTTGTGAACTGAGTAACAGGTATTTGTAATCATTATGTTCTTGATCATTTCATCATTATTTATGAAAATGAGGTCGTCTGTTCTCCTTCCTAGTTGGTTCTACTATTTGTTGGTTTAAGGCAAACCTGTCGCACATCCATAGCAGGTCATTTGCATGTGTCTGTTCATTTAGGCTGCTCCCTGGTATTCTTTCTGATATAACTGTACTAGCCAGGTTCTTCCATTTCAGGTGCCGTAGGTTGAAATCCCCAAGCAGAATGATGTTCGGGGCTGGATTTGTGAGGTTTTCCAAGCAGTGTTCTATTTTCATTAGTTGGTCTTTAAACTGCTGAGGGTTTACCTCCGGTGACTTATATACAAGGACAATAACTACATTTAAGATCTCTATTTTGATTATCAGGATTTCCACCATATCATTTGTGGTGTTTAGCAGCTCGGTACAGATGAGTGTCTTTGATGTAGAGGCTGACCTCACCCTGTAGCCTGTGTTTCCTGTCACATCTGAAAAGATTGTACTCTGAGATCTATATTTCACCATCATGGTAGTCCTTGGTGTGAGTTTCCGTTAGGGCTGCAAACTCTGCATTTGTCTCATGTAGGCCATCCTACTTGAGTGCTAGAAGGAATAATTTCTACATATTAATAGATCGAATTGAATCCAATCTCATTTACCTTTCTTTATTAAGGATAATCGATTAATAATAGATTTACTTTCATTCAATAATGTATATGGCCGTTTACTGGAAATAATTTATACAGTCTCGATCAGCTCTTCTGGTAAATAAAATGGTTAACTTGATTTCCACTCTTAGTATTTTTCTGCGTTTAACGTGATCTAAATTAATTGACTTGCACTCCGAAATATCATTTGCTGTCTGATAAAACCCTGTATTATGACGTAAATATTCGTCATCCAAGTCTCCATCCTTTCGGTACCCCTGTTTGAAATATTAAAAATTATACCTGGAGTTCCAGCACAGGCGCGAATGCGCATGCGTCACAGGATGGAGGAGGAAAGAAAGACTCGCCATGTTTGAAATCTGGTGTTTGGATGTTCTGGAGCAGCACAATAGTAATCAATCAAAATAGACAGCATCCGTACTTCAGGGAGCTTCTGATCGAGTGTACAGCCTCCACAATTTCCGAATTAACTGCGAGGGGGACAAGATTCTACTTGCATGTTCATGTATCATTGGGGACTCAGGAATAATCAGGTTAACGCTGCCGGACGTTAACTACGTTCATTTCTGGCAGCAAAGCTGTTTCTGTTTCTGTAATATCTTGTAGTTAGCTCATAGACTTGTCTTCTCACTGGAATTTAACTATTTGAATTTTATTATCAGAAGTGTATTAACTTCTTATTATCCAAAGTGTATTAACTTCTTATTATCCAAAGTGTATTAACTTCTTATTATCCAAAGTGTATTAACTTCTTATTATCCAAAGTGTATTAACTTCATGTTAATTTCCCCCAAAGTTGTAGAGTGTGCAGAGTTAGTTCTAAATTATCATTAATATTACAGTTCATTTCTCTAAATATATTTAATTACATATATGCATTTATTATTGGAGATCCATAAGCAACTGGTTCTCTGATCTTTAACATTCATTTTTCGTCATTTGAAGCATTTAATATAATTTTATTGTAGAACTAAATCCTCCCTTACATCTTTAAGTCTTTCGAACCAGGATCGAAAGGTTCTTTGTTGGACCTCTTGTCCGAGGTCCAACAAAAAAAAACTGAATTAATATTAAAAATTATATCGGTTCTCAGAACCAAATCCTTTGGTTCTTCGCAACCGGATGAATCAGCGTAACAAATTTAAACTACAGGTTCTTAGGAACCAGTGTAAACTCATAAATATTTTATGGTCGAGTACATCAAATTAAATTACTGGTCCTATATAATCTATTATAACTCAACTAACCAATCACTAACCCTGATTATATTACACTCCTTGTTAAGCAGGATTGTCAGGTATTAGGCTATATATTTATTATTATTATTATTTACGGTCGTCAATAGACCACCACACAGATATATTATAGCCTAACCCCATTGTGACGATAATCTCTTTCAAGAGAGATTGAGCCTGCTCTTCCCTACATATTTACGTCGTTCAAGTACAAGATACTATATTGAAGATACGTCCACCAGTATCGCCAAACGTTTTGCCCAGGAAGCAAATCGTACCATGCACAACCCGACACACCTGCTACAGCCCGCAGTAAACCAGCAAACCACTTATTCTCCGCCTGCCTGTTGCTGATTGGCTGGTGTCTCGCCGCACCTGCACTCACGCCACCACAAGAGTCGACGTCTGGGTCAGCAGCACGCCGACTCCTCAGAATATCTCTGTGCTCCTTGGAGTTGACATCTCTCGCTAGTAGACTAAGCCTTGGCTGTCGTGTACTAAGGGAGGTGGCAGCTTGAAGCCAGTATTCCCAGCACCTCACTTATTTGATTTATTTTAACTTGCATTCTTGTCTTAGAGTAACTTTTCATTGCCAGTAATTATTCATGTTGTTTTGTTTGTTGACCTGTTTTGAATTTTACGAGATTGTCTTTATTCATGTCTTGTTTTATAGAGTAAATAAATTTCATTGTTTATATACTTTGTGTTTTGTGTATCTTCCCATTACCTTACCACAGACAAAAGGACAAACTTCTCTTTTTTTTTTTTTGTTATGTGACGAGGCCCTGCCCCCAGCTTTTGAAACAGCCGAACACCAACGCTTTACCGTCACACCATTATTTACACATTATAAATTTACTAAGCTGAAACCTAATGTTTAACCCTTAAATTGCGCATCGCATCATATGATGCTTTGACCGACTTGCAGTAAATTGCGCATGGCATCATATGATGCTTTGGAGTACTACCCAAGATTTAAACGGCCCGCGCGCAGGTCTCGTAATTCTGTGGCGCGGGTTCGATTCCCGCGGATTCGGTTATGTCAAAATGACGGGTTTATGATAACACTGCTGTATTCGGAAGTGCCTACGTATTACACATGGAATGCCAGAAGAAAATCATTTGAACGACGCAAACGAGGAGAGCGAGTCGATGTACAACCTGGCATATTCAAATAAACTACGATAGGTAGACTGTACACCGTGCATCCCAATCAAGATGATTGCTTCTTTCTTCGCATGCTGTTGTAAATGTGCTCGGTCCAATGTCTTTCCAGACATTGAGATTTGTCAACGTCGTAACACATGCCACTTTCCGTAGTGCATGTCTAGCTTGGAATTTATTGGAGATGGACCGACACTGAGATGTATGCATTAAAGACGCGTCCAACACGTCACATTCAAATCAAGTTCGTTCATTGTTTGCAATCATATTGACCACCGGCTCTCCTTCATCTCCAACAGTGTTATGGGAAAAATATAAATCGCACATGGCTGAAGATAACCACCTCCTCCTTCCTCCTCCTTCCGTCCACCTCCTTCCATAACCCAGTTATGGAAGGTTTCGTAACAGCAATACTCCTTGTTAATCTACCTTATGGACCTTGGTACACGTAGAAATTTTTCCAGGAAAGATGTGGCCAAATTATATGAAATTATTACTCATGCTAAAAAATTAAAAGTGTCAGACTATAAAAAGTTAAGATTTATATGGGTGAAGGATCATGACAGTAATATTTGTGGTGTAAGAACAAATATGTCAGTGGCAAGAGCGAACTGTCATCTCGTGCAATGCTCTGTAATGTTGCAGACGTAGAAACATGATCAATTAGGAATATTGAAATGTCTTTAAGTTACATTATTTTTGTTTTTATAACAAGAATCATTAATCAGGAGTTCGAATCCAAAAATATATTTTAAGTTTTGTGATTCTGCGTGAAACTGTCCCGTAGATTTGTGATGCAAGAGCTTGTGGGTTGTGAACACAGGGAAATCTAACAATGATGAGAATAGTCACTTTGAAATTTTACTTTTTTTTATTTGTATACAATGGAAGTTACTAAATTTTTTATACATTTTCAGAATAAGAAATTATATATGACGATAATGTGATTTCTCTGTTTACATTCAGAATATGAAAGAAGGAAAATAGTTAAAACAGAGATCACAAAATTAATGAAATGAAGCAGTGGGTAATAAAGGGAATCCATATGTGAAGAGAGAGAATAGATACAGGGAGATAATAGGGAATGGATAGGTAATGAGAGGGTAGATAGACGAAAAGAATAGGTTAAGTGAGAGGAAAGTGAAATGGGGAAAAATGGGTAACGTTATGGAGGAGAAAGGTAAATGCAGAGGAAAGTGATGAAGAAGATAATGGGTAAACGGATAGGAAAGCGATAAAGGAGAGGAATAATTAACCAAGGTAAGAGTAAAGGGAGAGATGAGAAGAATGAATGGAAGATAAAAGAACGGGAAAACAACACTGTTGCCACTATTTACCAAGAAAACAACAAAATTGGCTATTACTATAATCAATTTTGTATGTTATGTTTTTAATGCCTTAACTGTTTTACTGCAAAAAAAAATGTACAGGAATTTCAGATAACTGCTTTAGTGTCTGTCTCAACATCAAAAGCATTGTCGGCACTGTTGTCGTGGAATATAAGTTGGGTCGTCTTGGGCAGCATGGTGAGCGGCGCCTCTTGGTCAGCATCATCATCCGAGATGCAAGTTTCATGACCACAGCATTCTTCAGGATCCTTCAGAGTCAACATGATGAGTTTCACTTCTTTGTCAGCATCGTCAGCAATAGTCATGGAATTCAATTCATCGAACTCAATCTCGCCAGATTTCCTGCTGGAGAGGCTGCCGTGCTCGTCGTGACTATGACACCTCCTCCATAACCAGCGGTATACCCGGGCACAAGCTGGAGATACAAGTCCATCATCAAGAGCCTTCGGGCTGAGAGCACCTGTAAGTACGTAAATGGCTGTCAGTATTTTTCTTTAGTGTCACTGTAAAGCCTTCTGGCTGCTGAGAAGCTCAATAAACAACACTTATTATATTGGCAAAAAATATTCTTTTAAGAACATGAACTACTAAATTAGTTCTGCTAGGTTAGGATTGGTTACATTCAGTTAGGTTAGGTTAGAATAGGTTAGGTAAAGGAAGATTAGGTGAAAATAGGTTAGGATACGTTAGGTTAGAATAGCATAGAGCATGTTAGGTTAGATTAGGGTAGGTTATATAAGGGTGATAATATTTTAACATTAGTTTTAGCTCAAATTAAATATATATATATATATTATATATATATATATATATATATATATATATATATATATATATATATATGACAATGTCAGACCACGGAGGAAAAATGAAACAGGACCTTCTGAAGATGTATTTAATATACGAAAGTACTTAAGGAAATTTCCTGTTTCATTTTTCCTCCGTGGTCTGACATTGTCACATTCTTAATCACGTGTTTATTTTCGTGATATACACATATATATATATATATATATATATATATATATATATATATATATATATATATATATATATATATATATATATATATATATAAATATTATTAAATATGACCGAAAAAGTAAGATTATTAATTCTAACACGAATTTTCTCGATCTTTCGTACGTTTCTTTTCACTGTTGGTGGTAATTCAAAAATCAATTCTCCAAAATTCATTTTTATTTCTAGTCTGACGCGACACTTGAGCGCGTTTCGTAAAACTTATTACATTTTCAAAGACTTTAGCTTACACATACACAACTGAATAGAACTTACTTCGATTTGTTTATATCTACATTTGAGTAAGGTGGATGGGGTGAGGTGGTATTAATAGGGCATTAAATTCCTAAACACAAGACAGAACACGAAACAATGGGTATTGAATGGAAGTGATTTGTAGAAAGCCTATTGGTCCATATTTCTTGATGCTTCTATATTGGAGCGGACTCTTGAGGTGGGTAGAATATAGTTGTGCATTAATTGGCTGTTGATTGCTGGTGTTGACTTCTTGATGTGTAGAGCCTCGCAGACGTCAAGCCGCCTGCTATCGCTGTATATATCGATGATTTCTGTGTTGTTTACTAGGATTTTTCTGGCGATGGTTTGGTTGTGGGAAAAGATTATATGTTCCTTAATGGAGCCCTGTTGCTTATGCATCGTTAATGATGCATAAGCATCGTTATATATATATATTTTATATATATATATATAATATATATATATATATATAAATATATATATATATATATATATATATATATATATATATATATATATATATATATATATATATATATATGTCGTACCAAGTAGCCAGAACGCACTTATCAGCCTACTATGTAAGGAGCGATTTGCCTAATAAGCCAAGATTTC
The DNA here is from genome assembly GCF_040958095.1 of Procambarus clarkii. Lineage (NCBI taxonomy): Eukaryota > Metazoa > Arthropoda > Malacostraca > Decapoda > Cambaridae > Procambarus > Procambarus clarkii. Next base: position 37,625,159 of record NC_091194.1, read on the forward strand.
ATGAATTAATTGTTTTTCGAGTACCTAACCTACCTAACCTAACCTAACTTAACTTTTTCGGCTACCTAACCTAACCTAACCTATAAAGATAGGTTAGGTAGGGTTGGTTAGGTTCGGTCATATATCTACTTGAATTTTAACTCCAATAAAAAAAATTGACCTCATACATAATGAAATGGGTAGCTTTATCATTTCATAAGAAAAAAATTAGAGAAAATATATTAATTCAGGAAAACATGGCTTATTAGGCAAATCGGGCCTTGCATAGTAGGCTGAGAAGTGCGTTCTTCTATTATATATTATATACATATATATATATATAATATATATATATCCTCATATATGTTCTTCTATTATATATTATATATATATATATATATATATATATATATATATATATATATATATATATATATATATATATACATATATGAAAACAAGCCTGAATGGTCCCCAGGACAATATGCAACTGAAAACTCACACCCCAGAAGTGACTCGAACCCATACTCCCAGGAGCAACGCAACTGGTATGTACAAGACGCCTTAATCCACTTGACCATCACGACCGGACATAATGAGGTGATAGCCGAGGCTATTTGAACCACCCCACCGCCGGCACTCGGATAGTAATCTTGGGCATAGCATTTTACCAAATCACCTCATTCTTTGGGGCACACGTGAGGAACACAAATGCCAACAAGCCTGAATGGTCCCCAGGACAATATGCAACTGAAAACTCACACCCCAGAAGTGACTCGAACCCATACTCCCAGGAGCAACGCAACTGGCATGTATAAGACGCCTTAATCCACTTGACCATCACGACCGGACATAATGAGTTGATAGCCGAGGCTATTTGAACCACCCCACTGCCGGCACTCGGATAGTAATCTTGGGCATAGCACTTTACCAAATCACCTCATTCTTTGGGGCACACGTGAGGAACACAAATGCGAACAAGCCTGAATGGTCCCCAGGACAATATGCAACTGAAAACTCACACCCCAGAAGTGACTCGAACCCATACTCCCAGGAGCAACGCAACTGGTATGTACAAGAGTTTTGTGAGTTTTGTGAGTGAGTTTTCAGTTGCATATTGTCCTGGGGACCATTCAGGCTTGTTCGCATTTGTGTTCCTCACGTGTGCCCCAAAGAATGAGGTGATTTGGTAAAATGCTATGCCCAAGATTACTATCCGAGTGCCGGCGGTGGGGTGGTTCAAATAACCTCGGCTATCACCTCATTATGTCCGGTCGTGATGGTCAAGTGGATTAAGGCGTCTTGTACATACCAGTTGCGTTGCTCCTGGGAGTATGGGTTCGAGTCACTTCTGGGGTGTGAGTTTTCAGTTATATATATATATATATATATATATATATATATATATATATATATATATATATATATATATATATATATATATATATATATATATATGTCGTACCTAGTAGCCAGAACGCACTTCTCAGCCTACTATGCAAGGCCCGATTTGCCTAATAAGCCAAGCTTTCATGAATTAATATATTTTCTCTAATTTTTTCTTATGAAATGATAAAGCTACCCATTTCATTATATATGAGGTCGATGTTTTTTATTGGAGTTAAAATTAACGTAGATATATGACCGAACCTAACCAACCATACCTAACCTAACCTAACTTATCTTTATAGGTTAGGTTAGGTTAGGAAGCCGAAAAAGTTAGGTTAGGTTAGGTTAGGTAGGTTAGGTAGTCGAAAAATAATTAATTCGTGAAAACTTGGCTTATTAGGCAAATTGGGCCTTGCATAGTAGGCTGAGAAGCGCGTTCTGGCTACTTGGTACGACATATATATATATATATATATATATATATATATATATATATATATATATATATATATATATTTATATATATATATTTATATATATATGCTGTGGCTCAGTGTGGTTAAATGGAAAATAAAGAAAGAAGAAAGCGCACGAGTCAAAAATGTTTAATTTCACAATGCTTGTGTGTATACAATATGTTTTGTTGTTCCATTGTCTGTGGAGATATAAAGATTGTCTGGTTTGCCGACTCTAGAACACGCCACATATAATTGTCCCTATGAGAAGCATTCTGTGTCTAGATGTAAACTGCACAATCCTAGAGATTGGCCCCGAGCTTTGTTGATGGTGATTGCAAACGCCAATCGAATTGGAAATTACAATATATTAAATTGAAATGCCATATCAGTTGGAATCATAGGAATGTGAGGAATGAGGACATCTTCACCTTTCAAAGGTCCTGTCAAGATTGTTGCTTCTACGACGTCGCTGATTAATTTTTTTACTGCAAGGCGCGTGGCGTTGCAAAGCTTTAGCTGGTTGATATTTCACAACATGATAATTGGCACGCAGATTTTCAATTGCCGTACGCGTGATGGTATCCCAGGCAGATCGAGTGAATTAAAAAATTCTGTTGGATAACTAACCGCTTCATCTGCTTCCTCAACAGTGTCGACGGACTTGTATCAAGGAATTACAAATAAAATTTGTCTGAAATCTCCTGCAAGCAATATTAATGCGTTCCCAAATGGTCTGATGTTTCCATGCAAATCTTGCAATGATCGATGAAGAGCTTCAAGCGATTTTTTGTGGGCCATTGTGCATTCATCCCAAACAATAAGTTTACATTTCTGCAATACTTTTCCCATGCCGGATGCTGTGGAAATGTTGCACGTGGGAGTTTAAATGAATTGCATGTTCAATGGCAATTTCAAAGCCGAAGTAGCAGTTCTTCCACCTGGTAACAATGCCGCAGCTATTCCGGACGATGCAAGAGCTAAGGTTATGCCATTTTGGGATCGAAATGCTGCCAGAATCAATTTAATTAGGAAGGATTTACAGTTTTTTTTTGACGTGTCTAAGAAGATTTCTCCAAACCTGTTATTGACAGTTTGAATTATTTGATTGTAAATGCCTTTTCGCTCAAGCATTAGTATAGGAATATTTGATTGCATTTACGACAACAGATCACTCATGTTGTAATTTTGTTCACGACGCAATTCTACATCGAACGAAGCAGCAGCAGATCGATTCGGTGATGGCATTTCCAATTGATTTAGAACTTTGTTCGCGATTTCTAAGCACAAATCTTCAATCATTATCAACGCTTCGTTGTAGTTTTCTACTGTGAAATCCATGTTCATATTTGAATTTTCCTTGCATATTCGACGGATAATATCTTCAGGCATGTGCGACTTATATTTTTCCCATAACACTGTTGGAGATGAAGGAGACCCGGTGGTCAATATGATTGCAAACAATGCTCGAATTTGATTTAGATGTGACGTGTTAGACACGTCATTAATGCATACATCTCAGCATACATCTCAGTGTCGGTCGTTCTCCAATAAATTCCGTAGTACTTGACATGCACTACGGAAAGTGACATGTGTTACGCCGTTGATAAATCTCAATGGCTGGAAAGACGTTGGACCGAGCATATTTACAACAGCATGCGAAGAAAGAAACATTCATCTTGATTGGGATGCACGGTGTACAGTCTTCCTATCGTAGTTTATTTGAATATGCCAGTTTGTACGTCGACTGATCTCCTCATTAGCATCGTTCAAATGATTTGCTACTGGCATTCCATGTGTAATACGTAGGCACTTCCGAATACAGCAGTGTTATCGCAAACGCGTCATTTTGACATAACGTGAAGAAAGCAGTTAACGTAGTAGCCGGTGGATTCATGCCTGTTTGTTGTACATTTGCAGCTGTGAAATACACGTGTTGTCCATTATCTTGTTTTCAAAAACAAAACAAAAAAAAACTAACGAAATATTTCAATTCAAGCGCAGATCAATCGACACAGCTCAATTTCAATTTTTGCACTGAAAAATAAGAAGAACAGTTGAAAAACGAAATAAAAACAATGGAAAAAAACAAATGAGCTATACCCACGAAATGAACAGTATGTTAAACAACACAGCTCAATTCCAACACAACGTCACAAAAAAATTAAATCAAAGTGAAAATAAATCAAAATCTATGAAAATTAAATTTATCACTGCAATCGGAAACATTGAAATGGAATTGCAACATATTTTCTACTTCGTGTGTTGCTTTTACAGACAACAGATGGCGCTGTTTTTCAAAAAAAGCATGATTTTACCTGTCACAGGTGTGGCATCTAAATAGTAGGTATATAAAAACACGCACGTATTCGAATGGAACGTTGTGTCAAAATTTCAAAGCAATCGGTGAAGAACATTCCGAGATTACAGCGTGTGTTGTTCCTACGTCCTACAGCTGGCACGGTTTTTCAAAAAAAGCATGTTTTTTCCTGTCAGAGGTGAAGCATGTATATAGTAGATATGTAAAAAGACTCGTCTATTCGAATGCAATATTGTGTCAAAATTTCAAAGCAATCGATAAAGAGGTTTCGAAGATTTCCTTCACATGAAAAACACCCGAAAAACAAAGCTTTTAAAAAAACATGTTTTTTCCCGTCACAGACGTGACATCTGTATAGTATGTATATAAAAACCCGCTCGGGTGCAAAGGGAACGTTGTGTGAAAATTTCAAGGCAATCGGTGAAGAACTTTTGGAGATTAGTGATTTTGAACAAACGAACATTTCCATTTTTATTTATATAGATATATATTAGTATATTTTGGTAGCAGTCTTTCTTGTAAACACATATTATAAAATATATCCGAAAAAGTAAGATTAATAATTCTAACACGAATTTTATCAATAAATCTTATGTTTCTTTTCATATATATATCTTATGGTTCATTTTCTATATATATATATATATATATATAGGATCAAATATATATATATATATATATATATATATATATATATATATATATATATATATATATATATATATATATATATATATATATATATATATATATATATGTTATGTGTGGTTTCCTCCGAGGCTATGGGTCCCCCTTCTTCCAGCTAGAGGTGGTACTCCCTTCTATATATATATATATATATATATATATATATATATATATATATATATATATATATATATATATATATATATATATATATTGTGACAATAATCTCCTTCAAGAGATTGAGCCTGCTCTCCCCTCCACATATACGTCGCAACAATATATAAAACTACTATGGAAGAAATGTCCAACAACACCAGCAAGGTTTGCCAGAGCGCAAAACGTATGCAGCCAGAGACACCTGCTCGGACTCAAACCGCCAAACTACCTGTCTTACTACCGGCTCCGCTGATTGGTCGCCGGTCTGGCTGCAACTGCACTCGCCCCCCCCCCCCCATACTACTTGATGTCTGGGGTCGCCACGACCTCAGACCTCAGAATATTCTGCGCTTCCGCAGTTACCACTCCTCCCGGCTAGACGTTAGCGTGTACTGAGAGAGGTGGTAGCTTAAAGCCAATATTCCAGCACCTTTATTTTTGTATTGCACTTCTTGTTATTTTGTCTTAACGTAACTTTTCATTGTGTCATTTAATTATTCTTATTATTTTGATTGATTTTATTATACGAATTTGTTTGTCCATTTTATTCATGTTTTGATTTATTTAACGTAATTAAAATTTCATTGTTAAAGTTTACTTGTGTTTTGTGTGTCTTCTCCTTACCTTACCACAGACGAAGTTCCAGTTTTTCTATTTTTTTTTATAACTATGTGACGAGGCCATACCCCTAGCCTTAAACAGCCGAACACCAACGCGTTACCGTCACAATATATATATATATATATATATATATATATATATATATATATATATATATATATATATAATATATATAATATAAATATATAAATATATATATATATATATAAATATATATATATATATATATATATATATAAATATATATATATATATATATATATATATATATATATATATATATATATAAATATATATATATATATATATAAATATATATATATATATATATATATATATATATATATATATATATATATATATATATATATATATATATATTAGTATATTTTGGTAGCAGTCTTTCCTGTAGACATATTCGGTGTGCAGAACTTGCACACCGAATTAAAAGCAAAGGTCAACAAACTGATCGAAACTGTGAACGCCAAGAAATCCGGACTCCACCTGCCAAAGATCATTGGGGAATATAAACCTGGATATGCGTATGGAAATGTCAAGACGCACAAGCCTGGAAACCCACTTCGGCCAATCATTAGCCAGATACCCACACCCACGTACAGACTGGCGAAGCGACTCAACGGCCTGCTGACTCCTTATGTTCCTTGCGCCTTCAGCCTGAAGTCTCCAAAGGAATTTGTGGACTTACTGCGGGGCACACGGGCCACAGGGATAAGAGCCTCGTTGGACGTAGAATCGCTGTTTACCAACGTACCTGTGGACGAGACAATCGGAATGATAGCCGACAGAGTGTATCGTGATCCAGCCTGTACTCCTCTTGACATGCCAGAAAGTATTCTGAGGAAACTACTCCAAGCTTGTACTAAAGAGGCACCCTTCTTGAGCCCGGATGGGCACATGTATAAGCAAGTAGATGGGGTCGCCATGGGTTCTCCCCTAGGTGTCCTGTTTGCAAACTTCTACATGGGTACCATCGAGCAAAAAGTCTTAGTCGACATGAACTTGAAACCGGCCATATACTGCAGGTATGTTGACGACATTTTTACACAGGTACCTGATGTCAGACATCTGCAGGAGCTGAAGGAGGCATTTGAGCAGAGTTCCGTGCTGCGTTTCACTTACGAGACGGAAAAGGATGGGAAGCTGCCTTTTCTAGATGTAACAGTCATGGAAAAGGGCGGAGGTTTCCACACTGCAGTCTACACTAAGGAAACAAACATAGGAATGTGCCTAAATGCCAACAGCGACTGCCCCGACAGGTACAAGAGGAGTGTTGTTAACGCATACGTCGACCGTGCTCTCAGCCACAGCTCAGAATGGAAGCAAGTCGACGAAGAACTCTGTAGGGTAAGGCAGGTTCTAGTCAATAACGGCTTCTCCAATGGTTTCATCGAAGACATCATAAGAAGGAAAGTGAAAAGCCATGCAACCTCTGAAGAGACAACTAACACAACACCTATACCCCCTATTAGACTATTTTACAGGAACTTCTTTTCCACAGCTCATAAAACGGAGGAAAGGGTCCTGAAAGATATTGTTAATAGAAACGTTATCCCTACAGACAAAAATCAGAGGATACAACTGACGATTTACTATAAAACCAGAAAAACGGCCAGCCTACTCATGAGAAACTCTCCAGACACAAAACAGAACGCTTTAAAAGAGACTAACGTCGTCTATGCCTTCAAATGCCCACTTGGGGACTGTAAGCTCCAAAAAACCCAGTATATAGGCAAGACAACAACATCTCTTTCTAGGCGTTTAACGATGCATAAGCAACAGGGCTCCATTAAGGAACATATAATCTCTTCCCATAACCAAACCATCGCCAGAGAAATCCTAGTAAACAACACAGAAATCATCGATAGATACAGCGATAGCAGGCGGCTTGACGTTTGCGAGGCACTACACATCAAGAAGTCAACACCAGCAATCAACAGCCAATTATTGCACAACTATATTCTACCCACCTCAAGACTCCGCTCCAATATAGAAGCATCAAGAAATATGGACCAATAGGCTTTCTACAAACACTTCTATTCAATACCCATTGTTTCTGTTCTGTCTTGTGTTGATACTTTTAATACCCTATTAATATCCCCTGTTCTGTCTTGTGTTAATGCCACATCATCCTTCCCACCTCACTCAAATGTAGATATAATATCAGAGAGACGTAAGTTCTTATCAGTTGTGTATTTGTAAAGTCTTTGAAAATGTAATAAGTTTTACGAAACGCGCCCGTGTCGCGTCAGACTAGAAATAAAAATGAATTTTGGAGAAGTGATTTTTGATTTACCTCCAGCAGTGAAGCGTAATGTACGAAAGATTGAGAAAATTCGTGTTAGAATTATTAATCTTACTTTTTCGGTCATATTTAATAATATATATATATATATATATATATATATATATATATATATATATAAATATATATATATATATATATATATATATATATATATATCCCTCTCTCACCTGTCCCCTCATCCTCCCTACCATTCCCCCCTCCCAAATCCCCTCGTCCTTTCCACCAATCCCCATGCCTCTGTCTCCTTGTCCTCTCCACCATTCTCCATTCCCCTATCCTCTCGTCCCTGACTGCCCCATCCCCTTGTCCTCCCTACTATTACCCCCTCCCCTGTCCTCTCGTCCTCCCAAAAATCCCCCACTCCCGTCCCCTTGTCGTCCCCAACATTTCCCACTCCCTTGTTCGATGCATTTCCAAACGATTTGACGATGCCAACAGAAAATTAAGAACATCAAATAATCTGATGTTCCCATCACCGAAATGTAAGAAAAACAGATAAATAAAAAAAATAAAAAAAATGAAAAAATACAAAAATAAACTATGCTCAGAAAATGAACGGTATGGTAAACAACACAGTTCAATTTCAATGCAATGTCACACAAAATAAATTAAATCAAAATGAAAATAAATCGAAATTCATGAAAGTTTAATTTATCAAAACAATCGGAAACATTGAAAAGGAATCCTAACATATTTAGTCTAGCGTGATTTGCTTTTACGTGCAACAGATGGCGTTGTTTTTCAAAAAAGCATGTTTTTACATGTCACGTGTGTGGCATCTATATAGTCGGTATATAAACATGCGTGTATTCAAATGGAACGTTGTATCAAAATTTCAAAGCAATCGATGATGAACTTTTGGAGATTTCAGCATGTGTTGCTCCTACGTCCAACAGATGGCGCTGTTTTTCAAAAACGCATGTTTTTACTTGTCACAAAGGTGGCATCTATATAGTAGGTATATAAAAACGTTGTGTCAGAATTTCAAAGGAATTGGCGAAGAACTTTGGGAGACTACATCATGTGTTGGTCTTACATCCACCAGATGGCGATGTTTTTTTTTTAAAAGCATGTTTTCTCTGGTCACAGGTAAGGCATGTATATAGTAAGTATATAGAAACACGCGCCTATTCACATGCAACGTCGTGTCAAAATTTGAAACCAATCGGTAAAGAGATTTCGAAGATTTCTCTCATTTGAAAAACTCATGAAAAACACAGTTTTTCAAATGAAGCATGTTTTTTTTGGACTCTCACCGGAGGGCGAGTCCACATCAGTGAGGTGGAAGTTGGTGATTCTAGTTTCCCTCCCAATTCCCCTTTAGTCAGTTATATTTAGCCAGAGTATCTTATATGTCGTGAGCAAGGCTCACCGATGTCTATGTCACAGTAAGGCACAGTTGTGCAGAGTGAGGCTGTACAGAGTTCTCACGATATTTATATATGTGGTTTGTGTAGGCACCTGTGTTTATTGAAGAGTTTGCTGTGTCAGGGATGATTTCTTTCATGTGACATAAATATTATAACTCATGCCAGAGAATATATATATATAAGTGTACCAGTTATTGGTGTTAGGCTGTGTGCCCAGTATTATCTTATTATTATTGATATTATTGAATTGATCTATATATATATATATATATATATATTATATATATATATATATATATATATATATATATATATATATATATATATATATATATATATATGTGCTGGAGTGTTGGATAACATTTTCATGTGTACAGTGATATTCTGTGTTATCGCCTACGAAAGGAATTACTGTGTCTAAGGCCAGTACCGTAATTTAATTGCATTTATTATCATTAGTATGATCTGCCGTGTATAACGCCTTTACAGTGAGATATCGTGTTTATTGCTGTAGAAACGATTTATTGAGCTTGAGACCAGTGAAGTGACTCATAATGTTCTATTATCATTATAGCAAATATTGTGTTGATTGTAAATATAGTGATTACTGTGAATTTAAAGAAATAGGCGCATAACGCCAGGATACAAGTACAGAAGCATTCACACGGTGAGGGGGGCCGCTCAGCTGATATTGACAGGAGGGGGAGTGTTGCCCTCTTGATGAGTTCCAGTTTTATGAAAAGAGCGTGACTTACTGCCAAGTACTTGTTGCTTCGTTGTTGATATACTACCTTGTGTGTTTTAAGTAAAATACAAAACTACCTTCGCGTTTGTATTATCCCTCCATATTCTTGTTGCTATAAAACAGTTGGAAAGAGTGAGAGTGATAGAGATACATACCTGCCTGTAACCAGTTATAACGAGTGGGCTCTCTGCCACTAGTACCACAATCCCACTATACCACTGATGTGTTACTGGACACGAGAAACACCAGTTGGCGACCTTGCAACATATATATATATATATAACACCAGTTATATATATATATATATATATATATATATATATATATATATATATATATATATATATATATATATATATATATATATATCAGTCGGGGCACTCAGGTTAATCACTCAGGTTAATCACTCATACAGTCGGGGCACTCAGGTTAATCACAAGTGAGGACAAAATTTTGCCCAGGGATGAAACCACAGCCCAAGCACTGAGAGAAAAACACCCCGTCAGGGCCGTAGGTGGACCTCCCCCACAGGTCAAGCTCGCCCCTAATCAGGAACCTCTCGTCCTCCGGGAGTCAGAGGTTTATAAAGCTATCGTTTCATTTCCCCCGGGCTCCTCAGGAGGCTACACAGGGGTAAGACCTCAACATGTGAAGGAAATGGTGAACCCGGTTCTTGGCCCAGCTGCAGAAGCGCTCCTGACAGAAATCACAACGTTTGTCAACAACTGCCTCGCCGGGTTAATCCCTGATGAAATCAAACCATTCTTCTTTGGTGCATCCCTATGTGCCCTCAAAAAGAAGGGGGGAGGAATCAGACCCATTGCCGTTGGTAATACCCTTCGCCGCCTAGTTGCAAGGGCTGCTGTCAGAAGTATCCGAACGGAAGCAGCCACCATGCTGCAACCCAACCAGCTGGGGTTTGGAGTCCCCCAAGGCTGTGAAGCAGCGGCTCATGCTGCACGAGCCTACATTAGCTCTCTTACTGAAGACCAGGCAGTAGTAAAATTAGATTTTAAAAACGCTTTCAACTCGGTCAAAAGGGTCAACTCGGTCGGCTATTATATATATATATATTATATATATATATATATATATATAATAGCAGTACCTGGCCACGCGATGCTGTGGCTAAGCAAAGCATTGGCGTTGCTGAGCCACAGCAACCATCCCTGTTCCCCAGTCCTCCCTACCATTCCCCTCTCATCCATCCCCTCGTCCTCCCCACCATTCTCCACTCCACCATCCCTTCTTCCTTCCCACCATGCCCAATTCCCCTGTCCCTTTGTCCTCCCCATCATTCTCCATTCCCCCCATCCCCTCGTCTCCACCATCCCAAACTCCCCCGTCCCCCTCGTCCTTCCCCACCATCTCTCACTTCCGTTCCCTCGTCATCCCCACCATTCCCCACTCCCTCGTCCGATGCCTTCCCAAATGGTCTGATGTTTCCATCAGAAAACTGGGAACATCAAAGGATCTGATGTTCCCATCACTGAAATAAAGGAAAAACAATAAAAAATTAAATGAAAATATGAAAAATCATAAAAATAACTATACTCACGAAATGAACGGTATGATAATCAACACAGCTCAATTCCAACGCAATTCACACAAAATAAATAAATCAAAATCTATGAAAATTCAATTTATCAATGCAATCAGAAACATTGAAATGGAATTTTAACATATCTAGTATAGCATGTGTGTTGCTTTTACATGCAACAGATGGCGCTGTTTTCCAAGAAAAGCATATTTTTACCTGTCACAGGTGTGGCATCTATACTTATACTTACGAAATGAACAGTATGGTAAACAACACAGCTCATTTCCAACACAATATCACACAAAATAATTCACTACAAAATAAAATAAATCGAAAACTATGAAAATAAAATTTATCAATGCAATTGGAAACATTTAAATGGAATTCGTGACATATTTAGTATAGTGTGCATGTTGCCATTATGTGCAACAGATGGCGCTGTTTTACAAAAACGCATGTTTTTACCTGTCACAGCGGTGGCATCTATATAATAGATATATAAAAAGACACGCCTATTCGAATTTAACGTTGTTTAACGTTTCTGATATATGTAAATGATCTCCCGGAGGGTATAGATTCATTTCTCTGAATGTTTGTGGACGATGCCAAAATTATGAGAAGGATTAAGACAGAAGAGGACTGTTTGAGGCTTCAAGAAGACCTGGACAAACTGCAGGAATGGTCGAACAAGTGTTGTTGTTAGAGTTTAACCCAACCAAATATAATATAATGAAGATAGGTGCAGGGAGCAGGAGGCCAAATACAAGGTATTATCTGGGAGAGGAAATTCTTCAGGAGTCAGAGAAAGAAAAAGACTTGGGAGTTGATATCACGCCAGACCTGTCTCCTGCAGCACATATCAAGAGGATAACATCAGCGGCATATGCCAGGCTGGCCAACATACGAACGGCATTCAGAAATTTGTGTAAAGAATCATTCAGAACTTTGTATACCACATATGTCAGGCCAATCCTGGAGTATGCAGCCCCAGCATGGAGTCCATATCTTGTCAAGGATAAGACTAAACTGGAAAAGGTTCAAAGGTTTGCCACCAGACTAGTACCCGAGCTGAGAAGTAAGAGCTACGAGGAGAGACTACGGGAATTAAACCTCACTTCGCTGGAAGACAGAAGAGTTAGGGGGGACATGATCACCACATTCAAGATTGTCAAGGGAATTAATAGGGTAGATAAAGACAGGCTATTTAACACAAGGGGCACACGCGCAAGGGGACACAGGTGGAAACTGAGCGCCCAAATGAGCCACAGAGATATTAGAAAGAACTTTTTTAGTGTCAGAGTGGTTGACAAATGGAATGCATTAGGAAGTGATGTGGTGGAGGCTGACTCCATACACAGTTTCAAGTGTAGATATGATAGAGCCCAATAGGCTCAGGAATCTGTACACCTGTTGATTGACGGTTGAGAGGCGGGACCAAAGAGCCAGAGCTCAACCCCCGCAAGCACAACTAGGTGAGTACACACACGCTCACACGCTCACACACACACACACACACACACACCACACACACACCACACACACACACACACACACACACACACACACACACACACGCTCACACACGCTCACACACGCTCACACACACACACACACACGGTCACACACACACACACACACACACGCTCACACGCTCACACACACACACACACCACACGCTCACACACACACACACACACACACGTTCACACACACACACACACGCACGTGCTCACACACATACAGACGCCATTTTGCTGCCGAGGCCTTGGGCTGTGAGGACGTGTAGCCCACGTCTCTAAAGTATTGACCCTCAACCCTCATGTTTGATCAACAGAGCGTTTTTATAAACACATCCGTACTGTGCTGTTATGTGCCTCTAGTACTACAGCATAGGTACAAACAGGACACCTACTGAACAAAGAGGCTTGTTGGTGCAGCCGGCCGGCATCCATCCCACACTGAAGCACTCACAATGTCTGCTGTGTCTTTTGTGTTAATAACACAGCTCTACAGTGTACTGATTTTTCTTGGTAATTCAAATGCGATTCACAAGTAAGAAGAGATTCCTTGATAAGGAATAACCAGTTTCTTGGAAGGAGGTACCTGCTGAGGGCTGGCGGACCTAAAGCCACATCCTCCAGGACCTGACCACCCGTCCACTAACGAAGGGTGATACATCAACGTGCCCCCATCACTACCACCAGAGATACCAGCCTTGTACAGGGTCCCAGTTTGACGAACATCTTAATATGACTTGTCTTATTCACTTTCTTTAACTCTTCTCACTTTGCAATTTCAACAGATCAGGCGGAACGGTCCAGTGGCCCATATGGGCATCTGTAAAATCTGTGGGGCAACTTGATCAACTTGACCCTTGTAGAAGGGTTTAGCTATCTTAGGGGACCTTCTGTCCACCCATAGGGCAGAGGCAGAGTAAGTCACTGAGGGCTAACCTCTGAGAGTCCCATCCAATCCAGTGGAAAAACGAAGTGATTAGCTCTCAGCTAAGGAGAACTTATTCTTAGGAAGGGAAAGGAAGAGGAAGAAAGGAAAACAGGAAAGAAGGAGCAACAATTACTGGGATAATGAGAGATCACACAGTAAAAATCTGTCCTCTTGAGGGGCGTGAAGGAATTTTCTACCAGGAATTCGCTTGTTATATGTTATATTTAGTTTTTTATTTTAATTAAATAATTAAAGATTAAAGTCACAGTCCTTGTGGATTTGTTCATATACTCGGAAACAATGCTTTCCTATAAGTAGGGTTCGTCAGTTGGGTAGAATCTTGATGTTCGTGTTGCGAGGCTCAAGAAAGATGTACGTGTCGATTACATCAAACACTCGTACTTTCGCGTCGGTGGGTATGCAAGTTTAGCATGAAATTTGAGGAGAACTAGCACATCCGTGCGTTATGGCAGCCATGAGCACACTGGCTTAGCGTCACTGGTACCCGCCTGCTCCCCCCTCGACACGTCCAGGATGCTCCTGTTTTCTCTGATTCAATTCCCAGTTATAGGAGGAAGTTGTTTATTTAGTCATAATTTATTGTTATATCCAGTCTTTATAAATAATTTTCTTCGTTTTAACTCTTAAACTGGAAATATTATAAATTGAGAGAAACATTAGGTACCTCGGCTGCTTGGCTCATGCAACAATTTCCCACTATTTCCTGGGAGTCACCAGGTATAATTTCTTTAATAAATTTAGTAATGTTAGTACTATTAGTAAAAACTTGGCATAACCATTTTTACTAGATATGTCAAGGGTTAGTAATTTGATGTCGGAATTTCCGACAGAGTTGTCATCGTAATTAAGGGAGATAACATACGAAAATGAAATATCACAATTTTCATGTTATTTTACCCCAAGAGCTACTGGCCAGGATAACAACAGTCATGAAGAGACTTGATGAATCACTTATTAACGAAGCCTCTGAAACCATCAGACAAGACCTAGAAAGAAGAAATGATTGGGGCAAAGGTCGAAGAAGTAATTCTCATGTCAAGGTCGCCATCCATGATGAAGGTAAGATTTTATGAAAACTCCATGGCACAAGAGGCCCTCAGCCTAGGTCTCCAATGCAACTACTACCACCTGAACACAGCCAACAACAATTTAGAACAAAAATAATACTTCAACATAACCATGTGTTGGACATATTACAAGTACAGCCACACACCCACAGACTACCAACAGAGGGATATCAAAGTATGTTCAGAATGTAGGCAGCAGGGGTCACATTTTCTGGGGTGCACAGATAAAAAACAGTCAATTGTGAGGGGTCTTCACCACACAATGGCATCAATCTGTCCCACAAGGAAGACTATCCTAAAAACAAAAAAGGGACGAAACCGCAACAAAAAAAGTACTGGCTAACAATACCTATACAGTTATCACTACAACAAATGTTTAGACAAATAAGGCATCACACAATCTAGCAAACAGTCCGTTACAGGTAAATGGTAACCTAACAACAAAGATTCTGAGTAGTATGATCTATGCCCAACTAGAAAACTTACCAAAACCAGGATCATTCGGACCTGTGGTTAAAGAAATGTATAAGAACAATGGACTCCCCGAAGTGGACCTCCCAGAGATTGCCCATTCCCTTAATATCATAAAAGCCTTAGTGGCCATAAATATTATCAGCACTTCCTTACTTAATAAAAACTCCAAACTCCAAACAAGGGCAAGGCCCCATGAATGCAGAAACCCTCACTGAGCCAGAGGTAATTGAAAGAACACAAGCAACGACAACACAAGACAATCGACTTGAGAATGGTCCAGGACGGACCAAAACGTCGTCGTCCCTTCACTTTCTAGTGTGTGGTTTGGTCAACATATTTCAGCCACGTCATTGTGCCTCCTCGTCTGCAATACAAGCGACCATTAATGACCCCCAAAATGGGGGCTACAAACATACAAGCACCACAGGAGACACAACAAATAGTGAATAACGATGAGATAACTGAGGCAGACCACGGACATGCAGTGTGCATCAATGCTAACCACACACCCCACATACAATGCTGCAGACTCAGACATAGAAACACAAGGTTTAGAAGAAACCTCAAACAAGAACGAATTCTTCTCGACAAACAAGAGCCATAAGATTAACCGCAAGACCCTTCAAGAGTATATAAAAGCTCAACACATAAAATTCCATTACGACCTACCCGATGTTAGTATGGGTCTGGTTTATGTATACATAATGTCGCAAACTTTCAACCAAACTCTCGAAACCTTTCAGCAGATAATCATTAAGTTTAACACAATGAGCAACGAATAAACATCCCAAAAAATCCATGGTATGAGAGAGACCTATCGGTTTTAACATAGTTATCTAGTCATTAACAATAATACAACACAATGTTCTATGCTGGACTTCGCATAAAGCATTGGATCTCAGCACCTTGTACATAGACATAGACCCGGATATAATACTCATTGACAGCCATGGAAAAAAAAGGAAAGTGAGAAGATAAAGTATTCAACTACAAAACTTACCAGATCAACGGAGATGACCAGGCCAGCGATGGAGCAGTAATTGCAGTCAGGAGAAATACACCACATAAAATTCTAAATAACCTTCAAGAAAACTTCCTACCAATTGAACTCCAAACGACGAAAGGTATAATCTTCATTGGAACGTGCTACCAATCACCAAGACGATCTTACCTTCCCCTGGTCGATACCATGAAACTCACCAGAAGGAACAGACCTGCCTTCTTCCTGGGAGATCTGAAGGCAAAACACAGAACCCTGGGACACACAAGGAACAACCAGGCAGGAGAAGCCATCCACAATACGATAAGGAACTGAAATCTAACCCATCTGGACCCAGACTTCCCAATTTATATCAAACAAGGACACAGTAGCAAACCAGACATAATACTGTCAAACAACCTTCCTAAACACCCGCATAGAAAGGGGCCCTGTGAGCTCAAGCGACCACCTACCAATAATAATGCTATCAACTAATGCTATTCAGATACCCACACCCCCAAGAGTCCAATACACTAAAACTGATTGAGAGGTGTTCAAAAGCAGTGCCTAGGAAATCAGTGTCATAGACTTTAATGGAAAGGAAACATCATGCATAAACACAGAGCTAAACACATGGATTAGTACCATAGAAAAATGCATGGAACAAGCATATCCCCGAAGCTTGCAATATAACGCTCCCACCCCCACCCCCCCAATCACTGAGGCACTCACAACACTACAAACCAGATATAACAATCTTCTACAACTCATAACGCACAATGGGTGGACGGACGAGCGCTAAAGACTACAAAGGGAACTTCAAGATGAGCTGCAAGATCTATAAAAAATAGAGTACACCAAAACATGGGATGACCTAATAAGCCAAATTCAAGTCGATTACAGAAACCCAAGAAAATTCTGGAAAAAAAATAAAAACCCTGAAGGTAACCTCTGCCGAGGAAATACGCTACATCAAATACATCATTAACATGGACTTGTTAAGTCCATGCTAATTAAGAACTCGCCATCGTCTGTAGCAGGTTGTGTGTACTCCATCCCATGCAATGAGTGTGCATGTAATTACATTGGCCAGACTGGTAAATCTCTTTCTTCATGTTTAAGACAATATTCATATGCTATTCGTACAGCCCAGCACTGCAATGAATTGTATTTACATTCTAGTTTATTTGATCATTCTATCGACTTAAGAGGGGCAAAATGTATTGTTAAAAGTAAGAGGTTTCACTGAACGAAATGTGATTGAGTCTGCCCTGATCAAACAATGTAACAACAGCCTAAATTGTAAGCCCTGGCATGTACAAATTAGATCCCCATATAAACTTCTATATAGCAAGTAAATACAATATATAGAATTCATTTAACCCTTTTTTGTCCCCTTTTATCCGTAAGTTTCATTCCTGTTTCTTTATTTGAATATAGATCAATAGGCCTTTATTCTTATTTTCTTGGTGGTCGCGTGACCTGTCCTGGCGGGTATATAGGTGTACCTTCCACGGTTCCTTATTCAGTCTAAAATGCTCTGATAAAGGCAAATTGAGCCGAAAGCGCGTTTAGCATTCTTTATTTTTTTACACGTGGTTGCTCCGCATACTTGAATCAGTGTTTTTGTGATCGTTGCAGAAACTCTTTCCCCTATGAGAGAATTGAACTCAGGCTAACCCAGTGGCAAGCCAGTACACTAACCAATACACTACACAGATCGTTAAAAGAACTGGAAGTCGGGCGGCTATTCTACGACTCCAGTTCCCAGCTGCTCTAACTAATGGTGACAGATCAGAGATACGTTCTCAAAACTCAATCATATTTACTAGGGAAAAGTGGAGCCCGTATATATAACCACAATAAATATATCATTTATACCCCCATAAATATTCCTTGTGCAGAAATTTAACACAGAAACTCTTTTTCCCAATGAGAAAAACCTGTGACAAATATTTACTTTTATTAGATAAATGTTCCTTAGGTTTTATATTTTATCTATAGGATGTGAGACAGAGAGAGCGGAGCAGACGGGAGGAGTGTGGGGGTGTTGGAAAAGAGGGAAGGAGGAGGAAGAAAGGTAGAATGTGGGTGGGGGGGGGAGGGGAAGATTGGACAAAGGAGGATAGGGGGTGAAAGAAGAGAAGAGGGGGGAAAGGTAGGGAGGGGAAGAGTGTGAGAGAGGGTATATGGGTCGAGTAGAAGGAGAAATTCTAAATAAGGGTGAGGGATATTAGGGGAAGAAGAGGGTGGAAAGTGGTGAAGGGGAGATAAAGGAGAGGAGGAATGGGGGGAAAGGGGGGAAGAGAGGAGGAGAAAGACGAGAAAGGAAGACAGGGGTGTTTGTTATTCTGTTTCTGTCATTCTCTTTTTCATATTTTTTTCCCCACATTATATCTGCCCCTTTTTGTCACATTGTGTGAGGCAATAAGTGCTGGGGGAGGGGGAGGGGGAATGAGATGAAGCATGAGGGATGTGGGGTGCTGGGGGGGGGGTACACGGTAGAGTGGTGACATCATAAATATTTACGTCATTATAACGTTTTTGTCTCTGCTAAAGCTAAGGTATGATGAATATAATGTTGTAATAATCCCGTAATTAGGTCATGATATTAATGATGTAGTAAAAAAGAAGAGTAGCGCAAAATATAAATAAAAATATTCGTCGTTGGGTAATCACATGTCACTGTCATATGGTACTGGCTACAATGATGCACTCCCTGGTCCGCATATGTTAGCTACTAACCCAACAGCAATATCTGCTAAAAATTACTATGGACAACAGCAGCAATTACCCACCTGTGGCCAAGGAGACGGCGCTGCTGACGACGAGGGTGATGAGGATCCCAGTGACGCCGCTGTAGCAGTAGGAGGTGTCGTACAAGGTCTTGCTCCCAGACCTGCTCCCGACCAACA
Organism: Procambarus clarkii; assembly: GCF_040958095.1. Classification (NCBI taxonomy): domain Eukaryota; kingdom Metazoa; phylum Arthropoda; class Malacostraca; order Decapoda; family Cambaridae; genus Procambarus; species Procambarus clarkii. The sequence goes on from NC_091194.1 coordinate 37,644,648, forward strand.
CACAAGTACATAATATTCAGTAATATTCATGCCAACTATCTTGAGGTTATCTTAGATGATTTCGGGGCTTTTTAGTGTCCCCGCGGCCCGGTCCTCGACCAGGCCTCCACCCTCAGGAAGCAGCCCGTGACAGCTGACTAACTCCCAGGTACCTATTTACTGCTAGGTAACAGGGGCATTCAGGGTGAAAGAAACTTTGCCCATTTGTTTCTGCCTCGCGCGGGAATCGAACCCGCGCCACAGAATTACGAGTCCTGCGCACTATCCACCAGGCTACGAGGCCCCAAACTACATACCAGTCTTAACGCTAATGATGCATTCTGCATAAATCAAGCAATCGTTAATAAAAACATGAAAAATGATGCAGTTTGATAGCTGCATGAAGAAGATGCAGCATCATTTTCCGGGGTATTAAAAGACAGATGAAGAAGGGAATTGTCAGGTGAAAGCGCCAAGCCATTAGACTATATTGCACTTGGAATGGGTCAGGATAAGGATTTGGGATGGGACGGAGGGGAAAGGAATGGTGCCCAACCACTTGGACGGTCAGGGATTGAACGTCGACCTGCATGAAGCGAGTCCGTCGCTGTACCGTCCAGGCCAAGTAGTTGGGCAGGACAGATGAAGAGATAGAGCGGTTGTGAAGGCAATCTAACACCTCACGTGCTTGAGAAGAAATATTGTTTGAACATTAATAACAACATGGAGTTGTTTTTGTCAGCTTTATGTTAAACTTTTCCTTGTCTGGAACACCACTTGGGATGGTTCTTTATATATATAATAATACAGAAAATTTAAGGACGAATAGGACAAAATTATGACGAAAATTTAAGGACAATATTATCCTGAAATGTCATTAATAAGAATGAAAATGAACGGGAAATATTGCGAAAAGACATCATTGAGAGTGAATTATAAATAAATAAATTCTTTATAAGTTTAAATTTAAAAGAGAAAAAAAATGATTAAGTTTCATAACAAATCTCTGATCCTAAAATACAATATGGAACTTTTCTGTTATTATATATAATCAGCCTATGTAATAATTATAATTGGCTATTAACTCACGTTAATCATTAGTGAAAAACAACAAGTAAAAACTCTAGCATCAACCAGCTGATTCAAAATGAATGGTCATACTTGCTCTGCATTCCTTCACTCTCGATGATTAGAACCGTTTTCTCATGTTTTGGCCTAATAACCAGTGACAGGAAAGGTCATTAGGCCACTACCTTCATATTGTAAACCATTGGCTGTTGTTCAGTAATAGGGCAAAAATGTTGAAATGCCTTGTGTTTCCTTCGAATATTTGTCAATAAAGTTAAATATCGTTGATGTAACCCATGGGGAATGAAGCTTAATACTAAGTTCTCCCTTTGCATTTATAGTTATTAACAAAATGTTAAGTGTGCTGACAAGTTAAAAGATAAAAAAGAGGAAGGTCCTTACATGCAAAAAAGGGAGATGGAAGATACCAATTACCTACACTGTGTCTCTGTTAGATCCCAGTTGAGAAAGACCATGAAATAAGAAAGTGGATCTTTTTCATACAGAGTACAATGCCTCGTCTGAGTAACGTGGCAATCACAAAATTAAATTTTCTCAAATATTAATTTTTTTAACTTTTAAATTAGTTCCTTGGTAAAAAAAGTACAGACCTTGAAAGAATTTGCCAAATCGATGCTCACGTTGCTTTTTACCATATCACAGATGCCTTTCACATCCTAAGCTAACTTGCAAAGATGTTCTCCATTCCAAAATTGATGCAAAGATACGTTTCTCTCTTTAACAAGTTATCTGTCCCTCCTGAAGCAAACTTGATTTCTGGGGGTTTCATCGCACAGCAGCATCAAATTAGGTGAGCATGATACCTATGAAGACCATGAAAATATAAAGACCTTAACTTTCATCTTGGTTGACAACAAAAACAATATATTCTGAGTTTCAATCAGCTAGAAGCTCTTGCAGTTGCAACAATCAGACGTAACAATAAAATACAAACAATGCAGTTGGGTCTGCAAAACAGTGTTGTCTTTGAGTGCTGTGTAAAGATTCAGGTAACTGGAGGTAGTGTTTTCTTGATGTAGTGTTCGTATACGTTCTAGTGGGTACGTAGCATACTTAGATAAAGAGAGGAACAGTATTTGTAGTTGAAGAAGTGTTGCCTTTAAGTGGTAGGTGCACAGATACTGGTGACTAAGGTAGTATTGTCTTGAAGTGGTAGGTGTACAGATACTGGTGACTAAGGTAGTATTGTCTAGAAGTGGTAGGTGCACAGATACTAGTGACTAAGGTAGTATTGTCTTGAAGTGGTAGGTGCACAGATACTAGTGATTGGTTAAGATCTGTCTAGAAGTGGTAGGTGTACAGTATCAGTGGTATGGGATTTTATAAAATTGAAACTGAACTTAATTTTACTTACTAGCGAGACTCCCGACCACATTCTTGATAAAATAAGATCAACCACTGCAACTACACAGCTCCTCTCGTCAATTAATCAGTGATAGATACAAGAGCGCATATTGGAAGATCACCCTGGAATTATTGAATACTCGGAGAGGGGTTCAACGTCACCTTTATTTGGGGAAACGGTTACAATCTGGCCTATTGGTCATGAATACACACCCTGTCGAGTCACCGTGACTCCCCCACACTTCTTTTGTTTCGGGTTGATCTCCTAATTCCCTTTTATTCCCCGAAATTCTTAAATTTGTAGGCTAAATTACATATCGTGAGAAAACATGAAGTAGTATCGAAATACTAGTAAATTCGAATATTTTTACTTAAAATCACACAACATGAAAAACGGGAAAAAATTATTATATTACCAGACTCGAGGATTTTTACTTCAAATTATAAAGCGATGTTTCGTGTCATTTAGATCTTTAAAAAGGCATATGAAAACGTTGTTTCAGGTACAAATTATAAAAATCAATGTGTTTTCATTAGAATTAACAAAAATGTTCCTGAATTTCCGTTTATATTACCGAGAGAAGCTGTACACGTAAAACCGCTCTAATCCGGTGGAAACGTCGAAATCTATATAAATAAAAATGTAAATGTTCGTTTGTTCAAAATCGCTAATCTCCGAAAGTTTTTCACCGATTGCTTTGAAATTTTCACACAATGTTCCATTCGCATCCGAGCAGGATTTTATACACATGCTATATAGATGTCACGTCTGTGACGGTAAAAAAAAACATGTTTTTTCTGAAAAACTGTTTTTCATGTGAGGGAAATCTTCAAAACCTCTTTACCGATTGCTTTGAAATTTTTACACAACGTTGCATTCGAATCGGCGCATCTTTTTATATATCTACTATATACATGCCTATACTATACTATAGTGTACTATATACACTATATACATACTATATACATGCTGTGACAGGAAAAAGCATGCTTTTTTTTAAAACAGCGCCATCTGTTGCACATAATAGCAACATGCACGCTATACTAAATACGTAACGAATTCCATTTCAGTGATTTCGATTGCATTGATAAATATAATTTTCATAGATTTTTATATATTTCATTTTTTATTGAATTATTTTGTGTGATATTGTGTAGGAATTGAGCTGTGTTTGAGCTGTAGGAATTGAATTGTTTACCATACTGTTCATTTCGTAAGTATAAGTATAGATGCCACACCTGTGACTTGTAAAACTATGCTTTTCTTGACAAACAGCGCCATCTGTTGCATGTTTGAGCAACACACATGCTATACTAAATATGTTACAATTTCATTTCAATGTTTCTGATTACATTGATAAATTGAATTTTCATAGATTTTGATTTATTTGCATTTTGATTTATTTATTTTGTGTGAATTGCGTTGGAATTGAGCTGTGTTGTTTACCATATCGTTCATCTCGTGAGTATAGTTTATTTTTTTTTATTTGTTCATATTTCATTTAATTTTTTAACTGTTTTTCTTATATTTCAGTGATGGGAACATCAGATCACTTGATATTCCCAATTTTCTGATGGGAACATCAGACCATTTGGGAAGGCATCGGACGAGGGAGTGGGGAATGGTAGGGATGATGAGGGGACGGAAGTGAGAGATGGTGGGGAGGACGAGGGGACAAGGGAGGGGGTAATGGTGGGGAAGGACGAGGGGGATGGGAGAGTTTGGAATGGTGGGGACGAGGGGATGGGGGGAATGGAGAATGGTGAGGAGGACAAAGGGACAGAGAAGTGGGGCATGGTGGGAAGGAAGAGGGGATGGTGGAGTGGGGAATGGTTGGGAGGCTGAGGAGACGGGTGAGGGGGGGAATGGTGGGGAGGAATGGGAGACAGGGAAGGTTGCTGAGCCACAGCAACGCATAACTGGGTACTGCTAATATTCAATAAAAACAGGATTTCTCTCCTAATCAATATTTTACTCACTATTATAACGAGGTACAAATGGTTGATTGAAAATAAGGTATTTAAACTGAATTTCAATCAATTACGGGTTTGAATCATATTTATCATACATTCATTGTATTAATAACAATAAATTAAATTTCTTAAAAAGTCGGAAAAATAGTTAAATATTGCCTAAATCGTTGATATTTGGTTAAATCACTTAAGGAAATAAGTATCATAAACGTCAAAATATTGCTAAATTCAATGATTTTTTGTACAAAACATAATGCAAGAAAACTTGTTTAAAAACGCAATATAATGCAAAATTCTGAAATTTGTAGGCTAAATCACATATCGTGAGAAAACACGAAGTAGTATCAAAATATTTGTATATAAGAATATTTTTACTTCAAATCACACATGAAAAACGTGAAAAAAAGTCACTATATTGCCAAATTCGAGGATTTTTACTTCAAACCATAAGGCGATGTTTCGTGTTATTTAGATAATTAAAATGGCATATTAAAATGTTGTTTCGGGTACAAATTATATAAATCAATGTGTTTTCAGTAGAATTATCTAAAATGTTCCTGATTTTCCGTTTATATTACCGAGAGAAGCTGTACACGTTAAACCGCTCAAATCCAGATGAAACGTGGAAATATGCAATAATAACAGGATTTCTCTCCTAATCAATATTTTATTCACGATTATAATGAGGTACAAATGGTTGATTGAAAATGAAGTATATAAAGTGAATTTGAAATCAATTTCGGGTATGCATCATATTTATCGTATATTCAATAAATTAATAACAATAAACTAAAAATTCTTAAAAAGGCGGAAAAATGGCAAAATATTGCCAAAATCGTTGATATTTGGTTTAAATTACTTAAGGGGAAAAAGGATGATAAACGTCAAAATATTGCTAAATTCAAGGTTTTTTTGTACAAAACATAATGCAAAGAAAACTTGCTTAAAAATGCAATATTATGCGAAACTCTTAAATGTGTAGGCTAAATCACATATCGTGAGAAAACATGAGGTATTATCGAAATACTAGTAAATTCGATTATTTTTACTTAAAATCACACAACATGAAATCGTGAAAAAATTTCTATATTACCAGATTTGAGGATTTTTACTTCAAATCATAAAGCCATATTTCGTGTTATTTAGATCTAAAAAAGGCATATGAAAATGTTGTTTCCCATACAAATTATAAAAATCCATGTGTTTTCATTAGAATTAACAAAATGTTCCTGATTTTTCGTTTGTTTTACCGCGAGAAGATGTACAAGAAAACCGCTCAATCCGGCGGAAACGTCGAAATATGCAATAAAAACAGGATTTCTCTCCTAATCAATATTTTACTCACTATTATAACGAGGTTCAAATGGTTGATTGAAAATAATGTATTTAAATTGAATTTGAATCAATTACAGGTTTGAATCATATTTATCGTACATTCAATGAATTAATAACAATAAACTAAAATTTCTTAAAAAGTCGGAAAAATGGCAAAATATTGCCTAAATCGTTGATATTTGGTTTAAATCACTTAAGGAAAAAAGGATCATAAACGTCAAAATATTGCTATATTCAATGATTTTTTGTACAAAATATAACGCAAGAAAACTTCAGACCATAAACCTATGTTTATGGGCAGCACAAAATGTCCACCAGACTGTGCGACACAGTGGTTGCCAGGATCAGGTTGGGTTACCTTACCTGTGGCAGATGGCTATTGGTGTGGGATCTCCCAACCCTAAGCACTCCAGGTGCAAACTCTGTGAGCAGGAACTGGGACTTGACCTCGCATACTACATCACCGAATGCCCAGTTATCAGACCATTCAGACCAATTGGCATGAGATACCTGGAGCTTTGCAATTACTTTTTTAACTACCATGTTCTCGAGGATATCCTCATAATGAACCCAAAATTTGCCAGTGCAGGCTACTGAACATATGGCCCTGTATGACTAACCATCCTGCAAGATGGGAACTTTTAGTATCACTGCTATCTTATTCACTCTTGTGTTCTAGATGATTTCCTCATAATGCACCCAAAGTTTGCCAGTGCAAACTATTTATCACATACCTCTGTATGACTAACCATCCTATGTGATGGGAATTTGTAGCTTCACGTAGCTATTTTTTTTACACACTCTGTATTTACTTTCATATAGTCTATGGTATCTGCACAGATGCAGATGTACCTAAATGTATTAATAAAAACAAATTATGTTGTGTCCAAATTGTGCGAGAGCCAGATGAACCAACTGTTGCGAGTTTATAATTTAAACTATTTTTGGTAGGAAGTATTATAATATAAACATATTGTTTCTAGTAATATTTAATGTACTTAATACTCATTTAACAAGTGTATGACAGTGTTTATCACACAGAGTTAGGGAGGACTATGTGTTCTTTGAATTCATTAGATTGGTAGCATGGTGTTGCAGCTCCTCCCCAAGATCCTCAAGGAACGACTCCATCAGTTAACTGGTGGGTTTTGGTGAGACTGAATGTGTAATTTCTATCTGATATATACAGATTAAGTATCACTTTTAGTTAACAGAGATCAAGTGCGGAGTCATATGTATTTTATTTTTTACAAGCTGTACCCGGCTATGTGTTGCTGTGGCTCAGCAACACATGTGCGTTGCTGAGCCACAGCAACCTTCCCCTGTCTCGCAGTCCTCCCCACCATTCCCTCCTCCCCCATCCCCTCGTTCTCCCAACCATTCCCCACCCCCCGACCCCTCATCTTTCCCACCATTTCCCCTCTTCCCCTTCCCTTTGTTCTCCCCACCATCCCCCCATCCCCTATCCCCTTATCCTCCCCACCATTCTCCATTTCCCTGTCCCCACGTCCTCACAATCCCCAACTCCCCCATCCCCTCGTCCTTTCCACCATTACCCCCCCCTCCCCTCCCCTGTCCCCTCGCCCTGCCCACCATCCCCATCTCCCATCCCCTTATTCTCTCCACCATTCATCACTTCCTCGTTCGATGCATTCCCAAATGAGCTGATGTTCCGATCAGAAAATTGGGAACATCAAATGAGTTGATGTTCCCATCACTGAAATATATGAAAAACAGTTTAGAAAAACGAAATGAAAAACAATGAAAAAAAATAATAACTATACTCTCGAAATGAAAGGTATGAGGAACAACACAACACAATTCCAAAGCAATGTCATTAAGCAAAATTAAATCAAAATAAAAATAAATTGAAATCTATGAAAATTCCATTTATCAATGAAATCAGAAACATTGAAATGAAATTGTGACATATTTAGCATAGCATGTGTTATTCTTAGAGTGCCATCGCTCTTACGATGGCACTGTTTTTTTTTAAGTATGTTTTTACCTGTTTCAGGTGTGGCATCTATACTAATACTCATGAAATTAATGGTATAGTAAACAACACAGCTCAATTCCAACGCAATGTTCCACAAAATAGTTCAATCAAAATGAAAATATATCGAAATCTATGAAAATTCAATTTGTCAATGCAATCGTAAACAATGAACTGGAATCATAACATGTTTATTATAGCGTGTGTTTGCTCCTACGTGCAACAGATGGTTCTGTTTCTTAAAAAAAGAATGTTTTTGCCTGTTACAGGTGTGACATCTATACTTATTCTTATGAAATGAACAGTATGGTAAACAACACAGCTAAATTCCAATGCAGTGTCACACGAAATTATTCAATCAAAATGAAAATATATCAAAATCTATGAAATTGTTATTTATCAATGCAATTGGAAACATTGAAATGGAATTATAACATATTTAGTATATTGTGTGTTGTTATTTCATGCAACAGATAATGCTGTTTAAAAAAAAAACATGTTTTTACCTGTCACAGGGTTTTTTTTTTGTATAAACAGATATAACATATATATAAATATTATATATTTATATAATATAAAAATATATATATATATATATATATATATATATATATATATATAATATATATATATTATATATATATTTATATATATATATATATATTATATATATGTGGACGAAACAATCATCCTGATTGTTTCGTCCACAGGTACGTTGCTGAACAGCGACTCCACATCCAGAGAGGTTCTAATACCTGTGGCCCATTCTCCCCGCATTAAGTCAACGAATTCCTTTGGAAACTTGAGGCTTAAAGCACAATGCTCATAAGGAGTCAGCAGACAGTTTAGT